>NC_056754.1:23450834-24050834 GCF_018687715.1 Carya illinoinensis | reverse complement strand
ATGAATTATAAAAAGTTATAAAAATAATTTTCTTTTTCATGTAGGTCCCGTATTAATTTTTTTTTTACAGCCGACTGCACGCCGACTGCATCTCCCGACTGCAAAAAGTATTTCTCTTTTCCTATATTGGTAATTTTCTTTCGAAAATTTTGGTGGATACTAACTACAAAAACAAAAAGGACAGAATGGAACATGGTGATCTGTTGTTGTATTCATTATGCCAAGCATCCACAGGTAAAAATTCTCTTGTATCCACGGAGCAGTAGTAATAGATATAAAGACTTTTTTAATATTTATTATTCATTTAATGCTAACTAAAATATTTATATAAAAAAACTCTCCTCTTGACGTTTTTAAATTAGAATAAAAACTTGGAAGTATTTTTTTAAATTTACAAACATAAATAAAAAAAAAATTCACAAATATAGTTATAATAATAAATAAATGAACGAACGAAAAATACAAGAAAGTTTGAAACACATTGGCGATGGTGACCACATAATTAAACCATCCAAAGAAAAAAAAAATACTGTTACAATTATTCTCTATTTGGCATCTTTTAGAAGCTAGCTGGAACGTTCAATGATCAATAACCAAAGGGCAAAGGGTGTCAGTACGTTTACACGTTGTGAACAGGAACTCGTCGTTACGTACAAAGTTTGATTCACGTGAAGGTGCTAGCTGCTGTTTAGTCAAAAAAGAATCTCTGAAGACCCGAAGCTGGATGGAACCAACACTAGTCGGAAATTGACGAGAGCCATCCTAAAGTCATGAAGGGTAGGAACCAAGTAGAGAACACAAATAATTGAAGCTACTGCCTGGTTCAAACTAGAAATTAGTTTCAGACCACATATATAACAGGATATCACACACAGACTATGACAGCGCTCATGCACTATGGACGTACAGAAACACTTGAGAAGATTTCAAATTCATTAAAAGCCAAAATGGGACTTTGAAAGGCTTTAGACCAAAGATTTAAATACGGCCACAGGTTCGGTATATATATTATATCTATTGTGAACCACTTTTATATTATATCAGTCGATATTTCAATTTGTATTTTATTTTTTTTTAAACTGTAAACTCATTTTTTTTTATCTCTAATTCAAACCAATTATTTATAATTTATATATATATATGTATGTATTTATGTATAACTTATTCATATATAAACTATTATTTTAGAACATAATTAATATATTTAATTTATTCATATATCGACTATTCTGAAACAGTATAATAAATAATACCAGTATCGAAATATTTCATTTCAGTGCCTTGATCGGTATGGTATCTAGTATGGTATTCAAAACTTTGCTTTAGACTACTTTATATAGGGATTATGAAAGCATTCAAATGCAAGTCAATTTTTTCACTTTTTCTTGACCTGGCCAAAGGGAAAAGATGTTAATAAAACTGAATGGAATCCTCATTTGCTAAATGCATTCACATCTGGCTGCAAGTGTTGGACGGTACTATGCATGCTGGAGGGGCATGTTCATCCCCCACCGGGCTAGGCTCATTCCACCTCGCAAAACACCCAAAGACCAAGAATTACTAACCCATCAAATGACAAAGGAGAAGAAGGTTCTGATTAGCGTAGAGAGATGGGACATTGTTCACACAGACACATGCCATTGTCTGGATAATTCATGGGAAGGCAAACTAAATTAAATGACCCAATATGGGTCACAGGCAGGAGATTTTGGTGAAGGATCTTATCCTTGATAGGGCACCCAGAGAAAGATAGCGCCTCACCGCCTGCTGTGGGCGACATGACCCAAGGTTCTTACAGAAGCCGCCGAATTAAATGCGGTGGCATGTCACGTAGTGCACTCGAAAGATACCCCAAGCACAAGAAAAACGGAGACCCAACCTGGAAAGGGGCATATAAAAGCCTAAGTAAAGGTAAAACTCAGACTTATGTATTCATCAAGAGATATACTAACTTAGGCATCGTAGATGTCACCCACCCACCAAGCCCTCACATTTCTTATATTGGAGGTTGATTGAGTTCGTTTGCTCAGGTGTGAAAGACGCCCTTAATAGTTGGTGCTATCTGTGGGATCTCTAAAGATAATATCAGCGTGTCTTTCATATGCTTGCTACGATGTGTTTTCAGGCTACCGAATGCACGATGAGTTGTACAATCTTATGGATAAACATGAGGAGATGACCAAGAAGATATGAGTGTTGTCCTTAGTCAACCAGTTGCTTAGCAGCACAGATCTCCCTTATAGTGTTGAGGTGATGGCCACCTACTCCCACCAAAGTTCAAGGTTTTGTAGACGAAGATGCAATACGGGTCTAAGAACCAGGTTAAGAATCTAGAGACGTTTAAAGCTCACATAACACTCTACAGTTTCTCTATGAGATTGCCTGTCGATCTTTACCCTCGACACTTATGGGACCCTCAAGGGGATGGTTCAGGCCATGTAGCTAGGCACCATCAATAATTTTAAGCAGTTGGGCAGGCATTCCTTACAAAATTCTTGGCCAGCAAGAGGAGAAGGCAACTGGCCACATACCTCCTCACAATAAAAGAATAGGAGGATGAGAACCTGAAAGCTTACCTTTCCAAATTTAACAAAGATCGTATGACTACGGATGAATAGGATGAGAAGATTACATTAGCAATACTCTTGGACAACATTTGGCCCTAGAGTCCCTTCTTGGCAGAGTTGGTAAGAAAAACCCCCACCATGTTACAAGAATTCATGGACTTGGCTGATGAATCATTTAATGTAGAGGTTTCGGGTGAGCCTTAATTGCCCCGAAAAATTCTGAGCTAGAGTAGGCAGAGAATAGGTTCAAGAGAACCATCGGCTACAAAAACTAGAAAGAGAAGCCCAAGGCAAGAAAAGGACAGTACGAAAGTGGAGCACCATTTAGGAAAACTCACTCAGCATAAGTGTGCAAGACAAGGAACAACCTCAATCTGGTGGAGACTATAGATGAAGGGCCCATAAATATTGCACGTATCACGACACGGAAGGACAATGGAGAGGATTTTCATCCCTTGAAATGATAGATAGAAGAGTTACAGGAAAATGGGGACCTCGAATGACTAATTGACTAGCAATCCTTGCGACCCTAATGGATGGAGGAAAAGAGACTTGAGATCAAAGGCCCTAGAGAAATGAGAGCCCAAAGAGAAGAAGGGCGACAAGAAGAAGCACGAAGAAACCCTATGCATAAACAAAGATAATGTTCCTTTAGGCAAAATCCAAACCATTGCTAGAGGATTTTCCAGGAGTGACTTGTCCACCTCCCGTAGGAAGGTGTACGCCATAAGGGAGAGGTATGAAGAGATTTTACCTGCAAATATACAGGTGTTGTAGTACCTAATAGGATTGAATCTACGAGGATTGACTTTTATGACAAGAAAAAAAAATTTAGACAATGAAAATAAATTACTAAGAGAAATGTGCAATCGAATAGAAGAGAAAAATTATCGAGATGAAAATTTTTAAAGTAGTAGAATAATAGTAAAATGATAAAATAAATTGATATGGAGAACGACTAAGATTTTGAGGATCTGTCTAATAATTTAGAATATTGTTTATGATCAATTTATGTCAATTAAATTAGAATAATGATTCCACTTAATTGAAAGATTTAGCATTTAAGGCTAAAGAACTAATCACTAATGATTAAGCATGAACGATTACTGGTTAAAACATTTACAAACCCATTTGAGTATCACAAGGATTTTTCAAGTATCCAATATATTCAAAAATCACAATAAATCAAGATAAACATATAAATAATCAAAATATTCAATAATAAAATCACAATAAACCAGGGTTTTGATAGAAGCTACTAAATTAAATGCGACAGCATGACACCGAATGCAATTGGAGGAAACACCATGCACAAGGGAAATATAGACCCTGCTAGAACAGAGGAATATAAAAGCCTAAACAGGTAAAAATCAAACTTAAGTATTCATCAAGAACTCTCTCCAAGACATAGACTAACTTAGGCACCAAAGGTGTCACCCATCGAGCCTTCACGTTTCTTGTATTGCAAGTTGATTGAGTTCGTTGGTTAGGGTGCAGAACATGCCATTTGTTAATTCATTCCCACACCTTATTTGTTGTCTGATTTTATTATTTTCTCAAATACCATTTCTAACCTTTTTGTTTTATTTAGCAACTAGGAGTGGGTAGCGGGGTTTTACCACCCTCTACCCTGTCCAGCCCCAGCCTGGTCGGGGCAAGGGCCCTCGTACACAGACAAGTAGGCATCCCCGCCCGATGTTTACCCCGTCTGTTCGGCCAAGTATATATATAAATATATATACACACATTTAAAAAATAATTTTTTAATAAAATGATGTCATTTTATCTTATATTTACACATAAACTAATAAGTAGCAGGAAGCATTAAAGACCTTAAACGGTTCTAGTTATTAGAATATTATAAATTAAATGACTAAATTTCTTTCTTCCAGAACATAAATCAAGGTCTATAACAACCAAACAAAGAGTTTAATTGTCTTGACATATGGTATTAGAAATTCCCACGACTCTAAATTAGCGGTCAGAGTTGGTTTACTTGTACGACTCTACAATTCTTAGGGAATTGCAAGGGACCCAGATCCGACACGTGTATCAATTGCTATCAACATGTTTTAGATATTTTCACGACAATATATATATTCACTTGGCCGAATTGATCGAATACTAGCATATATATATATATATATATGTTTGAATGCTTGCGAAGAAAGCTCAAAATTTGCTAGCCATTTAATAAATTATCATTTGGGAAAGAGATGGCATGCTGATGCAACTCCTTATACGTACACTGGTTACATCATAAATTGAGGAGAAAGCAACCTTAGACATTATCAGTACTAGTGGCAGCATATTAAATTAACTTCATGGCTTAGGTATCAACTCACAAGGTACAATGCATGGCCCATGACAAGTTGGGGAAATCAACATGAAATTCTTTCTCATGTTGGCCTCCATCATCCAAAGACGTAGAAATGCTAAACTCAGGACAGAACTTTGAAATACATTAAACATGTTATGATAGATTTTTTTTTTTTTAAATTTTATTTGTATGTTTGCTTATCGATACATACGAAGTAGAAATGATAGATACAAGTATTTTACAACTTTTATATAATTTTTCTATAGAGTAATATTATCTTCTGAATTCAAGCCTAGGATTGGGAAGGATTGGGCTCCGGCTCCTTCAGAGTTAGGTTGATGAATTCCAACCACCAACTCTGACTTGGATTGGAAATCATTTTGAGCTTCAACTATGACTCTGATCAAGAGTGGATTCTGACTCTGATTGGAGTCGTCAAAAGCAAAGTTAGAATCCGAACTCCTGATCAGAATTGAGTCATCTAGTATGTCGACCTAAGCTAAAAAAACTTCATAAAATGAAAAACTTAACAAAATGAAATATGCTTCTATTACCACATACATATTACATTTCAAACACGAAAATTCATAATGTAAATTAAAAGACATCATCATGAATAAAATTATATATTATATTATTATAATCCATCGATAATAAAATAAATAAATAATAAAATATAGATAATAGAATAATAAACATTAAAACACAATCATGCAACACAATATCTTAATGCACACCCCTGCAAACATCACACAAGAACACTAATGAGTATTTGACTTTTGTAGCTGTATGTGTATTACAAACTAAAAAGTTATAAAATATATCAAGTCAATCTAGAAATCTCGTGCTTAGTACTTTCCACCATCTGCGACTCCAAGTACCAAGAGTTAAGACTCTACTGTGGAACTCCCTCAGGCTCCCATAATCCCATCAGTTTAACCACCACATACAGACATAATACACAATGAAAGTATTCCACACCACAACCAAAGTTACAAATCACAACCAAGAAAAGTTATAGAGTAATATATTTAGATTAAACAATGAAAATCCAACTTCCCAATGGATCATCATCAACTTTGACAATCATCCAAAGGGTGCAATGGTTAACGAGTCGATCGGGAGCTAGCTCAACACCATATTCTTTGACATATCCACCGTCATCCAAAGACGAAGGAATGCTGAAAAGTTCTTCAAAATTGATTAGGACAGAACTTGGAAATGCAATAAACATGTTTTCTATATTGATCTAGTGATTCTTTTGTCTTTTTAATATAAGGAACGAAACCCCCAATTTTATTGATAACTATTTCTTATGGTGGATGAATACTTTTTACAAAAAGGGAGAAGTGCTTTGGGATTACATAAATTCTAAAATCAAAACCATTGCAAAAGCCATATATTGTTTTTTTTTTTTTCGATAACGAAACTACTTTCATTAAAACATATATATGAATTACATAGAGTTATCCACCTATATAGCTTCTTTTACAAAATCTAGGCAAGTGCCCGACCACATGGATACATCTTGGACATGCCATGCATGCCTAGCAAGCTTGTCAACTACTATGCTTCCTAGGCGACCAAGATGTTGCACTAAATAGCTGCTAAATATGGTTGAGAGTTGCTTCACTTCCTTAATAATGCTTCCCGATAGACTTCAAGGTTCTATTTCTTTTCTTATCTGAGAGATCACAATTAGGAGGGATTCACTCGCTAGAATAATCTCCTCAATACCCATTGGGAGGCATAGTTGGAGACCTCTCAACATTGCCACCAACTCAATCTCGACTGGATCACCTACTTCAGGTTCCTCCATGCTAGCTTCCAGTAACACAGTGCCTATGCAATCTCTAAGAATCACTCCCACCCCTGCCCTATGTTAGTCTGGAAAAATGGTCCCATCAACATTTAGCTTTAGGACACCTTGAGGAGGCTTGCTCCATCCCACAGTATGCTTTATGTTATGTCTATGCTTCCTTTGCGCATTGAGAAGAGAGCAAGCATGTTCCAAAGACTGGGCTGGGGAGTTTCCCTTCATGGAGCCATTGGTTCCTTCTATACCAGAAGCTCTAGGTTATCATCACAAAGATAGCCAAATCCTCTGTCTTGCCTCTGTTGCATATCTAAAGAACCATATCCATAAAACAACTACTCCTCGCAAGAACACCCAAAGTAGCCAACCTTGGATGGCTAGTCCAAGTCTCTGATAGTTGAGGACATAGCACTAGTGCATGAGAGGTATCCTCAACTTGGAGTTGGCACAGTTGGCGCAGATCATCCGTAAGGACATTTCTAAGCTTCAAGTTATGTCTGGTAGGGAGACTCTTCTTGCAGGCTCTCCACGTGAAGATTTTAATCCTTTGAGGGATTTGTAATTTCCAAATCCCCTGTCATACCTCCTTGTGCCCACTACCCGAACAACTTTTCCCTCCCCTTTGAACTTTTTCTTGGTTTCTGCTGAACCTGTAAGCAACTTTAACACTATAACTACCATCCTGAGCTTCACCCCATATTAACTTATCCTAATGGGCCCCTAAGCTCAATCCCAATTTGGTTATTGCGGCTACAATCTATGGAGGAAAGAGCCTCCTGAGTTTGAGTAGATCCCACCACTTGGTTACTGAGTCAACAAGACTGGAGACAGTGGACTTGGGTGATTGTTGTGATATTCCTCCATTGTGAAGACTTGATGGCCTAAAACCTAGAATCCAGTAATCCTCCCAAATGTCAATCGAACATCCATCCCCCCCCCCCCCCTCCAGATGCATCCTTCCTTCACAATCTTAGAAGTCTCCCAGATTCCCCACCAGGCATAGGAGGATGCAGTCCTAAACTTGCTTGGAAAAGGTGGCTATGATGGAAGTATCTAGCCTTATAAACACGGTGTAGTAAGGAGGTTGTTTCCTACAAAATACGCCACCCTTGTTTAGCCAAAAGGGACATGTTAAAAGAATGGAGGTATTTTAATCCCATCCCTCTTTCCGCTTTCGAGGCACACATTTTGGCCCAACTAATTTAGTGGACCTTCTTCTCACCTCCCTTTTGTCCCCACCAAAATCCAGCCATCATTTGTTCCAACTCAAAGCATAGGGATGCAAGTAGTTTGAAGCAACTCATGGAAAAAGTTGGAACTGAAAGCCACTGCCTTGATGAGTACTTCCTTCCCACCTTGAGACAGTAAATTCTCTTTCCAATTATGTAATTTCATCCACACCTTGTGTTTGATATTTGAGAAAGCCTCCCTCTTGGCTCAACCTATCACAGGGGGCAACCCCAAGTATTTATCAAAAATTAAAAATCTGGTGCTGCATTGCCAAGTCCACATTTTTGCTAAATATCATGGTTGTTTTGTCATGGTTCATCCTTTGTCCCGAGGCTCGCTCATACTCCAACGCTTCCTGGTTCCAAATTGATAACTCCCTACTACAACATTCTATCTTGTTCATCATTGTATCAAGATTTGGGCATTCCATATCACCCTTCCAAACATCTACAATAATTTGCCCACTCTTCCGACTCGATCAACATGGCTCCAAACTTGAATAGCCTCCTCATTTTCCTCTTCTAGATAAGGTTGCCCTTCAAATGCAAACAGATGGGAAGATAAGCCAAGTGAGCTGCTTGTCCATGCACCACTCTACATGCGGAAGCCGTTTACACCACAACTAGTTGGCCAGGCATCTATCAAGACACTCACTAATATTGGCCTGAGTCCCACGCCTGTTGCACCACATAAATGCAAATCCTTCAAAGCCAAGGTCCTTTAAACCGCAGTCATCAGTTATGGCCCTAAATGCAACAAGTTGTATCTCTAGCCTATCCCAAACCCTCGCCTTTTCCTCTTTGCTTAGCAGCTCGTTAAAGTCTTCCACAACAAGCCATGGGATGGACCTACCCAAGACTACATGTGCTCTAATGAGGCTCCAAGTTTCCTCTCTTCTAGAAGTCTCAAGGTGACCATACACTTTAGTGAAAAAACACCTCTTGTCTCCCTCCTTCTTAGTAAGGTATTCACTAATATGATACTTTGAGTAACTAGAAATCATTACACAGAGCTGTTTTTGCCAAAGCATCGTGAGGCCCATACTTCACCCCTCGCAATCTACCCCTAAAAAACAATCGAACCCCATTCTAAACTTCATGGCCTGCATCCTACAAGTCGATAGTTTTGTCTCTTGTAAAAAGACAAGCACGGGACCTTCCTTCCTGAGAACATTAGGAAGGGCTCTAACTCCCTGGGGGTTCCCAAGTCCCCAGGAGTTCCAATTGAGGAACTTCATTGCTCTCAGCGGGGGTAGTCTCCAGCCTCCACTAATATCTCCTCTTCATTCTTTCTTCCATAACCTTTCGCCTTTTGCTATTTTTGAATTAGTCGTTGTCTAGCAATCAAGTGCCATTTCCTATGCAAACCCTCATGTGATGACTCTATTGATGCGCTTTTAAAAGTGGTTCACTTAATGGGCCCTCATTTGTTATCCGTAGCCTTTTACCTTGCAAGATGATGGGCTGGGCCCCCGTTTGTGAAATGGGGCAATCCACCAAATTCTTTTCGTAGTCCATTAACCGTTGGTTAATCTAGATCTCTGTAATCCTCTTTTGTGCTACAGGCTCATCCCAAGGACCCCTCTCTTCAGAAGGTTATTCTAGAGAGCACTATCCCCCCTTCTCATCCACCTTTTTGACCTTCACCTCAAAATTTTTAGTAAGCAAAGTCCCATCATCCTTAGTACCCAGATTGTCCTTTACCAGCCCTTCACTAAAAAGCTCAACCTCCTTACCTAACATCGTCACATGAGTAGCACACTTTCCAATAGGAGTACTGAAGTTTTGAAATTTTCTCGCCAACTTGAATTCCTTCATGGCACTCCCTGCCTAGCCTACCCTGAACCTCCCCATCACCAGTACAGAGCCATGGCTACCCCTTTTTCCCTTCACCTGATATTCACGTTGTTCATGTCATCTGCTTGAGTTGTCCCCTACACGCATCCATTTGCTCATAAGCAAAACGTACCCAATAGGTACTGAGGTTGCCCAAGTTAACCCTTTTCCCCCTTATCAAAGGCTTAGTGATATCCACCCTAACTCAGACCCTCATATATTCCCCCCAAGCCCCTTTATCCTCCTCTGCTTTTACCCTCTAGACGGCACCAAGAGAAGGCCTCACTAGATTCCCACTTTTTCATTCATGGTATGGAGGGGAAGGTCATATATTCGCACCCAAAAGGACGCTTCCTGGAACTCTATTTGATTAAGATTTAAACCCCCATCCATTTCCTTCATCAAGACCAAGTTTTTATTGAAAGACAAAGGGCCTTCAACCTAAATTCTCTCCCTATCCCTTATGTCCTCTGACTCTACTACGATCAAGGAGGGTCTTAGGTTTTTGAAAACGATACCATGTACCTATCGCCAGACCTTCTTCATAGTTTGCTTGAAAGCCTCCTTGTTATAGTGGCGATTAGTGAGGAGGGAAATAATCAAGCATCTCTCCCCCCTTGAAACTGTCTCTTACAACAGCTCCTCTTCCACTTGAATCTCTTTGTTCTCCTTCTCTGAGAAGGAAAGTTGTTTGTACAGGTCTTCCAACCTTGTCTCCACCAACTTTGGATGTGTTCTTGAAATAAAATTCTTCGCTTCTCACCCTATGGATTCACCAGAAGTGTTTCCTTTGGGAGATATAAATGTGAGCCAAGACCCCGTACTAAGACGAGAGAAAAAACCCTAAGAGCGAAAACGAGGGAACTAGTCATCAAAAGCCATATATTCTAAGAAAATAATCGATACAATAATTGTTTCAAACTATCTACCATAATATAAAAGTATAAAGATTGTGTCTAAAGTGAGTAAGTCCGACTTTATTCAAAACATATATTTCATAGAAGTGTTTTAATAAGTGAAAAACTAAGTAAAAATAAGCATCTCTATTAGCAACTCCTAAATTTGCTAAGGTGTTAGCCAAGCTATTCTCTTCTTTCTATAGGTATGAATTAATTCAAAAGGAAATAAAGAATGGATGCTAAGTATGTCAATCGACATTTCAAAATACTTCCAAGGAGGCTCTTATCGGTTCATAGCAAGTAAAGAATATGTCTCCACTACTAATTTTATAATTTTCAATTGATATCATAATAATAAACCACACTTCAAAGTAGAAAGTTCAACAAAAATGTTTGTACCATGACCTGGATGGCAAGAAAAATAATAAACAAACTTACTATCATGATTTCTAATCACACCCCCCAACTGGCTACGACTGGATTCTCTTTTGAAGCTCCTTAATGTTTAGCTTAAACTTACCAATGAGCGGAGGATGCCATTTGACTAACAAAGACTTAAGAACCCTTGTTTGAAGCCTAGCCAAATGGAAGAGACCCAATACAACTTCTGCTAACTTTGGTGTTTGCTTTAAAGGCCTAACCAATGAATTTAGCTCATGCAACCAAACTTTAACTCTCTTGCACAATTGTATAGTTCTTGGAGAGTTTTCATATCTGGCAGCATCAACCAAATCTCTATAGTATAAGTGAATGAACTAAAAAAGAAATTATTTGAACCTAATCCGATCCCTTAAAAAAATATCACTAGCATGAACAATTTTGTTTCCATGAATTAGATCAAAGGGAGGATTCTCCAAACAATTAAAGAAATAAGCTCAAACTTCATTAGCTAGAGGCACTACAACAGATTTCATATTTAGTGATGGATGAAACCGTCACAAAAAATTGACAAACCGTCACAGAAACTTTTTGGTGACAATTTGGAACCATCACCAAAGTCACCGAAAAAGCATCATAGAAAGTATTTTGTGACTTTTTAGTGTAGGACCATCACAATAAGTTGTTTGTAATAGTTAAAAGTATGTTGTGAGATACAACGTTTGAATGTGAACTTTTTTTGTTACAGTTGATTTCCATCACTGAAAGTACGTTCGAACGTAGAAAAATAACATTAGAACATTTACCCAACCGATTAGCATTCGAATGATAAATATCTAAAATTCAATATTTTTCATTCAACATTTTATTTTTATGTTTGAACGTACACACGTTCGAACGTTTCTGATTTGACTTTTGAATCTTTCATTCACACGTTATTGGGTGATTGTTCGAATGTAAAAAACTAAAATCTTAGGTGGTTAATATATACATTCGACCGTTAAGAAATTTCATTCGATCATAACAGAATGAGTTCGAATGTAATAGTTTTCATTCGAACATATTTATCACAAGTTTGTATAATTATGTTCGAACGTAAAACTATGTTTGAATGTTCTTGTTTACATTTTGACGTACTGATCAGAACTATTAATTTCATAAAACTTAAAAAGCATACAAACTGTATCATATTACATCGCAAATAGTATCATCTGATGAAAATATTTTAGAGAGTTGCAAAATTAGAGGACAAAAGTTTTGAACAATCATAGGATTTAGTTTTTCTTCTTTCCTCGCTCACCATGATTCTACTGTAATGACATAACACTTTCCATCTGGACTTGCATCTCCATCTATACTTGATCTTGAACTTCATGATGTATCTAGACTTGCATCTCCATCTATACTTGTTCTTGAACTTCATGATATATTCTTTCCCCCTGGTCTCTTTGTCACTCCTCCAAATGTGTCTCTAAATCAGATTGTTGTGATAATAGAGCCTTCAACTCCTGCTGTCTCGACTTCATCTACTCAATTTCTTTGCGTGCGGCATCCAAATCCTTAGTAAGATTATTAACTTCTGAAGTTGAGGCCGTTAAGGATAAACTGACACGTTTTAAAGAACGTCTCAAATCTCTTACCAAACCAGACTTGGTCCCGAGGATCTACGTAAATATGTCGATGTCAGTAGGCGAAGATTCCTTAAAGGCTAATTGTAGCTCAATCATTTTTTTTTCTACAATGAGTGGGAAGAAAACATACAGTAAGTAACACATTTAAAAAAAATAGTAAGAAAACATAATATCCATTCATATGTTAGCATAATCTATTCACACAAATAACCTCACTTACACGACAGGATCAATCCACTCACCGTGCTCATCGGTGTGAGTAGCAGCATGGACAAGAACATGATGAGAGAAATTTTCAAGATCATCGGGTTTCTAACAAAACCACAATAATAATTTTAAAAAATCATGTTAGCATCTAAATAAGAATATGATAAAATTGATTGAATTGTAATAAGTAATTACCATTTTATCGGCAAGGCATTTGAATGACCTTGAACCAATGTGATGGTAGATTGTCAAAGACGTTCTATTATATGCATTTATAGAACTTAAGTGCTGTAGGAAAAATTAACAATGACCTCTCATCATTAGAGCATTGGATAGGGTAGGGGGCGTGATTGGCGTGAGCCTGCGCCTACACTAGATCTTGTTCCTCCGACGCAGTCTAAGGCTGGTGTTGGTCCAACTAGTCAACAGTCAATTGGTACATCTGTAGGGGATGCACGCCCTACTTGGGTTAATGAGACATTCAAATAGTTGTCATTCCACCTTTAGAATGATTGGTACATCGCCCGAACGTTAGAAGGCATAACTTGGACGTTCGCACGTAAGTAGGCTTAACGTTTGAACGTAAATGAACCATTCGAATGTAAAATTTTATACGTTTGCATGTACCCATTCCAAAACGACATCATATAAGTTACGTTCGAATAAAAAATTATCATAGTTTGAACATATAGCCATTTCTCATCTACCTCTAGTGACAATTTCATGAAATTGTCATAGAAACTAATTTTTTTGTGACGGTTTCAGGACTGTCAAAAATTCTAAACCGTCACAAAAACTTAATTGTGTTGTAATGAGAATAGGAGTAAAATAGACGTGCTTCACTTTAGTATATTTTTCACAACAATTGCATTAAGATACTAAAGGAATTCCACAACTTTGTATTTTCAAGTTTGAGGCATCTCCACCTTGCCACAGCTTCTGTATAAACAAATTAATCTATAGAAGTAACAAAGGTTTTCATATGTATTTAGTCCAAACAAATTTTGGATGATATGGTTTGATGATATTGCTTGGTGGCTTTTGTGACGCCCCCAAATTCTGTTTGGGATCGGACGGACATTTGAAGCATCGAGATATGCAACACAAGGTTACCTGCCCCCGTTCATGACATATAAGATGCAATGTTCCTAACATGCATCTAACATTATGCAATATTCGCAGCGGATAATTTTTTTCTTTAGCAATACTATGCACCAAATTGAAAATATCCCAAATGCTTAAAACATACTTCATACATAAAGACCCATTGAGTAGATCACAACACTAGTCCAAAATGGTTATGATCCAAAAAATACTAAAGATGCAACTCCATTGTACAAGTAGTAATTTACGTTAACTACTATATTAACATTGACGTCGCACCATCGCTTAGTCAACTGTGTCTAGTTGATCAGCTCTTGATTCTCCTTCAGGTCCTGTAACAAGATCTACCATTCGGGGGGAATGGTAGTTGGGACTACCAAAGTGAAATTTGATTACAAATCTCAGTAAGTTAACAAAAAACTTCCACACAAGCTAATGATGCATGCATGACAGTAAAAGCATAAATGCATAATCAAATTCATAAGTAATTAAAGCATAACTTGGTGTACAACATAGCATAATTGACATAACTTAAATTGAAACATGAACTGAACTTGACTTGACATGAACTTGATCTGAAACTTGACTTAACATGAAAAATACATACTCCACAGTTGTTGTGGCCCCATGTATTCTACGTGTAAATACATACTCCACAGTTGTTGTGGCCCCATGTATTCTACACAAACTTGACTTAACATGAAAAATACATACTCCACAGTTGTTGTGGCCTCATGTATTCTACGTGTAAATACATACTCCACAGTTGTTGTGGCCCCATGTATTCTACGTGTAAATACATACTCCACAGTTGTTGTGGCCCCATGTATTCTACACAAACTTGACTTAACATGAAAAATACATACTCCACAGTTGTTGTGGCCCCATGTATTCTACACATACTGAATGTACTCAAGATGAAACGTGACTGAAAAACGAAAGGACTAGAGCCCTGACGTAACATAACGTGATTTGAACATAACTTGAAATACACGACCAACTTGAGATAGAAACATTTTGTAACATGGCATAACATATAATAGACAACATATTTAACATGACATACTTGTAATGTACAGTAATACATGATAGAATATATTATGTAACAGATAAAAATTGATGACAGAATAAATTCTGTATAATAGACAATTACGTGATGACTTGGCATGGCATGACATATATGATAACATACATACATACATTGTAGTTCCTTTACTTAGCACACATACACAGTAGACTGCTAGTAAATTAAAAGCTAACTTACCTCGATCTCCGCGTTTCTTATAAAACTTCAAGTGCGACCACGAGGAACTGTAATTAGTGATTCTAAAAGTTAGAACTAAATCACTAAATATTTGAAATATGGAAAATACTAACTTAAAGAGTAAAATTTTCATTTTACTCTCTACATGTGGGAAAATGACCGTTTTACCCATAACTTAAGGATTTTGCATACTAACTCCAAAAGTTTCCGAAATTTACATTCCTCATGTAAATTTTGTCCTAAACTTAAATATCAACTCATAAAAATTAAAAACAAAACACAACTATGAAGAACACACTATGGCCGAAACATCCATAGGCCATTTCCCTTGATTTTTGTTGCAATTCCTTCCAACTTCAAAACTCATGCTTAAACCAAAATTTTGCAACAAACATCTTCCAATCCTAAATTCAAAACCATACTTAAAACATCCATTTAGAAAAAGCTAATAATTAACACCAAACTTTTTTGTAAAAAGATCCAAGCACTTGAATCACAAGTTTTGACCTTAAATCAAAACATCTCCAAGAATTTCAAAAATTAAATCTTACTTCTAACATATTCATAATATCATCCTAACATCAACCATGCTTTAAATCATCAAACTAAAGTCACCAAAATCACAAAATAACATTTGGAGTTTTTGGTTTTACATTTAGTCCAAAAACAGAAACTTTTTCCTCAACTAGTTTTGATAAATCTCTTGATCTATGACTTATAAATATATGATCTTCAAAACAAACCATTACATGGTTTAAAAAGATGTCCTAAAACATATACAAGCTTCTAATTCAAGATCACATGGTTAGAAATTAACCAAAACATAAATTTAGCCAAGAATATCCACACTTTGGCTTATCTGAATATCTCTTTCCATAAAATTTCATATCTTTGAAACTAACATCAAATATCTTCAAAATAATAATATAACATGTATATAAGATGTTTAGGATCCTCCAATAAAATTATCAAAGTCATTAGAATAGGTTTAGACCACCAAAGAGTTAAACTTTCTCAAAACAGAAACTGTTTTTCCTCTTCCAGTTTCTAAGTTTCTAAATCTAAGAAAATCTTTCATCAAAACCTTTAATCATGCCAAAATCCTCAACCAATAGTCATATATACATGTTAACAATACTCCATAAAAATTTCGGACCAATATCTATCCATTAGCTTGGTCAAAAACTCCAAACTATAACATATTCTCCAGTTTACCTCCCAGAATGACCTTTCTATAGTTTATACAATATTTGACTGACCAAATGATTTTCAAATGGGGTAAATAAGATATCCATGTAAACTAGACTCAAAAAGGAACAACTTATATGAAGGATACTTTATGATAAAACACTTAAAACAGCTTCGAAATTGGCGTGCAAAATACCTCCTAAAAGCTGTCCGAGAGAGAGTGTTTGATATTCTTTCAATGGAAAGTGTAAATGAAGATAATTTCGTGGGGAGAGGTGGCTGGAGATAATTATGGATGAGATATGGAAGAGATGAGGCTAGAGTTGAGAGTTGAGTGTAGTTTTCTCCTACCCAAAATATCTATAAAAGATTATCTCATAATATTCTATCCAATAGTATCTACAAAAAATCAGCTTAAGATATTTTTATCTAATAATATCTATAAAAATCAACTCAAAATATTTTTACCCAATAATATTCATGAAAATTACCTCAAGATATTTCTTTTTATCCAATAATATCTACAATTTTGAACAGACGTTTTGTCCGAAAATATGAAAAAATGTTATTGCGCCATAAGACTTTAAATTGCCCTCCGAGTCTAATGGCACAAACCATAATACATTTTGACACTTCTAACTATCTCCAATAATCAAAACACACTTCTGATACCATAGTAAATAATAACACTAACTATGTAGTTAGACAAAAACCTATACGATTAATGGATTCGTGAAAACTTATGGGGTTTTCACGAGGTTCCTAAAGTTAATAGAAATTTCACAATTGAATTTCTAGCGGGCTGTTACAGCTTTGTTGTGAAAGAACCATCTAAGGTATGTTTCCAAACTCTATGGTCCTCTCCAGGTTTTAGCTTAATCGGGTATTCCATGACTTTACATAATAAGGGATGTCCTCCCCATGAAAGCAACTTTGTATCATTCCAACTTGGTCATGAACACGTGTTTTTAATTTTTAGGGAAGGGGAAACAACAGCGAAGGACTTATTTGCTAGAGAACTTGTTCCTATACATTCTTCATACCCGAAGTTAATTGACTCATCTTTCACCAATCATTGGCCTTCTTGAACAATCATAAGGAGAAGACGACAAATAGATTTCCAGATAGGAGAGTCTAAAAGTTTTAGCACCACGTTTTCGACTACAACAACATTTGATAAGTATTTTTGCCTTGTATAATTTGCCCAAGGGGAGCCCCCAACAACAACTTTCCATGCTTATTTAAATTCAAGAGCCTTCAAAGTGTCAAAAAGGTTTCAAATGTAAACACCACCTTCCTATATAGGTCTAGCTATCTTCTTCTAAGAAATCCATTTTTTCTTTACACTATCCTCATAAACTCCCCATAAATACGTTTGAAAAAGCTTTCTGAATAACTTCAATAACCTAGTTTGGAGGAGCTAAAACAAATAAAATATGCACTAGTATGGAGGCCATAATTGATTTGATTAGAGTTAGCTTTCCTCCTAATGAAAGCAATCTACTTTTCCATCCAGCTACCTTTTTTATCTTAGAAATAAGTGATTCATAACAACCATTAACTATTAGATAATTTATCATAAGATATTGGAGCCCTTAAATAGGTTGTTGCAAAAGAACCATCTACAAAACCATGTAGTGGTTGAAGCTATTAGACACTTTCTAACTCGAGAGACAGATTTATGACCTAGAAAAGTTCTCTTCTGATGATTTATCTTTTGGCCTAATACTTGTTCATATTTAGATGTAAATCCCATACAAGTAGATAAACTTATTTTTGATCTATTAGTAAACAACAAAAATTCATCTACAAAGAGGATATGAGTGATAGGTAAAACTATATATATAAGGTAAAACTGTAGTTGTAGTGACAAACTCCATTAATTCTCTACAGAGTGGTTCCTCTTTTTTTTTTTTTTTTAAATAACAATTTTATAACAATTCAAACTTTCATTCATATCAAAAGTTATTACAAACATTTGTCAAGCCATACAACTTCAGAAATAAAATTTGGAATACAATCTCACCACATCATTAAGCTTTCAACAATACAAGCAAACTTAGCAAACCTATGAGCTACCTCATTGCCCAGTCGACTTACATGCTAAATAGAGCAATCTTTAAAAAGCAATCAATAGAATACCATATATAGCATATGAATCCAAGCCAGTTTGTATTTCCTTCACCATTAATAAACAATCACTTTACATTATGAGCCTTTTGATTCCCATTGTAGCACATAATTGCAAGCCACGAAATATAGCAAGTAACTCAATTGATTCATGTTTAGCCACAGCAGGTTACAGAATACTAGCACCCATAACAATGTCACCCCTCTCATCTCAACGCACCACACCAACTCTTGTGTTGTGGGATCACTAAACACAACACCATCTACATTTAATTCCAAAGCACCAGAAGGGCGAGGTTGTCATCTAAAATATACTTTGGTCTTCGAAACAGGCCAGTAGATCCTTTACATCTGCAAACCTTTGCTATAAAGAAAATGCATGCTCGATGACATATCTAGTCTCCATATTCTCATTATCATGAACCATTTTATTTCTTCTAAACCAGACACCCCAAGTCATTGAGAAAAACACTTCCAAATCATCCAAACTTCCCCCCTTGCTTTCAGTTTCATTACAGCCTCAATCATGGATGGTTGTGGTTCCATATTTCCCATCATAGGCAAATAATTTTTCCAATACTCCTTAATAGATTGACAATGCAAGATTGCATGGGGCAAGTCTTCTAATACATTTTTACAAAAGCAACAAACCCCCTTTGTATTAATATTCTTCTTACTCAGGTTGAATTGAGTTGGAAGACTCTCCATGCATAATCTCCATGCAAAAACTTTCACTTTGTTTGGTACTTTTATCTTCCAAATGGAATTCCATAATGTTTGTTGCTTGTTTATATCAAAACACTCCCCTTATTGACTATGTGATCTGTCTCTAATCATTCTATACATACTTCTCACACTAAATCTTCCATTTTTCTCATAATCCCAAATCCACTTTCAACGTGTTAAATACGAGTTCCATAAGGTCTACCCAAATATCATTGAAAGTGGACCCTCAAGCTATTAATTAGCCAATATCAATTGTTTTGTACAATTTTTAATTTTTTTTATTTTTTACTGTTGAATTCTTCATCAGTCTTTCTTCATTTATTTAGATTTTTATTTGTTGGTAAATGATAGATATTAGCCAAATATATATTTCATATTATCTCTTTTTTCTAATATATATATATATGCTAGGTATTAAATATGTATAATGGTAGAAAATTTTATTTGTAAGTCTGTTCATTAATGCACTATGTAAAGTTTCATCACACCAATAATTGAGATAAAATAAGTGCAATGAATTCCATAAGGAATAATAAATTTATCTAAAAATTTGTAAATAACAAATTTGTGAGTTTTGTCAAATTTTTGCCCCACAAGTTTTCAGCATTTTTCCTCAAGTGTATGCAGCCCAAGGACTTTTTAGTAGTATTAACCTTGAGTGCAAACAATCTTTATGGGTCATCGGATTGGAAGTTTTTTTTCATGAATTATCCGAGATATACTTGCGAGAAACTATTTGTTAAGGGTCTATGCACCTCCAAAATTAATCGAGACACTGTTCCTAAATACCAGTGCAAATAAAAAAAAAATAGCATGCGTAGGTTGCACGTTTGGCTACAAAGATGTCAAAGTCTAATTTATTTCTAGTGCGCATGATTTGTCATGCCTAGAAAGATAAATCAACATGGAACACAAGTACGTTTAACTTTTTTTGGACCAATAGATAAACGAAAGGGAAACTTTACGGGCATAAGTCCTATTTTATTTTGTCCTTTTTTTTCTCTAGCTTTGCCTTTAGAATTCACTCAGGTTTTTAGATGTTTTATATACATATATATATATTCTTATTTTACTCATAAATTATATATTCAAATTAGAGACACTTCAACTCATTATCAACTCCAATCATACCTAACTGAGCATGAATTGCAATTATATAGCCAACTTTAGAAAATGTCCTCACCTAATATAATATCTGTCATCAATTTGGTGTATCCATTCCTATGCACAATTTCAGTTTCCTAATCAAAGTTATCACAACAAGATTTGAACTAATTTTATCTAATTAATATCTATTGTAAATAAAGCAAAATTTCAATACAAACATCATCCTAGATAACATGCATCCAAAATCAAGTTTAACATGCATCCAACATAAGAAACAATATTGTCTAACATCACAAATAATGTCCTCAAATCTTAAAAAATGCAGTTAAGGAGATATAAATTAACCAATGCCTATCATTGGTAAAAATTGTCACAATGGTTAAAGAAATTACACAAAATTGTTACTCCTAACTATCACTACTATTTGCACTACGTTTTTCTATAATTTCCTTCTAACATTGCTGAAAATATATTCATTGTAATTCTGGTTAAGGCAGTGACATCCATGCTCATTATCTGTTCCTTCCTTTCAAATTGCTCCATCTTCGCTTTCTCCTCAGTTTTAAACTGGGCAAATTGAAGTCTGTCACTTTCCAATTTTTTTTTTTTTTTTAGGCAACATAGTAGTCAATCTTATTGAATTGAAATATGGCACTCAACAATACAATCAATATCTACTAGTTTATATTCTAAATTCACTGATGTTTGTGCTTGTTGATGGGCAACTCCTTTCAAGTCTCTTTTGACATGCTGTATTTTCCACTAAGTATGGCCTATAAGTTTGAACAAATTTGAAATAAAACACTGTAGTTTCCCATCAAAAGAATCACATCTCTTAATGGCTTGTACAATTTGACTTAATTCACCCTCAAAGATTATGAAATCAAGACCCAACTCCAGATGAAATAACACAGTAGTGATTAAGTCTCTTGCTTCTGCCATCACAAGATCAATGCAAAATACCCTTGGTTGCATCAAGCTTTCTAAAATGGAACCATTTGCATCCTTTATCATCACACCAACACCAATCTTGATGAAATCAGTTCGAACTGCCACATCCCAATTCACTATCACCCAAGGTGATAAAGGTGGTTCCCATTTAGAAGCAAGCAAAGGGTTCTGAGTTCCTGACCCTACTGACTTGGATCTTACATTGTAGTATTCTTCAACAGCTTTAACTGCATTTCCATAGAGCACATAGGGGGATTGAAAAGGGCCATCATGAATAAGTGTGTTTCTTCTAAACTAGATGAGGCGAGCTAGGGTGGCAAAAAGCACAAGATCCTGACTTGATAATCTGTCAATTAGCTGCTCAAAAATAGAGAAGAAACTAGGTGCTTGAGTGCTTGCCTTCTGAATAGACTTACAACACAGAAGCCATACATCCTTAGCAAATGGACAGTTCCATAAAATATAGGCAGGTGTTTCCTCTTCAAGCATACAAATGGGACAAGAAGAATTAGTAATAACTTTCCTCTTACATAAGTTAACTTGAGTGGGCAAGGAATCTGTGTAGGCACTCCAAATAAACTGTTTAACAACATTTGTTGTTTGCAAGGACCAACGTCTCCTCCATAGCAATTCTTGTGCTCCATTAGATAAAGATTCACCATTAACTCTTGATAGAACCTATTTATAAAAGTGGTAAGCACTTTTCACTAAGAAATGTCCATTAATAGTTCCTTTCCATATAAGTTTATAGGTTGTAGGTAGAATACTAACAGACAACTTCATAATCTCCTTGATATCTTCCTCTTGAAGAATTGCTTGGAGAAGATCCATATTCCACCATCTTGTATGAGTATCAATGAGATCAACTACAACTACATTCTCATGAAGTATAGACACAAGAGATTGAATCATGCATAAAGAGACTCTATTCAACTATTTATCCTCCCATATTCTAATCTAGGTGCCATCACCCACTCTTCACATAAGGCCTTCCTCAACCAAAGGAATAGAGTGAAAAAGACTTCTCCATAGGTATGAGGGCCTAGGACCCAGACCAGCATGTGAGAGGGATGTGTATGGGAAGTATTTAGCTTTTAGTAACCTACTTGACAATGAATCATGAAACATTCTCAACCTCCCTATCTGTTTTGCCAAGAGGGCTATATTAAAACTGTGTAGGTCTTTATATCCCAAACTCCCACAATATTTTCCTGCACTTAAGGATTCCCAACTTTTCCAATGGATCTTTGACTGGTTTTCCTGATGACTCCACCAAAATTTTGCAAAACAAGAATGAAGTTTATATCATAATATTTTGGAAGTAAGAAAACACTCATACTATAGGTAAGCATTGCCTGTAAGACTGTCTTAATAAGAATCTCTTTCCCAGCTTCAAAAAAAACTTATTTTTCCAATTGTCTAGCCTCTTAATCACCCTTTCAACTATACCATTAAAGGCCATTGTTTTTTATTTCCCACCAATAGATGGAAGACCCAAATACCTATTCAGGTTAGTGGAAGCCTGTAAACCAACCACCTCTATGATGTGCCTCTTTGTTGTAGCCTTAGTGTTCCTGTAGAAAAATAGTGAGGTTTTATCTTTGTTAAGCTTTTGGCCAGAAGCAGCTTCATAGATACTAAGAATCTGATTCAAGTGGATCCATTCATGCATGTTTGCTCTACAAAATACAAGGCTATCATTTGTAAAATATAGATGATTTAGTCTGATCTGGCCTCAAGCAATTGGTACACCAGTTAAGCCTTTATCATGTTCTGCAGCATACAATTGAGAACTCAGATTGCATAAACTTATGGGTAGATATTCAGAGACAGTCTTTGAATTTTTGGACTTGGGAATTAGAACCAAATAGGTATAATTTACGGTGTCAATATTTGCATGTGAGTTCAAAAATGGTAGAACAGCATGACAAACCTCATTACCTATCACCTCCCAATTGTCTTGGTAGAAACAAGCACTATATCCATCTGGTCCAAGGGTTTTATAAGGTCCCATTTGGAAAACTGCACTCTTAACATCTTCTTCTGTACAGGCCTGAAGTAAAACTTCATTCATAGCAGAGAAAACCTTATATGGGAGATTTCTAAGACAAACATCAATTTGGGAAGGCTTAGAAAATGTAAATAAATTCTTATAGAAATGAGTAAAGGCAAGGCCAATTTCACCCGCAGTATTACACTGATTCCCATTCTCATCTTCCACTCTTACAATTTTATTCCTTTTTTGTCTTTGGCTAGCACTCAAGTGAAAACATTTGGTGTTTCTATCCCCATTCTGTAACCAATATACTTTGGCCATTTGTTTCCATTTTAAATGCAAACTCTCTTGAAGTATGGAAATTTCTTTTTGCAACTTTCTGACTTCCCTTACTGAGGCTGCTGTAAGATTAATCTATATCATTTCAAGTTGGCCCATCTTTTCCCTAAGATGCTTATCAGAAAATAGATCCTTTGAATTAGCCCATCTTCTAACAAATTGCATGCAACAAGCAAGCTTTTTTGACCTAGAGGACAGCTCATCAGATACTCCACCAGATTACAACCAAGCATTTTTAATTGCTTCATTATAATCCTCATAAGTATAGCCCATCTGGCTTCAAATCTACTTGGCCTCTTTATAGAACAAGAAGGAACATGACTAGGTGTTATGGTTATTAGAAGGGGGTTGTGATCAAAAGTAATAGAAAATAGTAACCTAATATCCACCATACCAAATTCCTCACACCAAGCAGAAGAAGCATCTACCCTCATAAGTTTCTCCTTTGTAAATAAGGAATCTGTCCTATTATTATACCATGTATATTTCGCATTTGAAATCTTAGATTATGAAGTTGGCAATCATCTAAGACATCCTTAAAAAGAGCAATATGTTTCTCACTCTTTGTTGCACCACCCTCATTGTCACTATGAAATAGGATTTCATTGAAGCCCCTAAGACAAAGCCACAAGTCAGGGTTCAAAGAGCTAAGATGCCTTAAAATGTTAAAGTTGTAACACCCCCTTCCCCTACTGAGGTCAAGAGTGTAACTTGCTTACATACATAAAGCCAAGCAAGAGACTTGCATAATTTGTGGAAACATTATTCATCACTTAAAAGAGTTCATAAAATAAGCTATCTTAATATAACATGACTCAATTTCTCAAACTGACTGAACTGGAAATGCTAAGTTCATAGTCCATTCCTTCTAAACTTAGCCCGCCTGCTCATAGTAATCATCATCCTGACCTAGGTGGTTAGAAAATGTGAAATAAAACTAAAATGAGGCGAAAACTTAGTAAAAAACCTATCACAGTGTAAACATAATAAACATAAGGATTTTCATAAAAGTTTTCATGCTGAGAGTTTAAAATCATGAGTGATCATACTTATAATGCTTATGCTATGCAAAACTTGAATTGCTTTATCTAAATTAACTGATTGTTCTGACATATCTAACTAATCTAACTTATCGAACTGATCTGACTGGCCAACACACTTAACCTTGTGTGCAAGATTGTGCACTAACTTGCCTCACTGCAGTACAAAGGGAGCTGACCGTGCAGTACTCTGGCAGATTACGATGGACCACGCTTGAGTCTGTGGCTTGCACATCCACCCTGATCTGAATTATATTAGTACCATGCATCTGAATGACCATCTGATTAACTGATCTGGTTAAACTGTTATGAACTTATCTTGCACTTGTACTTAAGATAGCTTATATGTCTTTTGCAATGTGAGATGCAAGATATATATACTTATATAAATAACTGTAAATTTCTAAATATGAACATGATGCTAAATGACATAATGGTGTGCTTTACTAGGTGACATGCTTGCATATGACATGAGTGGTACATAAAAGTGACTATCAAAGAACTGGTTCCAATAATAATTTATATTAGCTAAATTGTGATCATCCTAATTAATAATCAAATTATTTATCTCACTACACTGCTTCCTGAACTCACTTCGTAGTTTGCCACCTATACGAAGTATTTAAGCATCACTAAATATGTCTAAAATAACATGTTTTAATACTCCACTAATTTAATACATATCATGGAGAATAATTTAATACACATCAAGTTTCATACAAAAATCTTTGAATCATAAAGTTAATTAAACATACTATAATTTAGTAAAATACTTGGGCTACTTTAAATTAAGTCATGAAAACCTAAATTCTTAAAATAGATTTACTTTCTTGAATTTAACATAATTATTCAAGAAATCCGATAACTATTAATATTACTTAAATATTCTTTACATACTTCTTTTTAAGTTCGCAACTTAGTACATAATTATAATAAAATCTATCAAGGTCAATCGCATAATCTCACTTAATAAAAATATAGACTTAATCAGATCAAACCAATTTAAAATGACATCAAACACTTACTATTTACTACTGCAAATTTAAATACTAATATAATATCAAATCTTTCAAATATCATGTATATTTTTATTTAAGTTTATAGAAATAAATGGTGAAAACATTCTATTCATAAAAATAAACTTAATAATATTAAATATAAAAAAGTTCTTGTAAGCTATTGTTATAAACTAATAATAATTTAATACTTAGTAGTACATTTTAATTCTCTTAATATTTTCTGTAATTTATAGGTTCTGAGTTAACATAATTATTTAATCAAAACTAAACCCCTTCTAAAATATTAAGCCCAGTCTAATTAAATAATAATATACAATTTTCTTGTAATACCTAGATCATTATAAAATAAAATCATACCCATTTGAAATCAGCCCATTTATAATAAGCCTAGTTAAAACTAAGGCCATTGTAAAATACAAAAGCCACGCCTAGAGGTAGCCCATCTTGAAAACAAAAAGCCCACGTGAAAATTAGTACAAAGCCACGTGAATCACCATTCAAAACACATTCTGAAATAAATTTTCATAATAAAGGACAAAGTTGTAAAATCACTTAAAATAATGCCCTAGCAGCACATGAATAAAAGTTAGAATCCGTTAATAACTTTATGCAACCTACACTCCTTTGAGAGGAAGAATAGTGCAATGGAGACTTACTAAGAAATAGAGGCCGAAGGAGCTGATCTAAGGAGGAAAGCTTAATGATGAGGAGAAAGACATCGTGCGAATGAGCATGTGATGATCGGCGTGGATGTTGGGTTTTGAGAGAAATGAGAGGCATATAGAGGAGACGGCAGCACCTTCTGTGTTGTTTCGAGGTTTCCAGTGTTGATGTTGTGTTTCACAGCCTGAGCAGTTCCATGGGGCCCATGCTACGAAACCTACAAGATGAATAAAGATTGCACTCGGTTTGATCTTGTGAGTCCTCCAATGCCAAAGTTAGTTGAGAATTCTAAGTATGTGAATAATGAAAGAGTATCCAATCATTTTTCGTGGATGAGGCCAGGCTATTTACACCTGGCTTGGGCTCTGACATCGAGGGGGATTGTGGGATGCCAAATCACATCTGAGTCAAACTTGCCATACCCTGGATCCTACGATGTAGTGCCATACCGAGATCGTGTTGTCTCAGAGGTGCGCCGTCGCATGCTTGTGTTTTCTGTCATGCCTTAAATGCAACGTGTCTCTGCTGGAGATGCCCATGACTGGGCATGTTTGACCATCAACACGCTACAAGGTTTCCTGCTCGATGTGACCCTGTTAGGTTCCAACTCTCTGTGATGGCCTTGAGTGGCTTGGGCTTGTAACAAGCCTCTTGGCTAACAATAGTCCGTGACCTAGGGGCCCCTTTCTTGTGGCAGAGGGGGTTGCAGGGACAGGCCGCGTCCTTCCTTTTATGGTCCCTCAGCATCATGTTGATTGGGCCCTCACCTAGACCGTCACAGGCTCCCTTATTCTTCTTGGCTTGGGGTTATTTGGAGGTTCTGGGCTGGGCCAAGGGGCCTGGGGCCCACCTCCCTAACATTACTCCACAAATTCTCACCACGATAAGTGGTAGGATTTTGAAGTTGGGTGCTTCCCCTCTGGCACTCAGATGCTTTTGTTGGTTCAAGAGGAGTGCCCATTGAGCTTCCGATCCTTTCAACAGTAGGTTGACGACTCGGTTTCCCTTTTCTTGGCAGTGATTGATCCATGGTGCCATGTGTCCTTCATCCTACCCTCCTCTCTTTAAAACTTTCCAGTCGGTTCCGCTCCTGTGCCACCTATCTCTCGCTGAGCGTGCATCTCCTTGTTTCCTGCAGGCCCATACTTGATGGCAGTTAAGGGACTGGTTGGCTACCTATCCATTGTTCTTCTCAAGATCTCACTAGCCAGTGCTCCTCACGCACCTGACACCTCTTCTGCTACTCACCTCGATTGGGATCCACACGTCGCTTTGTCTATGCCCTACTCAATTGCTCTTGTCTATTTAAACATCTCCCTCTCCTTCCTCCCTTAGCATTTTTGGTAACTCTTTCCCCAGAACTCCCACTTCCTCAGCGTTTTCTCTGTACCTTTCTCCCTTTAGTTTGCAAGGTTTACCCTCTCCCTTCGCTTTTTGTTTTCCCCTTTCTGTCATTTTTCTTTTCTCTGTTCCTATGGCTCCAAAAAACTTCCACCAGTAGACTTGGCCCTTCCTACTACAATCGCTACAGGATTTCATTGGTGACCAGAGGGGACCTTCATGCCTTCCGGATTCAATTCAGCATCCCTCGGTGGGTTGTTATGGAGATCCCACGATCACAGGAACATGCTGTGTCCTCAAACGGGCTAACGTCTCAGGTGGCCCTCTACCCCAAGATGTTCACTAGTGGGGTTTGTCTCTCGTTCTACCACCCCACTCAGGAGGTTCTCCACTATCTGGGAATGGCTCCCTACTAGCTCATTCCCAAAGGTTGGAAGCTACTAATGTCCAACTGTGTCATCTCTAGGAAGGCCCTTTCTACGGTAGGCAAGGTGTATCCCTACCTGACGGCTCGAGAGTTCTTGTTGGTGTATTATATCAACCGCTACTCGGGAAACCTATGCGAATTTCAAGCCAAGGTCCCAGGCTAGAGGATCGCTACGTTGGAGTCCCATCATTCGAGTGTCAATGACCACACCAAGAAGTTCTTCTTCATTTCGAGTTCAGGTTGGGAGGTCCCTGAGGAAGAGCTAGCTCAAGGGGAGTTTCCCATCCAAGTCAACTGAGGGCTCCTCCCTTCTACACAAAGTCTGGAGATTAGGCAGACTCTCGAGGAGGAGGCCCGTGTCACCAAGGTCATTAAATAGGCCCGAGCCTACAAGTTTGAACCAAACACCAACGTGTCCCTCTCCAACAGTAGTATCTTGGAGTTCTTCCAGTCGCCCAATTGTTCCCCCTAACCACCTGAAGACCTTCCCCTAGGGGGCAAAAGAGGGCCATAGACCCATTCCAGCATGAAGCTAGGCGATCAAAGGCACACCATGACTCCCTTCACAGGCCTTCAAGTGGGGTTGGCTCCCAGGAGCATTCTCCTAGTGGGGGAGAACAGGTCAAGCCCTTTCATGTCCAGGCCCCTCCTCTCCCGACATGGAAGAGAACTACTACTGGTTGAGTGCTACTACTGGCGCTTCTTCCTCGACAGCCCCTCATTCAACTATTGGTCCCTCCTTTTCAGCGGACCCTCGCCCTGCCCTTGTCGAGCTGCCACTTCCCATCCTTGAAGAAGAAGATGATTCAATCTTTGAGGCTGCCTTCCTTGACACTTTTGTGCATTTCCCTTCGCACGATTCGAGCTAGATGGGAGAGTTCGAATATTTCAAGGACACTATGAGGGAGGAACTTGCTCATAAAGGCTCAAAGGCGACACGAGAGTCGCACACCTCTCCTAGTGATCCTCTTGCTTCTGGCATAAGGTTGGCCTAAGTAATGATAAAGGAGGCTAAGGAAGAGGAGGAGGAAGAAGAACAAGAAGAACAAGAACAAGAACAAAAAGAGAGAAGAAGAGGAAGAAGAAAAAGAAGAAGAAAAGGATGAACACTAAGAGGAGGACGAAGAAAGAGAGCGGACTACAAAGGGAAGCGAGGAGGATGTGTTGAGAATCCCCCCTCGCCCCTCTTCTTCATTCAAATCCCGTCGGGATGAAGAGGTTCCCCACTCCTCTCATCACGCCATCATGTTGAGTGAGGACAACGATCCTAAGGAACCAGAGTCGGATGTCCGTCGTTATTCCCCTAGGGACCATCTTCTCGAGCTTTGTCACCTGATTCCCCTAAGTAGTTCTGGAGGGGTCATCAGTGATGGGAAGACAGAGGCATCAGGATTGGGCCATTCCCTACCCCTGTGCCCTACCAGCCCTTCCCATACAACTAAAACTAGGGCAAGCCAGAGTCTAGAGTCGGAGCTCGAAAAGGCCCGCGATGTTGCCACCAAACGGATAGCTCAGAAGATGCAGCTTGCCTTTGCTCAATTATAGTTCTATGCACTCCTCTCTTTCTGTGCATCCAACTCCTGAATGCTTCTCTTTCTGCTTACATGTGTTGTCACTGTTTTGCAGGCTACCAACCAAATAGCAACTCTGGTTGGCGAAGAGCTTTGGGAGCTATCCGAGGTCAACAGCCAACTAGCCTCCCTGGTCCATCTCGAGCACTATAAGCTCAAGCAAATGACTTGGCAAAATGAAGAGTTTGATTCCAATCGCCAAGGTTGGCTCCGAGAGATCAAAGAGATGCGGCAGCGCATTGAGGAACTGGAGTGAGAGGCCACCAGGAATAGGCATTAGAAAGAATACTTAAGGAAGGAACTCGAGAGCACTGAGGATGACGCGTCTAAGCTGGCTAACTACAATAAACAGTTGGTGGAAAAGCGTGAGAGGGCCGTGCAGAATTTGGCCGTTGGAGAGATCTCGTCGGCCCGAGACCAGACGACTCAGAGGCAGCTTCATTAGGACCACGCCAAGGCTCATAGATAGCATTTGCAACTGTTGTCCTTGGGCTTTAGAAGCATAGGTGAGGTGTAGATCTTGAGGGGGAAGCTTGACCAGGTCTAGGAGAAGGCCCAGAAGCTAAAATAGAAGGTGTCTGAAAAGAACACGACCCTTTTGGCACAGGACCTCTCCATCACGGGGTTGAAGTCGAACTTGGAGAGTGTGGCCCAGAATGTTTCAAGGGCCCATATCAAAAATTCCAACGCTATCCAGGACATAGCCTGGTCGTACGACTATTAGGAGGGCCTCGAGCGACTAAGGAAGCATCCGCTGGCACACCCTAAAGAGGACCTACACAAGCTAGACTTGCAGTCACTCTCGCCAAATCCTAAGGCTTGGGCTTACTTCAAGAAGCTTGGAAGACCGGGTATCCATATTTTCCCTTTGAGCCCTATTACCTCTTCCCTTAGCAATTCCTATTGTTTCCTTTCTTCTTTCATGTAAATAGCACATTGTGCACATGATTAATGAAAGCATCTACCTTTACAGTTGTGTTTTATTTGTTATGCATATATTATTTTACTTTTCATTCTTTAGGGGTAAGTGGTGAGTTTACATACGTCTTTCTAACAAGCTTGATTTGGGGTCGTTGTTGAACGGGGGTCAACTAGTCTCAGATACTTGTCCTTACCCCATAGCTCATTGCGAGTCTAGGGACTCGATTTTGTTGTACGGGGGTCGACTAGTATTAGAGACTTGGCCTTAGCCCATTAAGTCTTGGGACTCGATATCATTGCGAGTCTAGAGACTTGACTTTATTGGACGGGGGTTGGCTAGTCTCATAGACAGGGCCTGACTCGATATCATTACGAGTCTAGGGACTCAACTTTATTGGACGGGGGTTGGCTAGTCTCATAGACATGGCCTTACCCTGCAGCTTGTTGCGAGCCTAGGAACTTGGCGAGTCTAAGGACTAGACTTTGTTGGATGAGGGTCAGCTAGTCTCAAAGACTTGGCCTTAGCCCATTGAGAGTCTTGGGACTCGATATCGTTGCGAGTTTAGGGACTCGGCGAGTATAGAGACTCGACTTTGTTGGACGAGGGTTGGCTATTGTCGAAGACTTGGCCTTAGCTCGTTGAGTCTTGGGACTCGATATCGGTGCGAGTCTAAGGACTCAACTTTGTTAGATGGGGGTTGCCTACTTTCGGAGAGTTGGCCTTACCCTGCAGCTCGTTGTAAGTCTAGGGACTCGACTTTGTTGGACGGGGGTCGTCTAGTTTCTAAAACTTGGCCTTAGCCCATTGAATCTTGGAACTCGATATCGTTACGAGTCTAGGGACTTGACAAGTCTAAAAACTTGATTTTATTGGACATGGGTCAACTAATCTCGAAGACTTGGCCATAACCTGTTGAGAGTCTTGGGACACGATATCGTTGTGAGTCTAGGGACTCAGTGAGTCTAAAGACTCAACTTTGTTAGACGTGGGTTGATTAGTCTTGGAGTCTTGGCTTTAGTATGTTGCAAGTCTAAGGACTCGACTTTGTTGGATGGGGGTCGGCTAATCTCAGAGACTTGGCCTTACCCCGCAACTCATTGCGAGTCTAGGGACTCGACTTTGTTAGATGGGGGTCAGCTAGTCTCGAAGACTTGGCCTTAGCCTGTTGATTCTTGGGACTTGATATCGTTACGAGTCTAGGGACTCAACTTTGTTGGAAGGGGGTCAGCTAGTCTTGGAGACTTGGCCTTAGCCCACTGTGAGTCTATGGATTCAAATTCATTTTTGCACCTAAGACAATACAGAGGTTTGAGACAAACGTCAATAGGATTTCATTCATATGGTTCACTTTCACGTTAAAGTTGTTACTCCCTGCTCTTATACAAAATATTTCTTCAAGTACTCGGAGGTCCAAGTTTGGGGGAGCTTGAGCCCCTCGCTGGTCTTAAGGCGATATGAGTCGGGCCTATTGCTTGCTGTTACCACATATGGGCCTTCCCATCAGGCCCCAAGCTTTCCTTCCTCCTGGGTCGTGACCCCTGTTTACTTCAGCACCAGGTCACTCACTCTGAAGGAGCATAGCTTTACCCGTTTGTTGAAGTACTATTTAGCATTCCCTTTGTTGCTTGTCGTGCATATGGCCACTGCTTCTCTTCTTTCTTCCAGAAGGTCTAGCTCTTTTGCCTATCTCTCACTGTTGGTGGTGGGGTCGAAGTGTTGCATGCGGAAAGTTGGCATTCCAACTTCAATAGGAACAACCGCCTCACTTCCATAAGCGGGGGCAAAGGGTGTTTACCCACTAGGGCTTCGGACAGTCGTTCGAAATGCCCACAAAACACTTGGAAGCTCGTTAGCCCATGCTCTTTTATGCATCCCTAATTTCTTATTGAAAGTAGAGAGGAGAGTCTTGTTGGTTGCTTCAGCCTGACTGTTGGCTTGTGGATGTCCTAGTGACGAGTACTTTACCTTGATTTTGAGATCTGTGCACCAGTCTTGGTTGTGCGAGCAGTCAAACTGCTTCCTATTATCTGACACAAAGGCATGAGGTATGCCAAATCGACATACTATCGACCTCGAGAGGAACCTTATGATGGTTCACGAGGTGATACTTGCCAGGGCTTCTTCTTCGACCTCTACCATCACAAACTCGACTCCTCTTTTGGCCATCGGGAATGGGTTGATCAGGTCAAGGCCCTATTGTGCAAAAGGCCACCAGACAGTTATTGACGTCAACTCCTCTAGGGGCAATGTGATACCTGCCCGTGTTCCTAACATTTTGGGTATTTCCTAGCAAAATCTTACGCATCTCTGAGCAAATGGGGACAACAGTATCCAGCTTGGGTCACCTTCGTAGCTAGCACTCTGCCTCCCTTGTGGCTTCCACACATATCCTCATAAACTACTACCAATACATACTGCACATCTTTTGACGACAAGCACCTGAGGAGGGGCTCAAAGAAGCACCTTTTGTAGAGGATCCCTTCAATCATGGTGGACCGGGCTGCTCTATCTTGACCTTTCACGGGGTATCAACCGTCCTGATAACGATTTGTTTCGGGAGTGGTGGTTCCTCCTCTCCCGATGTGACCCTTGCTAGTTGATCTGGATTTTGGTTTTCTCCTCTCAGGATTTACTGGATCTGGAAGTAATGAAAGCGGTCGAGCTCATTGCAAATGAATTGAAGGTATTCTTCAGTCTTTCTCCCTTTGCTACAAAATTTCCAAGCACCTAGTTGATGATTACGTAGGAATCAGCCCTCACTTCCACCTTATCGACCCCCAGCAATCGTGCTACCATCATCCTTGCCAAGATTGTCTCATACACAACTTCATTCTTGGTCACCTTGAAGGCAAGTCTAGCTGAATAATTATGCTCCTCTCCCTACTTCGTTATGATGTGCAGTTCTACACCCCCACCAGCCTGGCAGAATGAGCCGTCTTCATAGACCTGTCAAGGCTTTCCTAGAGGTGTCATTGGTGTCTCCTGGGAAACTGGTGAACTCTGTGACGAAGTTTGCCAATACCTAGGTTTTAATCACAGTACAGGGATGATACTCCATGTCAAACTTGCTGAGTTCGATTGCCCACTTAGTGAGCTGCCTAGAGGTGTCTGGCTTCTGGAGGATCTTCTTGAGAGGTAGGTCGGTCAAGACCTACCTTGGAAGTAGGGCCTCAGCCTTTTTGCCGCTACCACTAGTGCAAATACCAACATTTTCCTTCCCGGGTACAAGGCCTCGGCTCCATGGAAAGCCTGATGAAAGCTGAGGCCCTAGCGGAGGTCTGCTAAGTGCAACTCCACCTTCTAACTTTTTACTAGCAAGTCATCCACATGCACCTCCATGTTTTGGCCAATCTGGTGTTTAAATATTCAATTGACCAACCACTGATAGGTGGCCCAAGCGTTCTTCAAGCCGAATGGCATAGCCTTGTAGCAATACAACCCTCGATCTGTGACCAATGCCATTTTCTCTTCATACACCAGGCTCATTTTGATTTGATTGTATCTAGATTAGGCATCCATGAAGCTGAGGATGGGGTGTCTCACTGTTGAGTCCATAATGAGGTCTATGCGGGGCAGAGGGAAGCTGTCTTTTGGGCAGGCTTTATTCAGATCGGTGAAGTTGACACACATCCACCACTTCCCACTAGCTTTCTTTACTAGAACCACATTGGAAAGCCACTCTTGGTAGTGTACTTCATGGATGAACCCTACTACCAAGACTCGGTCCACCTCCTCCACAATGGTGGGTACTTCTCCGCATAGAAGCTTTGTCGTTTCTACTTGACCTTTCGGGCCACCAAGTAAACGCACAGCTGGTACTCAATGATCAAATTATCTATCCCTGGCATCTCCTTGTGACTCCAAACAAAGACGTCTTGGTGCTCAATGAGAAGAAGTTTCAACAGTTGCCTTAACTCAAGGGCCAACTTGGTTCCTATCTGGACAGTCGCTCCAACCTTTGGATGTCGACCGAGACGAGTTCCAAGGGTTCATCTGGTTTGGCTTGGCACAGGGCCCCCTCATCCCAAACCTCCTCATACCATTTAGTAAGGTCCAGGAGGAGGAGTAGGGAAGGAGGCTCAGCCTCTGAATCTACCCCGTTAGCACTTGATTACGCTCAAAGAGTAGCGTAATAGTTGTAGCATAGTTTTGGGGCGTCGATTCTACAGGGAAACAAATTAAAAGAATAGTAGAAGAAACAAAAAAACTAAAGAAAAATAGTAAATGATTAATAGAGAACAAAAATTAATTTTAAATGCAAATTAAAGTGAAGCAAAGTTACTAATGAAAGAAGTACTCAAATTTGACAAACAGTAGAGTATTGGAAATTTCTTGCACAAATTCGGTATTTTAATTATTCTTAATTCATTGAATAACTCAATTGGAAACTCAATTTTTGAAATTCCTAATCGGAAGGTATATATTTATAAACCAAATGTAACCCTCTAAAAAATCATTCACAACTTTTAAAATACATAAATTATTATCCCTAGTGAAAAAATCTAACGACGACAATATACTCAACGAGCAATATTGCATAAAAGAACTAAATCAATATAGATAAGTAATTGATCCAAATATAATCAAAGAACTAATCCATTCAATAGAAAAAGCATGACTGAACCATAGATAGACTACATCCTATGATTATTCGGAAAAGAAAACATCAATAATGAATTGAGAATGATAAAATAAAAGAGTTTTAATAATTTAAAATCAAATACATAAATTAAAAATATCATCCAATATACAAGTTCATTTCTAACCCTACTTGAGAATTTAGCTATTCATATTATAATAGACAACAAAAATCTCAAGAGAAAACTTAAGTGAACGGTAGCCATGGAAGTGATTTTCTCCTCTCTTCAAATCTGCCTCTTGTGCCACTCCTCTTCTATTTCGTGCTAATGATATGCTTATATAGGGTAGGAAAGAAAATCTAATGTCTTCAGAATTTTTGCATAAAAAAATCACCTAAATTTTAGGACTAATCTTGCAGCCATGTACGCGCTTCAGGATTTAGAATTTGGAAATCCTTATTAAAAATAAATTTATAGCCCTTTAAGATAGTTTCTAATGCATCAAGAACCACATCATCCGATATGTGAGTAGAAAGTTACGATCAAAATACTAAAGTATGTCTAGACTGTCTCCTAGCAAATTTTAAATTTGTACTTTTTGCAGTTTCCTTTTGTAATTTTTTTTTCTTTTTTTCTTGATCCAAATTTCTCTCAAACCCTATGAAAGTGCTCATTTGAATTTGACTGAGTTTTGACTTGTTCTTTTATAAACTTTGAAATTAAACATAAAAAACTGTTTAGAAGTATCCCAACGTAAATAGAAACTCAATTTAAGAATACACATTAATTCTTATGATCTCCACTCACATTTAGCATCTTAATCCAATAATAGGGTATTTAGAGTGCACTTTCATGCACTTATCAGCACTTGCGACCACTTTTACCTCAGACCTGTTCGCCACGAATCTCCCTCCCCCCCAAGTCGGTGGGAAATTTCATTTTTGAGATAATATGTAGAGGTCACAGCTCTCAAGTTGTTCAATGTGGGGTGTCCTATTATCATGCTATATGAAGATGGAGCCTTAACCACCAGAAAGTCTACCATGGTTGCCATGGTCATTGGAGCCTTCCCAGCCAGGACTAACAAGGTGATGATCCCCATCGGCTGCACCACATCACCTATGAAGCCCTTTAGCGGTACGGGGGTTGGACGTAACCTATCTGGGCTGATTCCCATCTTGATGAAGGCTTCCTAGAACAGGATTTCTACCGAGCTTCCGTTGTCTACCAGGATCCGCCGGATCGTGAAGTTTGCTATCTGTATGGTAACCACTAGTGCTTCGTTGTGTGGGTGGAGGATCCCCTCTTCGTCCTTCTCACTGAAGCTTATGGTGACTCCCCTTGCCGACCAGTGGGCCCTAGGTGGGATCCTGCCCGTTGTGAAGACCTCTTCATACTGAGCCCTGCGAGTGTGTGCGGATCTCCCTAATGTATCTTTCTGTCCTTTGGGGGCTCCTCCGGGCCTCTTGTCTGGTCACACGATCCCTTGAGCCAGTCCCTCGCCTGTCGTCCTGACACTACTCTCGTTGGTCCTCGGAGCGATGCCCTTAATTCTGCATTTTTACCTTTTTCCTTCTCATTAGGAAGTAACAATCTTCGGTGCTGTGCTTGTTAATCATGTCGTAGCTGCAGTACGAGCGTCCACTTGCTTCTTGCCCCGGGTTCCTTCAGGAACTCAACTTGTTCTATGTTCTCTCCTTTCGCCATTAGGTTAGAGTGTGCTCGGGAGGGAGGGGGGAAGCTTCTCCCTTCTTCCTTGATTCTATGGGTTCTTTCTTCCCTTTCTTGCACCCTCGACTCCCCTTCAACCTGGCCTTCTTGAGGTATGCCTGCTCTATTTCAAATCATCGAGGGGCCGTCAAGGCCTCCAAAGTATCCTTTGCATTAATGAACTAGTCTGCCCAGTCCATAAATTCCCTCAGGGTGGTCGGGGTTTGTTGGGCTATCTCTGTCATGAAGGGGTTCCTGGGTCAGACTCCACCTAAGAGAGCCACCAGGGTATTTTCTCGTCATGATCATCAGTAGTCATCTGCTCCCAATTGAAGAGAGTGAGATAGGACTTCAAGCTCTCATTATCACGTTGCTTCACCGTCAAGAGTTATGCTACTGGTTGCCTCCTTTCTCTGGCTTGCTAAGAACATTGTCACGAACAAGTGTGCCAGCTCTTCGAAGCTCCCTACTGTGCCTGACGGCAGGGATCCAAACCAGGTTCAGGCTCCCTCCTTCAGTGTGAGCAGAAAGGCTTAGCAGGCCACCTCTCTTGGGAAACCGTGCAGGGTCATATGGGCTTTGAACATATCCAGGTACTCCAAGGGGTCTTTAGTTCCGTCATATAGCTCCATCTGGGGGGATCTTAAACTTTGGTGTAAGGGGAACCGCCATGACCTTAGCATTGTAGGGAAGGTCCGTGTTGTCGAGTAGCTGGTCGACAGTGGAGGATGCATCTACCTATTTGGCTATCTCAGCATACTTATCTCCTAGTTCTTATAGCTCAAGATGCATCCAGTGTCTCTCCTCATCAGTCGCCACACTCGCTTGGTCGCGTTGCAACCCGACAATGGAGGCCACTCAACCCAAGGTCGTGTTGTCTTAGAGGTGCACTGTTGTGTGTTTGTGTCTTCTATCATGCCTTAAATGTGACTTGTCTCTAGCAGGGATTCCCATGACTGGGAATGTCTTACCACTGGCATGCCGTAAGGTTTTCTACTCGATGTGACCCTATCAGGTTCCAACTCTCTATGATGACCTTGAGTGGCCTGGGCTTGTAACAGGCCTCTTGCCTAACTATGGGTCGTGACCTAGGGGCCCCTTTCTTGGGGCAGAGGGGTTTGCTAGGATGAGCAGCGTCCTTTCTCTCCCAGTCGCTCAGCGTCCTGTTGGTTGGGGCCCCCACCCTAGACCGCCACTAACTCCCTTATTCTTCCTAGCTTGGGGTTATTTGGAGGTTCTGAGCTGGGTCAGTGGGCTTAGGGCCCACCCCTCTCACATTTGGAAATAAAGTTTATTGCTGTCTTGCGTTCGAGTATGTGAGTTCTCTTTCGGTGGTCCTTTGACATGATGGGAGGATGTTCTTTTTTAAGGCTTGCTCCATGGTGGTCAACCAGAGGAGAAGCTTAGTGTGGAAGCTCGACGAGGTGGTTGCATATCATATTTGGGTGAGTCGATGGTGGTTGGAGTTATTGTGTGTGAGGTGGCTAGTTTGGGTTTTGCCATGCATGGAGCTAAACAGTGGCCTTGGTGGACTGAGTGTTGGGTTGCTGTCATGAGAAACTATGAGTGAAGACTGTGTTGGTCCCTTGCTATCCATAAGTAGAGGTTCACGGTGGTTTCGTCGTGGCTTCGTGGCTAAAAGTACAACTTGCTCTGTTTTCACTTCTTAAAATAGAGGATATGATGGAGCTGTTTCGGTATCACTGGACTCATGCTAAACGTGGTGACAATGATGTTTAGGGTGGTTCGCACGGAGGCTTGGCCACGGCATGAAGCTTCTTAGGTTGGTTATTCGCGGGGGGTTCGTAGTTGCTTTGTCATGGAGGAGACTCATCTGTTTCTCTCAAACATGGTGGTGCTCTGTTTTGACTAAGAGAAAACAAGGGCTTCGTTGGTGTTCAATGGCTCGCGGTGGTTGTCGTTGTTTAATGGTTCTTTGGCTTGGGTTGGCATGAATGAAGAATATTGTGTGAAGAAAAGTATATAAATACACGAGTTTTCAATAGATCGGTTACAAGAAGAAAGCAGCTAAAGGCTGAAATGGCAGTTACGAATTTAGATAACCTTTCAACATAGGAAGTCTAGTGGGGGAGAAAGACGTGCATATGCATGGGTTGGGTATTGTATTTGGGCTTATACTTAATTTCTTGGGCCTCGTACCGATTAATAATAAGTCCGCTTGGTCCAAAAATATTAATTGAACTTTTAGTCTAACCATTGAGTCTAATAAAAATTCTCTAATCCATCTTAATAAATTTTAGACATGTGATTATCCAAGAATTATAATTGGGCTTTCCTATATGGCCCATCAATATAATTTAGGCCCAATAAAATTTCCTGAGAATATTGGGCCGAGTCTTTACAATAGCCCTCTACTCTTTTTTCAGTAATGGGATGGCCATTAAAACATGTAAGCATCCATGGTGGTTTTGGAGAAATGCTATCAACCCAACAGTTAATATGCCTTTGAGAATAATTCTAAATTTCTATTGCACAATCATATTTCCATAGTAAGGCTATCCCTAGGGGTGTTCAACCGGATTTCGGACCGGGTATCCGGCTATACCCGAGCCTGAATCCAGATTCAAAATCTGGATCGGGTTTCGGCCTAGTCATATCCGGGTTATGACCCAGTCCGAAACCCGAATTAATCTAGATTTTTACAACCCGGAAATCTGGGTTCCAGATCAAAACCGGGTTTTTTATTGAATTGGGGGGGGGGGGGGGGGGAGGGGGGGCGGCGCTTCCTAAACAAACGAGTCGACGGAACAAACATCGGTCCCACATCGGCCAGGAGGTTTTCCGTCCATTCGTACGTACGTTCGCCGTTAAGTTCTACTACCGCCGCTTCCTCACTCACAATTTCTGGTCTTCTCTCTCTGTGTCCCCCGTCCTTTGCTTGCTCTCTAGCATTCAGCTACAGTGAGACATAGAAAATAGAGCCATTGGGACCCATTTCAAAAACCATCACCGGCAAAACCGTCAACGGCGATCTCAGCACTTTCTTACCTTTTAAAAAAAAAATCTTTGAGAAGCAGAGTTGTTTGGTATTTAACATACATTCACTAGCAGAGGAACTTCTTAGTTCAGATCTGAAAGATGGTATGTAAGAATTAAGATAAGCCAAAGCCAGGTACCTTCTTTCTCTCGGATTTGTTTCTCTCTCCCTGTCTCGGATTAGTAGCTTCTGTTTCTAGTCTCTTCTTGGAACTTTCATCCTTTTTTCCTTTCAGAGCAGAGAGAGAGAGAGAGAGAGAGATCTGAATCCGGGGGGGGGGGGGGGGGGAGGGCGCTAGAATAGAGGAAGAAGAAGTAGGGTTTTTTTTTTTTAGTTTATAAAACCGGGTACCGGGTTTTAAACCCGGGTTCCGGAAATCAGGTACCCGGACCGGATTAATCCGGTTTTCTAAATCCGGGTATCAGCCCGGATTTGATCCGGGCCGAAAAACAGAACCGGAATCCGGTATAACAGGATTCCGGTCCGGGCCGGATAAAATCCGGCCCGGATGAACAGCCTTAGCTATCCCACCACCACAACCTACCCCCTCAACAAGAAAAATATTAGTCAAACCAAATAAATAACTCCATCTTATTCTTATGTAATCTAGTCTCCATAAGAAATAAGAGATTTGGCTTTTTGTCATGAACCATAAGGCTAACGTCATGAACTGTCCAAACGTTGGTAAGCCCTCGACAATTCCGACTTAAAAGCCTCATTTCTCTTGGCGGGGCTGAGAATTAGCCTCCGCCAATAATTTCACATTTCTTAGTTTTCTTTTGAACAACATTTTGTCCTCAATGTTTCAGGTACAAATAGGCAAAAACTTCATTTTTCTAGTTGCCAAGTAGGCATTAGAATGAGTAGTTGCTTTCTTATCAGCATTTCCAACCTTATTCTTTAGTTAATGCAGTGAATGAGATGGGCCAGAGAAATCCTTCTCTACAGGAACATCAACCAACTTAGTGGTATCCCCATCATCAGCAATGGGGACTTCAATAGGAGACTGAACAACAAATGGGGAAGAAAGATCATGTTGAAATGCAACATCAAACTTGGAAGAGATGGCAGTTGTAGCAGTTGTAGCAGTTATAGTTGCAGAATTGATGGTCTTGGATGGGTAGCCAATTAGTATATCATCCACACCATTCTTCGAATGCCATGTGTTATCCATATCCCCAACTATCACATAACTATCCTTGCAGTTAACAGAAGGACAAGGAGGTAACTGAATTGTTACATCAGAAGATGAACACATTCTTGAAGATCCAACAATGAATTTTCCAACCCCTCCTCTTGCATCAGCAGATGAAGCACTTATCCAAGTACCGTATTGCATAGTAGAAGTGCCTTCTGTCTTATTCAAACAACCACCAATGCCATGCATAATAACACCACAAGAAAAGCATAACATGGCAATTTTTCATACTTAAAAAGCTCAAAGACTTGATGTTGTTTCAAGGATAACATACTACCTCTAGCAAGGGGTTTGGAAAGGACAATCTCCACAATAATACGCATATATTGTCCCCAGCCAATTCCATTTTCATCAACCTCTACATGAATTATATTCCCAATTAGTTCTCCAAGTCTAGAGGCCACCTTAGAATTCATGCACCCAAGAGGCAAATGATGTAGTTGTACGCAAAAGTAAGCATGAGAAAAGATTAATCCAGTAGGAGGCGTAAGTCCATCAAAGAACTTTAGGCAAATCATATTCTAATCAAAAAGCCATGGTTGACCATCCCATACTTTCTGCATGTCATTCTTAGAAAAAAATTCCAAAAGAAGCAAATTCATGCCAACTTCGACAATATGGAGAACTACACCAACTTTCCATACTTTTAAGCATAGTTAACTTGAAGGCCTCACGATTGATTCTCCTTTCAGTCATGATCTTCCCTACAAGACAAAATTGGTCTTTCAATAAAGTTTGTTCAACATCATTGTCCAAAACTACAGCACCCTCCTTTTCAGTAGTTGCAAACTAAGTTTATTCCAATGCATCAAAAAGTCCTCAGCCATGTTAACAAACATAGACAGATAGGAAACAAATCACAATTAGAGATGAAACCACCGCCTACCACTCAAGAGTGAAGGCACAGACTTCCTCCTTAAGAAACTACAATAAGAAACTTGAGAGAAAAATTCCTGGATGTAACTTCTTCCTTAATCGTCGGAGGCCATACCACCCAGACCATAATTAAGCAGTACTTTAAATTCTACCTACAAACAGAGAATCTGTCCCTTTCCAACCTTAGTCTCTTGTCCTCCTATCGCATTTTATAATCCTCTATTGATCGATCATAATACATTTTATGCTCCTTAAGATAGAAATACTCTTTCTCTTGAGCATTTGACTTCTCAAGAAGGTATACTTCATCCTAGAGATCTCAACAATGTCTCAATTGGCCTATTTGGGGACTTTTGTTTTGCTTTCTCTACTTTCCTTCTGATTGGCCTATCCAAGTCAATAACATCACTATCAAGAACATGCTCCCCTTGACATTATTTACTGAATCTATGACAACAAAGGTACAAGTTGGGATTGGTGACATTGTGAATATTCACTTTGGACCATCCTTGGAACAATGCTCAACCCATTTCAGTAGGTCCTTTCACAGATGCTGACAATGCTCTAATTGAAATTGGATTTTCTCTAGTGATCAGTACATAAGTTTCATTTTTCAAACCTACAAAATACAAACAAATAGAAAATAATTAGTGTGTATTTATCCAAAACCAAAGCAACACAGTATGTACAGTAGCAACAAGATGGTAGTGGATGGATATACATGGTCTTTCTCAGTCAAACCATTTTGATTTAGTCCTTCCGCTGGTGCTAGTTTCATACAAAATGTATTGGTCACTTTTTTAATCATCAACCACCAATGCCTTAAGGACCCAATGGTCCACTCCACTGTAGTACTATGCTTATGCTCATTGAAGTATAACAAGATTTTCTCCCAAAGTTGGTTGTATTTTTTATCAGCACCTTGGATTGCATATAACCTAGTATTTAACCATGTCGAAACAAGTAGTTTGTCTTCCTCTTGAATAAAGTTGGCACCCCTTTGTGACGCCCCCAAATCTCCACACACGGACACGGGGAAATCGAGACGCCCGGATGATGACATAACGGGTCACCACCCTATCGATGTGCCAAGTGTGTATAAAATCGACGAATGTGCACGAGAAATACGCAGCGAAAAGCAAAGTCAATAACTAAGTACCAGAATTCTTCTTAATTTAATACAAAGCTGTTTAAAACACACATAAATAAATATTACAAAACACAAATATAGTTTTAAACCAAATAACAAAACTTTAACTTTAACTTCAGCACCCCGACAGAGCCTCATCCTCTGGCTCAGCCTCCTCCTCATCCTCGATCTCTGCACCAAAATCTAAGGTACCAAAAATGGTGCTGCAGGTAAGTAAAATCCAAAGACCACTAGATAAAAATATATAAAAACTCAAACAATATGCATGAGAGGATGCCAATGCTCAAAACCCATAAAATCATATTTTTCCACACACGCCAAAAATCCCATTTGGCCCAAAAACAAATCCTTTCCAAATATCACGCCAAAAATCACATTTGGCCCATATCAAACTCAAACCGTTAACCAATTAATCCGTATGCACCATGACCTCCCCTAGGGGTCATCCGCACACCCTAGCTCCAGTGCCACACTGCAGGTAACGACCACGCATGTGACACCTAAACGAGTGATGCCCAGTTTCGCGCCCCGCGCGTTCGAAGCTAAGCATCCTCTAGCTCTCGCCAGCGAAGGGCCACGGAGTCGGTGCATAGAGCGATGTCCGGTTCCGCGCCCGACACGTTCGTAGCCAAGCATCCCCTAGCCCCGCTCCCATCGTCGCCCAGGGACAACTCAGGGGACGTCACTCAGTTTATTACGCTCCCAAGTGACCAGAGGAGCTCCACCGGGATAATATCCCATCCCGGCTTGGGGTCGTGATACACACGCACCCGAAAATCCACTTACGCCAATAAAACAGGATTTTCTCAAATTAAATAAAACGCACGCGCATGCACCATGTAAATGCGATTTTAATGCACAAAACGATCAACCAACCATAAATCAATAAAACAAGCAACTCCGTCCTCCATCCATCCAATCCCCGAACTCCTCGAACTCAGTCTGGAATCAGTCAACCAACAACAAATAATTATTGAATGAGAAAAATATATTTAAATCTAAAAGTAGGGTTTGGAAAATACTTACAGCGCTATATGATATTTTTAGAAAGCTTGCGGCGTTGCAAACGGCGGAAGGAAAGCAACGTAACAGTGAAATTTCACTGTGGTCGTGGGTTGTAAAATACCCACTTTTGAACGGGGACAAACCAAGGCTCGAGATTGATAGGGAATGGTCTAAGGATGTTTATGAAACTAGTGGAAGTGGAGTTTGGCCGTGGGTGGTGGCGAAAATGGCGGAGAAAGGGCTGAAATGCCCAAAACGGAAACTAGCTCGTGGGAGCTGTTCCAGTGACTGTTGGAGGCCGAAAATGGATGGGTTAGGATGGCAAGGAGTTGGTGATGAAGTGGTGAAGAGGTGGTGGCCGGAGGTGGAGGGACGGCGGCAGATCGAAGCAAAAACCGTGTGGCTTGATGGGTTTTTTCCGGCTAAACGGCGGCTCTGTTGGCGGTGAAAATTTGTGGGGTGGTTCACTAGAGGGAGGGGAAGAAAATGGTGGGGGTGGTGTGCCGCACGATGGCCGGCAATGGTGGTTCTGGGTGCAAGGGGCGATCGGCATGAAGGAGAGGAGAGAGAGAGAGATGGACTGGGGGGGTCGAGCGGGAGGGAAGTAGAAAAAGGAAAAAGAGAAAAGAAAAGATGGAGAGAAGAAATGAGGTCCAATCCTCATTCCGGAAACCAAAACAGATCCACCGAAAACAACATTAAAAATCGTAAAACGACTAAATAAATAAAACACAACATCAAATAAATAAAAACCAATTTAAAACGCAATAATTTAAAATAAATAAACCACTATATTAATTAAATTAAAAACAACCCTTCAGTGAAAATACACGTAAAAGCAGATCATCACACCCTTTGTGATTATTTTGTGGTAAGAACCTCTAGTTGGGGTGGGGGTGGAGAGTCTTCCACCAACACTAGACTATGTTGAGTTTGACTCGAAAAACTGTGGCCAGTGCTAGGGTCCTGATTTAGAAGGTTCGTGAAGAACATATTTGCATGCTATTTTGAGTCCATTTCTATAAAACCGTAGATTATTAAGGGAATTAGACATGCTAGAAACTCAAAATCAATGGTGAAAGAATTTTGCAAACTAACTTAGGAAAATAATGGCGACATAGAGGAAGGGGCAATAACTTATGGCTGAAATAATTAGATGCCAATATTCTGAGTCTTGACGTAGATATTGGGGGTTTTCCCCCAAATCTTATTTTTAGAAGGCGGATGGAGGGTGCACTGGGTTTTCCCCAAATTTAAACCCTAAATTTTGGAAAAAAATGGAGGTATAGAGAGCCAGATGTGGATGCTCTTAGAAAATATCTCTATTTGCCAAAAAAATTATATTTACAAAACACTTCCATGGATAATGTCCAAGAACTTAATGGACAGCTAATGTAGGGTGATCTGGGTCTGATGATGTTGAGTTGATAGGTTCGACGTTGATAGCTTTGGACCACCTCAAGAAGGCGAATTAGCGCAAATATAGCAAGAAAATGTAGAGATTCTAGGAATTTGGGTGATATCTCCCAGGCATCATTATTTTGGTTACAAGTATCAGAATAGAACATATAACCCTAATTCGAAAATCACTTTTCGATGCACATGCTGTGGTCACCACATAATGCCTAGTGGACCCTGTTTCGACCTTAAGATCAGTTGTTTCCCCTCCAAACTATTGATTTAAGTTATTTTTTTCTTTATATGATAGTATTTAGCTCTTGGTTTTAGATATGATTTTATTTCCAATTTGAACCAAATTTTTGGCGGATACTTATTTTATTCTATATTTTATTTTTAGGCAATAATTGAGATTTTGCCTTTTCGGGCAAAATTCTCAAAATATCAATTATCCTAGCTATTTGAGCTTGACATGTGGGTTTTAGAATTATTTTCAAGGTTTATGAATTTTTCTATGTTGCGTCTTTTTATCGGTCTCAATCCTTAGTTTTCATTAAATAACTAGCCGATAGAATAATCCTTATTATGCCCGATGTCAACGGCCATCCAAAAATTGTAAGAAATTTCTTATTACAATTTTCTTATTATACCTGGCGTCAACTAAGCTCTATGATTTATCACGGCAACTAGCTTATCTATAGTTACTTTATTGTTTTTGATGTTGTCTTGAAACATTAATCCAATTACTGAATAGAACACATCAATGTTAGCATTATTCAACTAAACACCATGTGAAGAACATGACAAATGTGGTCAAGCTCATCCAAACAGAAAAAAATAGAGGTAGCAATGCATTTCAATATGACTAATTCGTAAACTTCAGCCAAACAAAAGAAATATCAACCAATATTTACATACATTCATGGTGTAAGTAGAGAGAAACAAGCAAGAGTTAGAGAAAGGGAGAGAGATCGATGGAGCCTAAAAGTTTGAAAGAGAAACTCAAAGGTGTCGGCGAGTAGCACAGAAGGTGGCGAGAAGACGACAGTGCTAACAATGATTGGAAGCCCCCGTGTAGAACCAGAGAGAGAGAAAAAAAATCGAGAAAGTATGGAAAAATAAGGTGCGGGGGGTAAAATTAGGTGATTTTATTGTACATCGTAATAAGTGAAATTCAGAAAATTTCGCCTTAAAAACGGTGAATACGTTATTAGGACAATACCATAATTACAAAATAGGCTTATTTGTGGTCATAATATTTCCGGCGGACAAAAAATCATCGAAAATAGTGAATTTTTCCAGCAAAATTCCAGATTGACACAAAGATTTTCTCAAAATAGTAAAATAACTTTGTTGCGATAATAATTACATCGTCAAAAATAAAAGTAGCCACAAATGCTATTTTTTCTTGTAGTACCTTAAAATGATTCCACAAAAGTAAACTCGCAAATTAAGATGCATTTATATGATATGTTGGATCTATTTTATAATAAGTAATTTTATAATAAATCACGTCAGTTTATAAATTTATTTCTATAAAATCTTTTATTGCTAAAACATTTCAAATATCAATATTACCACCCTTTTGACCAGCAAAACCAGAACGGACTTGTATATCTTTACTCGACTCACGGGCAGCCCCAAAAGCCGCCCATCCTCCCTCACATTGGTTCACGACTTCCAGACTCAAATATACCGCCCAATCCCTCGCTTTGGTCAGGATTAAAAAATAGAAAAAAGCATGACAGACATGCAATCCTACCATATTATATATATGACGCCGATGCACTTTGTTGTCTTGTGATTGAACCAACTAGTGCCGGCCGCCTTTCACACCTCAAACACCAAGAAGTTAAAATTATCTCGCTTCCTTGCTTGCTGTTTCCCATTTTAAACCGAACCCTACCACTTGTAACGCTTCAAAACCATAGCCAACATCCTTAACCAGTCCCCCGCCCCTTTTATGTATCTTACATAACCGCACAATGAAGAACGTATCGAGAAACAGGTTCTTGCTTTGTTTTCGGCCCGTCGTCGACATGGAAGTCGTTCTCGAGTCCAAAGGTGTGGTCGATCGGTCGGGCAGTCAAGGTTTTCCGTATATGAGCGTGGAAAACAAGGAGGGAATTAAGGAAACGTTGACTCGAAAGCGAACCTTTTCTCGGGTGCTTAGAGCCGTGATGTTTGAAGCAATATCGGTTAGTCTATCTCTGAAGTTCTAACTCCCAATATAGGATTAGTTAAATGCTTTGGCAGTTTTTGAGGGCCTTTTGATTAGCATCCATACAATCCTTTTTTGTTTACAGACTATGAAGGCTCGTAATAGGAAAAGCAATAGTCAAGATTCGTGTCAATCAAGCCTTAGTCTGTCCGTAAGGTCTCATGATTCGAGTGATGACAAATCTGTGAATCCGGCATCTGTGGATACTGACACTGATCCAGAAGTCAGAACAGATTCTGGGTTGTCACATTCATCTTCTTCCGGTTCATCATCTTGTTCAGAATCAATTTCAGAAAAAAAGAACTCACCCAGGTCTTTGTCTGGCTTTGAAAAGAAGCCAGAGAAGGTTAAGATGTGTTGCTCTGGTGTTCATTCTGGCATATGCTTGCTTGTCCTTAGCCTTATGATCACAATCTTGTGGGGAAGGCTTTGTGCTATTGTTTTCACGTCGATCTGGGTATACTCCGTACCTCGCCGGCACGTGGGTTTTGGCAGGGAAGAAAGAGTGATCAAGTTACCAAAGATCGAAACAAGAGAGAACAAAAAAAAGGTGATAATAGAAGGGCTACTTGAAAGGAACCACCACAGAAGGCATAAGTTAATGACGTGAAAAATGCTCTTTTTCGTGCCTGATCAATCTTTCTCTATGGCTCTCTGGTTACCCAATTAAAAGCATTCTCAGAGCATGAGCGACAAAAACACAACTGTTTCGTCTGCTGCGCTTTTTCAGAGACTTGGGGAGAAGAGCAGGACATTCTGTTCTTCGGTTACTTCCCAGCTTTTAAACTTCTGTTTTGTTTTATCTTTCTTTTTTTGTATTTTTTCTCTTTATTTTTTTTTTTTTTTTTTTTGTTTAAGAATGAAAGATGTAAAAACGGATGTACAGAGCTTTTGGTCATTTATCGACTGTCATTTCTGTTTTGAAGTTGTTTGGGATTGACCAGCGGTCCAGCATGGATTAGATTGGCAGAGGTTTATCTAAAAATCTGTGGTAGATTGTGTCCCACTTCCACGTTATGGTGATTTAAAAGAGTTTTGTTATATATAAGTACAGTTGTGTACTAATTTATATATTAATATTGATTTATTCATATTTAAATTTTAAATTAATATTATTTTTAATAAAATTTATTTTTTAACCAATCACATTACATTAATGTATAAATTAATACACAATTATAATTGTAACTATCTTTTCTGACTCAAAATCGCTATGCTAATGAAGGGAAATTGGTACATCTTTCGTGGGGTCATTATTGCTGCTTTTTCTGCGTTCACCTTCGTAATTTGGTTCACTGTTTACGCAAACCCGTATATACATTTTCCTATGAATGAGGGTAGGCGCGCTAACAGGCCAATGTACTTCATTGCCTTTGAGTGTCTCGCAAATCAGCTCCTATCAAGTCAATAGTGGAGAGGATGGGTTTTCCAGGTCGGCTGGCTAATAAATATAGTGTCTTCTTCAAACTTGGCATAATTATCAATTGACTCAATTTCACTTCCAGAAAAGAGGGGGAAAAAATCTGTGTTTAAGGAAACCCCCATTGTGAACTTGTGGTTTTAATGCATGTAGTGTGAGAAGTGATACAACTGAATATATAGCAATCTGTTGTCTGTTGGGGCGTACCAATCTCTTTAAAAGTATGCAGACTTTCAGCATGCATTTTTCGCAAGATGAACAGCACAAAAATGACCTACTACATCAATATTTCCTTCAGTTTGATCCCTCTTATCACCTCTCAAGGATTTACAATAACTACCTCAACTAGTCCACGAAATTCTCATGGTATGATGGTTCTAAAATAAGAAGACATGAAGACACGAAGACATTTATCCGCCCCTCGCCTTTTTGGGGTAAATACCTTTTTCCCTCGAAATAGCATCTCATTAATCATTGTTATCCATAATCCTAAACTTTGATTAAGTACAATACAAATCTACAAACAACCCACTTACTTTCTAAAATAGAACCTTAATGACACTTATCTTTTAGAAGGATAGAAATTTCTTAGACATGAAGTGGCTCATAAACCCAAGTGGATTTCTTAGACAGTATTAAATATTCAATAAATATTATGAGTTCTATCTTATGTGTCTATTATCTTTTCCACTCTAGACCTTACTCAACTCTAAAAAATTTAAATTCATCTTAAAATGGCACGTGTTAACAATGCATGCTTAGAATCTAACAATGTGACAATAATATGATATTTCATATGATCTAGTTGTACCAAGTCAAAATTGAGATGAATAAGTGATAATGAGGTGGTAATTCTTGAGGTAAAAACGTAATTAACATTAGTCCTATCTTTGCATCTTCTAATTCCCCTCATTAGTCCTATCAATGCTGAGAATGTGACAATTTGAAGCCCTGTGTTGGCATCTTATACCATGTACAATATGATAACGTGCGCTGGCTCACACTTTTGTTCATCACTTTTTTAATTTATATGATTAAGAAAAGAAACATTTTGATGTTCACACTTTAGGCTTTGAGTGTGTTCTTTTCTCATTGTCTGTCCCATAAATTCACATTCAGAAGTAGCTTTATCGAGAAAAATTATACATAGAAATCTTACATCACACACATTCATTTATATCAATATGTGATTTATTATTTTAGTCATTTCAATCTTAACTATCTCATTTCATCTCATATAATCATTACAACTTTTCTTAAATTTCATACAAAATATAATAAATAATTCAATTTTTTTAAATTTTAAAACAAAATTAATACTAAAAAATTATATTATAATAATATTTTATTTAATTTTTAACAATATATATCATCTTAACTGTATAACTAAACAAGGCAGCTAAAAAACCAAAAGAGATTGTATGAAAGATCCTAGTTGGATTTGGATTAGTAGTTACCTTAGCAAATAAGATAATTATTGTATGCAGTCTTGAATTAATTAGAAGAAACATAAATGGGCCTTTCTCACGTGGGGTTGCGGGTGGTTGAAGCAAACGATTCACCCTGTGATGCTCTTTAATGCCAAATTTATGTCAATTTCTTTGCAACAAAGATAGTATCAAAACCCCAAAGACATTGACATGTTGAATTTATCCTTTCATATTACGATAACATTAATTTCATTCAAGATTTTGTTATATTGAAACACTCTTATTAATTTAACATATGTTAAATAATTTTATACGTTTATACTTTAATTAAACAGTATATTTTATTATTATTTATTATTTCATTTTAAGCTAACGTAACTTAATGTGATATTTTAAATTGTAAAATTTTTTTATGTAAAGTAAATCTAATTTATCATGTAAAATTCTGTCAGTTTATAAATTAATTTTATAAAATTCTTTTATGATTGTAACACTTATTTTCTTAAAAAAATATTATTCTGAAAATAAGTTGTTTGAGTATTTTAGCATTTTTTAAAAGAAAAAATTTAATTACAAGTATAATTATGTATTAATATATGCATCAATCTAATATGATTGATAAAAAATAAATTATATTAAAAATAATACTAATTTAAATTTTAAATATAAAAAAATTAATATTGATACACATGCGACTTTACTGACAAAACTCTTTTAAAAATATTAACGGCCTTAGATATTATATGTTTGGGAGGGAAAGTGAAAAATCATCTTTGACACAACTCATATGTACGGATACGTTGAGTAGACATCTATCTACCATTTAACCAAAAAGAACAAAAAAGTGGATAAAAAGGTGCTTGGTTCTATATCAAGGGGGAGACGTGAAAGATGAGAATCGGACTTGCAGCTGCTTTGCTTTAATTGCCAGAGGAAGAAAGGAAGATGATTATGCAAAATCCAACTTATTGAACTTCAAACTTTTTGGATGCAGCACTTATTGGTTCATTTATTGTAGGCAACTTTAGTTAGGTATCCTCAACCTCCAAACACCACGAAAGCAAGAAATGAATTATAATTCGTATAATCCCTTCCCCTGTGATCAGGTTGGCCGTTTCACCACCAGAAAGATGATCGTTTATAATAGATTATATTTGATAATAATGGTTATTTATAATAAAAATAAATTTATTTTGATAAAAAAGAATCATTTTCATAAGAAATAATTAGTCACAAGTGACCAATTTTCTTGTAGTGTTTGATCTTCTCCCTCTTTCTGCTGCCTATTGAAAAATATGGTTCAAATTGCTGCGAATTGAGCCAAGCCCATGGTGAACAAGCCTTATAAGGTGACCACTTGAGAGCATTACACTAAGGTTGTCTCACAAGACTCGCAATCCCAGTATATTCGGCTTAACTAATTATTAAAATTGTTCTTAAAATATATATATATATATATATATATGAAAAGTACTAGGTTTGAAGGGGATAAAACTAGCTCAAGTCCAATATGATATTTATGGTCCAGTCCATTAGGTGGCCTTCATTAGGAAGCAAGTGAAAAAGAGGAAACAGTTCTACTATGTACAACCGACAAAAAAAAGAAGTTAAATAGACAGAAGCACATCATCATGGTAGAGAAATATAGAGGGAGTCCTATCATCTGGTGGGACTTCTTTCTCTTTTTCTTCTTCATCAGTGCTCAACTTTATTTGACTAAAAACTTCACTAATCATCTCGCTATTTAAAAACTTTCTCTGCACCGAAAAATCATAAGGATCAAAATCCTGTGAAGTCTCTGGAGGTACTCCTCCACTGACATGAAGAAGCAAGTACGGCAAAAGCCCTCATGTTTGGAGTACAAATCACAGGACTAGAATTATAATTCCAAATAGGCAAAAAGGGGTTCATCTTTGAATAGTAAAAGTTAAAGGGCTTAAAGTTCTATGCTTCCTTTCCAAAATGACCCAACTCATCTCCAATCCTAGTATTGTTTTCACTTATTCCCTGTGCGAGTTTGACTATGTTCTCGAATACTTTCTGTCTTCACCACATTTCGTTCTCAATCAAAGAATGCCAAAAGCCTCTACTTATTCTCCTCCCAAGAAGACGATCACTCAAAATCCATGAAGACCCACATGGTTTGCTCCCTCGTTCCATGAAGATGACCACTTGAAATCCATGAAGACCCATTCGGTTTGCTCCCTCCTCTGACAACCACAAGACCCACTCGATTTGCTCCCTCCTCTGATGACGATGATGACAAAAACCAAAGCTCTACTTTTCTCCTCCCACGAAGATGTGCTTACACTCAGTTCTACTTTTCTTCGAATGGAGACTGGAGAGTTGCAGCCTAAATGGAGAGAGAGAGAGAGAGAGAGAGAGAGAGAGAGAGAGAGAGAGAGAGAGAGAGAGAGAGAGAGAGAACGAAATGGAGAGAAAACGAAATGGAGAGAAATATGAAAAAATGATTTTTTTTTTAGAAAAAGGTGTGCCTGGTTACACGAGGGTTCCCCAAGCCAGTTGCAACAAGAGTTTCTCAAGAAGAAATGATGGGACAAAAGCTAAGGAAAGGAAAGCAAGATTTCAAAAGAAGTGATGGAAATGAGGAAAAAAAAAATAAGAATGTGGTCAGGCACTAAAAAATTGACAATAAAGTGACATAAAGGCAAATTCTTCACAAACCACTGATTGGGGCTCAATATAAGGAGATTTGATTGGAGGAAAGCGGGGACTTGTAAGTGACCAACTCATCTCGAGAGAGAGGGCTTCTTCAACCTCTAGATGGGAAACTCCATCTTTAACTTCTTCGGGTTAATAGAGTTCAGACCCCATTTGTATTATGAGATATAAGAGATCATGAGTGACTGTAAAATACTTTCATTATAGTGGATTTACCCACAAACAACCCATGAACGTAAGTCTGGTGCCGAACCATATAAATATGTGTGTCTCCCTCTCTATTTATATTTCCTGCATTATTTTATATTTGCTACTATGGATGTATATACAGACACAGTATCTCTTCTCCAGACCGCCATCGTGGGCTAAAGACGACACTGATCAGGGCCCAAGCCACCATCGTAAGCCAGAGATGACTCTTTCTCCTGGGTGATTTACGTCCTTAACAGTTAGCATCATCTATGGGATCAGCTTTATTCTTTACAACAGAAGTGGGAGAAGGAAGATTTCTTGACTTCTGAAATCATCTCCAAATAAGCATATAAGATTTCTGTCACCTTTTCATTCATCATTATTTTTATCTTATTACTTTGGGTGACCAAAAAAAAAAAGAGAGAGAGAGAGAGAGAAGAATTGGGCGAGAGAAGTCCTTGCCCATACAGTTAAGAAAACTGTGTATAAAACACATGCACCCAAGGTATAATGCCCTAGAAGAAAAGTCCCTCACTCCAAGTGCATTGTGCACTTAATTGCACAGTACACGTAACACAGGCACCCACCATGCATGCACAGTGGGATATGGGTAAGAACATAGTCTTGTAAATGCACAGTGCATCCAGGACATAGCCCGTAGGAACACCATGTAAGTGCACAGTGCATCCAAGACATAGCCCGCTATGCATGACATGCATAGTGGTGTGCATAATGGGTGCACAGTTGCGTACACCCAGGAGGGTACTCACCCACTAGCTATGGGCTTGGCAGAGGTGCCGACAACCGCCACATGGACTACCTATAACTTTTGTCACTGCCAAAGTAGTCCCCGACCACAGAGACAACGACCACCACACAAACTGCATGCATTGGACATGTACATGGTCGAGCCTACCTCGCCAATCCTATGTATAGTTTGTGCAATGGGTACACAATGCGATGCACCCCTCGGAATCCCATGGCAGGCAATTGTGAGCTGGCAGGACCATTACCAACCACCACCAAAATCGCCGGCAATTCTGTGGCCTGAGCCCCTTCCCCAGTTAGTTTTGGCTTACCTCCCCACCACTTAGGCAGTCAACATCCTCGCCACTGAACTTCTTCTCTACCCTTAAAGAAGATCATTCCCTTTTGCTCAGCCATAGCTCCATGACTTGAGCTTGCTCGACCACTGCTTGCACTGCCAAAGCTTGCTTGAGCTCGTCGGCCAATGAAGTTGCTCGGCAAGGAGTTCCCCAGTCATAAGCTACCCGACCCCACAGTTGCTTGGCCAACAGGTTCCTCGACCACACAAGTTCCTCAACCACAGGTTCCTCAACCAAACACAGATCCCTTGGCCACAAAGTTCCTCAACCATGGAGTTGCTTGGGCATAAAGTTTCCCGGCCACCACCTTCCTTGGCCACAAACTCCTCGGCCTAGGTGCTTTGCTCACCCATGATGCTTTCCTTGACCACCACATTCCTTAGCCAAAGGCTACTCTGCCTCAACTCCTTGGCCATGGGTTACTTAGCCTCAACTCCTCACGCAAGTTGCCCAAACTCAACTCCTCGGCCTTAGGTTGCCTGCCAAAGTCTACCCCACCACCACCTTTTCTCGGCCACTAAGAGTCAACTTGGTGCACGGTGCACTTGGACACAACTAAGAGCTTGCTTGACCAATAGAGAATTTCCCTCCACATCTTGATCGATCGACAAAGTTCCTCTAGCCACATATAGAAAATGGCTCGACCAACAAAGTTCCTCGCCCACACACAGAAAGTGGCACAACCAACAGAGTTGCTCGGCTTTGAGATTATCCACCATTACTAAGACAGAGTGTTGCATGTCCCATGCAACATGTGCCACTTACCATGGTTCCTCTCTTCTATGTTTCTCTGCCAAGATCATTCCTCTTGATACGGAGCTGAGCTTCTAACTATGACGAATGCACTAACTATGGATATGATGCCGGAAATAGACCGATTTTATATCACCCTTCAATTCGAATTAGCAAAAGCAATGTCTCCTTGCATAATATGGATTCCAAACATTCCCAAGTTTTTCTATGAAGAGCAGATCTAATTATATTAGTGTCTATAATGAATTTCTTCTATGTAATACTAATCGATAGGGCCTCATTAGTAAGTGCTACAATATCTCGTACATTGGAACCCATGGTTATGGACCCAAATCCATTAGTATGGAACATTTTCTTTTCCAAGCTAGAAGCTTACTGCCACATTTGTTGGAATAAAAACCGAAGAAGCATTGCACAACTTGCCAGGCCCAAGAAACCGGCTACACAACCCCTCTCTAGCACTATTCAAATATCTTAATCTGTATTCATCAGAATAGACTGATCAATATGACAGGCATGTCGGATCTTCATCACTGCCACAACATGGTTGCCCGCTAGCCTTGCCTAAGCACCTAAAGCCTTCACCACACTCTAGCAAAATGGCTCAAGTTTGCAAATCTCAAATTTTTGGATTATCTACACTAACCTGTTTGGTTTTTGGCAAAAACCCTCAGTGCAATCCAGCCCTATCTCCCATTGCAATAGTGCGGTCAGGCTTTGTCTCCCATCGCAGTAGTGTGGTCGACCTTTGCCTCCCTTCAAAGCAGTGCGGTCGAGCTTTGTCTCCTACCGCAGTAGCACATTTGAGCACATCTTCCACTAAAGCAGCTAAGTTGATGCTTCATGCTCTCACTGGCGACAACGGAGGGAACATATCTCCTAAGTGTTTCATCCTTCCTCAACTCAATGTAGTTGAGTCATTTCTCGCCAAAGTAGCTAAGTTAATGCTTCACGCTCTTACCAATTAACAATGGAGTGAACACCTCTCCTTAGTCCCATCCCTCCTCGCCTCAACGTAGTCAAGTCATCTCCTGCCAAAGTATCTAAGTCAATGCTCCATGCTCGCACCCGGCGATTATAGGAGATAGTACTCTCCCAAGTGTTCCAATCTCTCCTCCCCACCCAATTCGATCAAGTTCATCTCTCGCTTGGCTATCTAAACCGATATTCCATGATCGCACCTAAGGGTGGAAAATTATGTTAACAGGTTGTATTTGTGTCGTGTCAAGTTATGTATAGTATACGATATGGATCAACCATAATAGGACTCATTAAGCTTAACGGGTCGGATTTCTAAACCCTAATACAACCCCCTAAAATAACAAGTTGACATGACCAATTTTGACCCATTATGAATTAATTAAAAATATATTGACAAGAAACAACTCATGTCAACCTGTTTCAACCTATTTACATAAATGTGTTGAACTAACCCAAATAATCCATTTGATCGGATTAACATAATTTTACATAAAAGTTAAAATCACAATATCTTCCAAAAACATAAAACTAAGTACATAATTCAAAAATTACAATCCAAATAATAAAAAGAACCAAAATTACAATCCAGATGAAGTGTGGGAGGCAGTCACAACTCGTAAGAATTTACGCAACTAAGAATTGAGAGAGAGTGAGGGTCTAGGAGAGAGTTAGGAAATACGAAATAGGATGAGGGTATTTTTTTTAAGGTAAAAAATGATATAATTATAATTTAGAATAGAAAATTTAACTGGTCAAGTAGGTTGATTCATTAGTGACCCGTTAATCATGTCTTAACGAGTCAATCATTATTTATCCAAACCCGTTAGCCTCAAATCCTAACCCACTAATTTTGTGTCGTGTTCGTATTGGGTTAACTTGTCATGTCATATATTGACATCTCTACAGTCGCACCTAGGAGGGAACACCTCTCCCTAGTGTCCTTTCTCTTCTAGCCACCCAACGCAGTGTAGTCCATCTCCCACCTGGCTATCTATCCCAATGCTCCATGATCGCACCCTAGTGAGTATAGGAGGGAACACATCTCCTAAGTATCTCAGTCTCTCCTTGCCACCAAAGGCCGTCAAGTTTATCCCCCACCTAGCTATCTAAGCTGATGCTTCGTGCTTGCACCCCAATGATTATAGGATGAAACACCTCTTCCAAGTGTCTCAGTCTCTCCTCACCACCCCGCGTGTTCGAGTCAATCTCCTACTTGACTATCTAAGCCAATGCTCTGCATTCACATCCTATCGAGATTATAGGAGGGAACACCTCTCCCAAGTGTCACAGTCTCTCTTCACCACTCAACGTGGTCAAGTTCATCTCCCGCCTTGCTATCTAAGTGGAGACTCAGCATTTGCACCTTGGTGATTATAGGAGTGAGCATGTCTCCCAAATGTCCCAGCCTCTCCTTGCCACCCAGTACAGTCGAGTCCATCTCCCTCCTGGTTATCTAAGTCGATGCTCAGCCCTCGCACCTTGGCGATTATAGGAGGGAACATCTCTCCCAAGTGTCCCAGTCTCTCCTCACAATCCCACGAGTTCAAGTCCATCTCTTGCTTGGCTATCTAACCCGATGCTCCTCTCTCGCACCTCAACAATTATAGGAGGAAATACCTCTCCCAATTATCTCAGTCTCTTCTCGCCACCCATGGCGGTGAGTTCATCTCCTACCTAGCTATCTAAGTTGATACTTCGTACTTGCACCCTAGCGATTATAGGAGGGAACATATCTTCCAAGTGTCCTAGTCACACCTCGCCACCCTGCGCATTCTAGTCCATCTCCTGCCTACATATCTAAGCCGATGCTCTGCTCTGCATTTGCACCTCGACAATTATAGGAGAGAACACATCTCCCAAGTGTCTCAGTCTCTCATTGCCACCAGCGTGGTCGAGTCCATTTCCTGCCTAGCTATCCAAGCTGATGCTCAGTGCTAAAACCTTGGCAATTATAGGATGGAACACCTCTCCCAAGTGTCCTAGTCTCTCCTCGCTACCCAGTGTTGTCGAATTCATCTCCCACCTGGCTATCTAAGCCAATGCTCAACACTCAGACCATGATGATTATAGGAGGGAATACCTCTCCCAAGTGTTCCAGTCTCTCCTCGCCACCTCATGAGTTTGAGTTCATTTCATGCTTGGTTATCTAAGTCGATACTCCACGTGCATGCTGATGATTATAGGATGGAACACCTCTCCCAAGTGTCTCAGTCTCTCATCGTCACCCAGTGCAATCAAGTCCATCTCCTGTTTGGCTATCTAAGTTAATACCTCCCGCTTGCACAGGTAAACAACAAAGGGAACAACTCTCCTAAGTGTCCCATCTCTCCTCACCTCAACGTGATTAAGTCATCTCCCACCTAATGACTTCTCCAACAAACTCCGAGTGGTGACACTCATGCCACAACTGCCACTAACAGGTTACTCGGGAATGAGATTCCAAGCTCCACAATCGCCTCACATGGATTATCTTTTGGAATGAGTCAACGGGATTGATAACTGCCTAAGGTGGACCTAGGTGGTCAAAGACCACTTAAGCATAGGTTACTGCAAACAAACTCTAACATCAACTCCAAAATGAAAACATCAAATAGCAACTCCCATCAAGGGGCAAGAATCCACCAAATGCCCATAAGAATACACACTCTTTACTATTAGGCAAACGTTTGCACCTAAGCTGAGCTCTGCGCTCTACTAAGCATAGTTAGGACAATTCATCTGACCTACCTCGCCCCAAAATATGATTTTTTGACCCGACCTGACCTGAAAATTGTTGATTCCAGAAAGGGCACTTCAGAACCGCCTAAATTGGCTGATCACCCAAACCAAAATATATTTTAGAAAAATCAGATTTTTTGACCCGAATGTTTTTGGGGGTAATGAAGAGTTGGAATTAAGAAATCTTTTATCTTCCCGTGTTTTCTTAGAAGCCAAATAGAATCTCAAACCAAGTAAAATCTAGTAAAAACTAATTTCAACTCACCTAGATCGCTCCACATAGATCACGTGGACAAAATCAAACCACATAGCAAGCACAAACCTCCTTATCATCCCAGTTAAGCTCCTTGAATCCCTTTCTCTCTTTCTCTGTCAAATTACGAGCTAAAATATTCACCAAAGGAAAAATAAAAGGCATAAAAAATGCAACCAAAGAGCCATTATTTGATTTCCATATTTAAGAAAATCATAATTGAAAGAGAACAAAAATCAAAACCATAAATGTTCCCAAGATTTTCATACAAGCATAAAAGAAAGAGCAAATAGTAATAAATACTCAAAAAATCTGGAGGAAATGGGAGTTAGGATTTAATGGAAATACTTGCACCCATAAGTTCATCTAGTAGAGCTCTCTAAGTGTCCATGGCTAAATGGAGATTGATGGAATTGCAAATTAGAGACGATATTAAGGCTTTCTTGAGAATTGAGGGCTCTCTTCCTTTGTGTGGTGTTTAGGGATAAGTGTGCATGAGACTAGAACTAATAGAGAGAGAGAGAGAGAGAGAGAGAGAGAGAGAGAGAGAGAGAGAGAGAGAGAGAGAGAGAGAGAGAGAGAGAAGTGTCGTCTAGAGGGAGAGGGAAAGCTAGAGGGAGAGACTAATGGATTAATATATATGTGCGTAAAATGTAGAACTTAGGTTATATAGCTGGTTAATGGGTAATTACCCAATTACAATCGATTAAAATCGAAAATTGAGTAAAAATTCTGAAATCAAAAATCATTGAAACGTGTTGGGTCGAGTCAGTGGCTTTTCTGTATAGCCCTAAGCATGGTCAAGTCATCTCCTACCTAGCTCTCCATGCCAAGCTCCACACTCGCACCTAGTACAGTCAAGCCATCTCTTGCTTAAATCTCTAAGCTGAGTTCTGCGTTTGGATGTGTCTCCATTACTTACAACAAAAAAACAAAAGACCAGGGACAAATGCTTGGAATTTATTTTTCTACAAGTTCTAGCAGACTATCTCTATTACAACTTGACTTGAAGATTCTCAATACTTTCTTGTTCAGCAAGCTGGCCTTAAGAATCACAAGCATACTGAAAATGGATAAAAATAGCCCATGCCCAATATGACATCCATGACCTAACCTATTGGTTGGATGTCATTAGGAAACAAGTGGGAAAAAATAGATGAGGAGACAAAGGTTGTGGAAATAAAAGTAAGGTGTCAAAGGGAAGTGGTAGAAAGGAGGGAAAAAGAGAGAGAATGGGGGTCAAGCATCACCCATGACTACTAGGGCTCAATATACGTAGATTTGATTGGATGAAAGAGTGGACTTCTGGGCAAATAAGGAAGAGAGAGAGAGAGGGTTCTTCAACCTCCAGACAGGAAACTCCATCTTTAACTTTTCTTGGTTAAAAGAGCTCAGATCCCATTTGTACTATAAGATACTAGATACCATGAGTGATTGTAAAATACTCCCATTATAGTAGATTTTTCTCCAAACGACCCATGGACATAAACCCTATACCGAATCACGTATATCTATGAGTCTCCATCTCTATTTACATTTCTTGCATATATTTTATATTCACTACTATAGATGTACATACAAATATCGTACAATAGATCTAAACTGCCGTCATGGGCCACAGACGACATCAATTAGCACTCGAGCCGCCACTGTAAGCCGGAGATGACTCTTTCTCTCGTTTCAGCCTATGGGTCAATCAATTTATGTCTTAACAAAGTTCATAAATAAATCTCAAAGATTTAAAGGTCGCAACTGATAGGATTAAGTGTGACATGTTAAATTTACCTTAAAGTTTAAAACAATTTGCAATTTGATGTATCATAATAGACCATCCGTTTCTTAGACTGGTGATCATTTGAATTTCTTACTTTATCAAATCCACCATTCCAGCTTAATATTTTTACTGTTTTGTGGGTAAGTTCATATATTAGTCCTTAGGTTATGCAAAATCTCAAATTGATCCCTAGAATATACATTGAAAAAACCATCCTTTGGCATGCTCGATATTTCAAATTAATTCTTCCATCCAATTTCAATTCATTTATACAATATATATATATATATATACTATACTTCATACTTATCTTATTTTTATTCCACTATGTAAGATGTGACTTATTTATTACCATTTGATTATCTTTTATTAGATAATCCTTTATAATCTATTAATGATAAATATGTCACATCTTATATTATAAGATGAAAATAGAATAGTAATATAGTATATAAAATTTCCTTTGATATTAATATATGCATATTTTAGTTTTTATGCGATTTTTCCTATTAGCAAATGAATCTCACAACCATTTAATCCCCTGCCCTCCCTCCCCCCCAAAAAAAAGACCACAACAACAAATATATAGATAAGAATGAGTAATGTTATAACACTACATTTATTATTTTATTATATAATATGTGATACATTTATTATTATTAAATAATGAGATAAAAATAAGATAATAATGTAGTGTATAAAATTTTTAATACATTTTAGGGCTGTTCATCCGGGTTCTGACCCGGGAACCCGGGTACACCCAAACCGGAACCCGGATTTGAAATCCGGGCTGGAAACCGGACCGGGTTAACCCGGGTCAGATCCGGGCTGGAACCCGGATGAATCCGGGTTTTGTAAAACCCGGATTCCGGGTTCCGGATTGAACCCGTTTTTTTTTTTTTTTTTTTTTTTTTTTCGCTTCAAAAGCATAATTTTTATTTTTTTTATAAAAACCTATATTATAGCCCAAGGCTAGAAAGTTATCGAGTCTTCAGCTCATTTTGTCAAAGAATAAAAAGGCAAGGCTGGAAAGTTCAAAGAAATCAGATGTTAGTGCTGTGCATTCAGCTTCTCTAGTATCTTTGTGCTTAAAATCTGGATATTTTGGGTTTTTCTGTCAACAAAAGAAAATCTCAATAATATACTTTGGAAGCAAACATGAACAAGAAATTAGTTCAATGATACTAAAATTATTCAGAATCATTATTCATCTAAGATAACAACACAAGTTTCTTAACTCACAAACCAAGTTATCGATTACAATATTTTATATTACCGTCTGGTAGGAACAAGCAAGATCTTAAAAGACCCATTCCCCTGTTCCCCATAGATCTTGGGTAGGCAATAGTTGTTACTCCCATTAGAAGATAATAAGCACTATAAAACGTTCTGTATCTCAATCACTTCTTTTTTTACGGGAATTTATACAAATCTTTGAAGCAAACCAAACAACCTTTCCTGCCTTCCTAGTTGAAAAACTTCATTTTCTGTACAATAGTCTACTGCAAGATCATTGGTGGCAGATGAATCTCATGTTTGTAGATATCAACTTCGTATGTGCTCCACCGTGTGCTCTAAATAACGAATATTTCCTACAAGTTTGGGCATATGAAGTAGTATTGAAACAAGTTGCATGTTTTATAGAAGCAGTAATCTGTAAAGAACATTAAGTTGACAGTATAAGTTGTATACCACTCACATTCTTAATCCATGAATTGAAGTCCTTCTAAGTTCTAACTAACATAATTCTCTCCCATGTATGAGAATTAATTAGATTTGCAATATTTTGACATGAAGCTATTCTTCAGTAGCAGTAAAAATTCTCAAAACTCTGGTTTTTATCCAAGTTAAGAAACTTGGTTTCATAATTGCTGAAGAATTATCAAGCCAGTACATAGCCGAAAATATATCCACACTTTTCAAGCCAAGAAAAACAACCTATTGTTTATGTTGTTTATTGATCCATTATGCTTTCTATCTTATATTATTCACCCATTGTATTTTCTCATTATAAAAACACCTGTTGTATTTTTCATTTGGCCATGTAAATTATTTCTTTCCCAGCAACCAAACAAATAAACAAAAAATTATTTATTTCCCCTCATTTTCCCAGCAACCAAACAGATAAACAAAAAATTATTTCTTTCCCCTCGTTTTCCCAGCAACCAAACAGATAAACAAAATTATTTCTTTCCCCTCGTTTTCCCAGCAACCAAACAGATAAACAAAAAATTATTTCTTTCCCCTCGTTTTCCCAACAACCAAACAGATAAACAAAAACAGATCTGAACTTGAACAGAGATGCTAGTGCATACTTGACCATAAAAAACCCATAAAAAAAAAGGATACATTCAGATCTAACGTAAATAGCAGATCTAAAAAACTTGAAAAAAAAAAAAACCACCCCATGTTTAACAAAAAATAGCAGATCTACATTTTTTGTTCGATCGATCGATCGAAAGAGAGAGAAGAGAGACTACCTATCTAAAGTCCGCCGGCGACGGCGAGAGGGATAGACGGCGGCAAAGCTTGAAGGTGAAGGCTAGGTTACGTTCGTTGGGCTTGGACGAGAGAGAGAGAGAGAGAGAGAGAGAGAGAGAGAGAGAGAGAGAGAGAGAGAGAGAGAGAGAGAGATGAGGATCACAAATTTTTTTTTATATATAAACCGGGTACCGGGGTTTAAATCCGGTACCCAGGTATAATACCCATAACCGGCCCGGATTGGGCCGGTTTTAATAATGCGGGTTTCGGCCCGGATTTGGGCCGAAACCCATAACCGGACACCAGGTTATCCGGGTTCCGGGCCGGGCCGGATAACAGTCATAATACATTTGTGCCAGATTATTAAACCAAATGCAAACCGACACATTCATCGGTGCATGATTTTTTCCTTTTAATTTTTCTATCTTTTTTACCTTTATCTATCTATTTTTTCTACATTCTGTGTCCACTTCAAGGACGCTCTAGGACGCAACAAGAAAACTCAAGTTGCTTGGATTCTGAGTAGCAACCGAAGTGATCTTTGAACCCAGAGAGTAAACAGGAAGTTTGGACGATATTTCGCTTGAAACAGATAAAGCAATCAGTTAAGAGTAATTAGTTAGTGTAATTAGTTGCTGTCAAATAGTCCTCCGGGAGACTTAGGAGATTACCGATGATATAATCATAGGTTAAGCAAGCGTTAGGTATTTATTTTAAAAAATAATAAAATTTATTATTAAAAAATTATTATTTTTATATAAAATTTATATTTATTTATTTTAAAGTAAGTGTATGAAACTTACACATTTTATAGTTATAAATATTATTTCTTTTTAATTTATTTAATAAAATTTAAAAAGTCGAAATAAGTTTTTGGATAGGATTATTAAATGAAAATTGATTGATAAAAAATAAATTTTAATTAATTATTTTAAGAAATATGAATAAGGTGTAAGGATAGTAAATAGAATAATTTTATTTAAGAATATTTATCTCACATAATTTAATTTATAATATAAATTTATTTATTTATTTTTTAGAGTGAAATGGCTTGGGATCTACAAATACGAAACTATTTCTTGCTTTTCATATCATCTCAGCGCGCGCGCTCACCACTCTCACTCTGTCTCTCTCTTTCTCTCTGCCTCAGGTATTTTCTACACAATCTTTCCTTTCCATTCACTTTCGCTGATTGTTTCTTTTATCTATTAGTACCCTATGCGGCTGATAGTAACTTGATTTCTGCTATTCTTGTTTCTTGGCTCCACACTTTCTTTTCTTTTCTTCCGAATTATGTCATTGAAAATCAATGCTATGTGGGTGGTAGGGTTTGTTTCAGTTAAATTCAGTTTCTGCAATGATCTTTTTTCTGGCACCGCTAATTTCTTTGATTTTAGATTCATGGCATTCACATTGGCACATATTTGTGTACTTTTTCTTTTTTTGTGTAATTGTCGAATGTAAAACGAATATGTAAAAAGGGAGTTAAAGGCTTGTGTGCGGGTGTGTGTTATTGTGGTGTGGTACTCTATGGTTTGAGTCAAATTAGGTCAGCAAAATTTCATTTGTTGTGAAAACTTTTCTTGGTTTAATCAGAGATAGATACGGGGTAGTATACAATCTAGAGTGCATGAGTTATGCGCGATCGCTCTATGGGATGCTGCTTATTGAAGGTTTACTTCCCGTTTTTTGATGTGGATCAGTGGATAGCATGTTGCATGATTAAAGAAAGGAAAATTGTATAAAAGGAATGATTTGTTAACCATCGAAAGATTATATTGTAGAAACATTGTGCAGCTCATTTTACAAACTGGGAGTTTCTGTTTACTTTCCCTTAAACGCTTTCTGGTTTAGACATTAAACTTTGACATATATAAATTGTCTGCAGGATATATGGGACAATACAAGTCTCTGCTGGTTTTTTTTTTTTTTTTTTTAAACCTTGAACCAATTCGGTCTTTCTTGCTGGACTTGATGTTCCTTTTGGTATGAACTAAATGCTATTCTCCATTTATCTTTCCAGTAAAATTGTTTCTTCAGGTTACCTACACTGAAGTTAGTCACCAACGCTTCTTAAAAATTCTTGCCTACATAAATGTCCTGGAGACAGCTGTTTCAGGGGCATTAATTCAACATATTGAGCGGAAAAAAATATAGGGGAGGCGGTGGTTCTGGCTCTTCATGCTCACTACAATGTTCTGTTCTGGTTGAAATAAAGATGTCAGAGATTTTGGAGCAGCTGGGACCTATAGATTTACCGAATGTCAAGTGTACAAAAAGGTATATATCTGATGGAGCCATGCATTTGCCTGGTCATGACCACCCCTCTTGTTCTGTAAACGAGAACCCTGCCACCATGAATAGTGTGGTGGATATAGTTGCCACAATTTCTAAGAAGAAGAAGAAGAAGAAGAGAAAGAAGGGCAAGTCAACTAAAAGTTCCACTGAAGTTGGTTCTTTTCAGTTATCCAGAGCGGGGATGAACAATCCCTCATCTAAGTATGACGAAGACTTGGAGAATGATCCTCCATCTGCTGGTGTTAATCTTCAATTGGCACCATGTACGTCTGAATTTTGTGAAAATCAGAATGCTCACAATGGCAAGAAACTCCCTCAATGTTCCAATATCAGAAATTCTAAGCTTACCGGCAATTACTTACCAGATGCCATGCAGAATCACAGTGACTGTGAATCCAGCAACTACTGTGAGGGCTCAAAAATTAGCAGGCAAGAGCCTGAAGAACTAAGCAACAACTGTTTTTCAGAGCGTCTTGAGAACCAGTCTCCCAGACATTTATCTGGATGCAATACTTATGAGATAATGAATTCCATGTCGTGTAAGGCCAAAAATTGTATTGGTGACAACCATGGAGATACCAATATCTGTGAACTGTGTCACAGTGCCTGGAATGTTCATGGTATCACTCCATGTAATGATTTTAAATCTAACAATTTGACATCTCAGTGTGATGTTGTACCCAAAACTAACAGTCATTTCCCTATCCAGGTTGGGAGGGGAAATAGCTGCTTAGTCCAGCAGAAGAATCAGAACAATGCAAAGGGCAACTGGAAAAGAATATCAAATTTTTGTTATGTAGAGAGGGATGTTTGTCTGCTAGAGAAAAATCTTTGGGTCAAGCATAATTCATTTCCAAGTAGAGGACTGTTACCCAGTCCCTTAATTTCACCTCCAGGCTACAAGAAATCTGCACATGGAATTAAAACGATGGCCAACAAAGAGTCATTAATGCATACCAATATGCCACCATTGGTCGAATCTCCACAATGGGCTTCCCAGCAGAAGTTGAACAGGGTATTTTATAAACACCTCTCACAGTTAAGTCAACCAAGTACCATGGAAATTGACTGTGGGAAATCAAAATCATACAATTCATTCAATCATGAGAACAACTACAGTAGAAAGGAAGAACTGGGAAGCTATGATGGCAACTTCTTTAGGCTTCATGATAAGTCAGCTCTCTTTCAGAAAGAATCATCACAGGTTCGTTATGAAGTATGTCAGTACAAAAATGATAATTCTGCACAAAGAGCCAGTTACAATAGTCAGTACACTGCAGGTTATGGTACTTACTGTTTAAATTCATCTCCTGCATTTTCCCCTCTCATAAGGCAAAATGCACCTCCCTCAACAAATTTGATAATACCAGGTCAATGTGAGCTAAATGAGCTCCAGCCACACAATTGCATGAAGGCTCCAAGAATGGAAGATATGTCAAGTAGGTCTTTTCGAGCACCTATAGACAGCAAAATGTGCCCAAACTTGAAATTTCATAATGGACCTAAACATAGCACAGGTGTAAAGAAGTGGATTCCGGTTGGCACAAAGACGTCCAAGCTTCCGAAACAGACTAGTTCTGCTGGTGAATCCTGCATTGCAGAAAATTCCAGTGCCAAAGTAGATGGTCCGGAAGTTGTAACTGTAAGTGCTCAAGATCACCAAAAAAATGGTAAAAAACCCAACTTCAATCCCAAGTTCTTCATAGGCTCACATATATCTGCAGAAGCTTTAAAGGCAGCTTACCAAATGCAACTTGAATCGGAGGTCATTCACTTTGTTATGGGCTATCCACTTGCAGAATTTGAAAGGCTGCTCCATTCTGCTGCTCCAGTAATCACTTCTTCATGTGTCTCTGAAAAATGTGTTATTTGCAAAGATAATCAGCTGTCCCATTGTTTCCTCTGCAAGCACCAGATACCTAATGTATCACTACGTGCAGTTTGGAACTGGTATGAGAAGCCGGGGAATTATGGGTTGGAAGTCAAGGCAGAAGATTCTCGGAATCTAAACGGGTTTGATATTGATTCTATGTCCTTCCATGCCCATTTTGTTCCTTTCCTTTCAGCCGTCCAGTTGTTTGGCTTCTCTCATCCCCCCAAGCATTCCGTTAAAAATAGAGAGCATGCCAACCTTGAAATGCAGGACAAAGGAGAACTTGAATCTCACTCATCTTTTCCAGCAACATCGTTTGTCAGACAATATCCAGAAGATTTTGAGGTTCAGTGCAATGTCGAAGACGATATAGAACCAGTGGCTAATTGTGACTCAATTGAGGAACCTGTCAGTTCATCGAAGTTTTCCCTATGCAATGAAAGTGATAGCTTGAGTTTAGATTGTTTGCCTACCTTCTTTGATACCGAGCTCGTATTTGAATTTTTCGAATCTGAGCAGCCACAGAATCGAAAGCCTCTTTATGATAAGTATGTTATTGCCAGTATTTTTTCCTCTTTTATCTTTTCTACATCAAATATTGTATTGCTCTTGCAGCTGCCACTGAGCAATAAAATGATGTTACTTGTTTAATACTTTGGTGGGTGTAAATTAGTAGTCAATTTGTGTGTTCTCTTATAGGAGGCTTTTTCTGCAAGAATATATTCTGAATATTCGTGATGCTATCATGGGTTAATTCTGCATTAAGCATTAATTTCATAATTATTGCAGAATTGTAGAGCTCATTGACAGTGGATCTTCTAATAATCAAATATATGGTGACCCATCAAAGCTAGAACTTATGAAGCTGCATGAACTACATCCTGCATCCTGGTGAGAACCAAAGTAATTCTAGTAATCTTAAATACAGTTTCTTTTTCTTCGGAGAGTATCTTTGCTTATTTCAAAACTTAATGATTTTTAGGTTTTCAGTGGCCTGGTATCCAATTTATCGAATTCCAGAAGGGAACTTCCGCGCATCATTTTTGACTTTCCATTCACTAGGGCATCTGGTCCACAAACTCCTTTGGAGTGATTTTCTGAATGAAGACATATTCTGCATTGTCTCCCCCGTGTTAGGATTGCAAAGCTACAATGCACAGGTAAAGAATTGACATTTATTTTACATGCCAGAATGTTCCACTGGGTTAACTTTTTTGGTTTATGAGTTAAATAATATAAAGGGATGGGAAGTTGGTGTGAATAATTAAAGTATATCAACTAATAGATATGCTAATTTCTCTATATTCTTTTTGTTGGGATTCAGCTTTTATTCTTTGAAAGATTTTATGTTAGTAGGTGTTGGTGAAGATGATTCTTACAGTGTTTATTGACTAGAATTTATGGAGTAAGAACTAGTTGACAAGACTGATGCTCAAACTTCTACTGGGTTTTTTTAATTCTTGACCAAGAATCACAGGAGAAAGCAAGATATGGAGATTTGACTTTTCTTCAGCTCGTTTTATGTTAATTGGCATGATAGGGTACATGATAATTGAAAAAAGGGTACATGATGAGTGACCATGGCCAACGGGCTTGGTTCCATGCAAAGAGAGGTTGGTACTAAAATAATGTGACATGGTAAAAAGCTAATGAGAACTTTAAAGGCTGTGTAAGCTTTTCCAGGCTAATTACATTTTATTCATTCTGTTCACATCAAAATTAGTGGTCTGTTTCATTTTTGCATGAAGCCACACAGTTGTATGGCTTGTAGGATAGGTTTAAACATGGATGTTTGTGATCTCTGTGAAATTATTTTTAGATGAATGAACTGAAAAAGGAAATTTATGTACATAGTTTCTAGCTTTAAATTACTTTCTCGTGCCTTGAGAGTGAAAAGATTGAATTTTCCAGGGTGGGATTTGCATGTTAGTCATGCAGAATGCTGGTGGAATATTTCACTCTTTTAAATCTAGGAGGCAAAGGTTTTTGTTAATAATTCCATTGACGAAATAACCAGAACTCTAAGAATGAATCTGACTGCTAGCCCTTCTGTTAGTTTTAGCATTAATATTGCTTTGCTTCTTTTATTTTTCTACCTTTGTGGCTGTTTTTTGTCTTTCTTTCCATTGCCTTATTTGGTTTATGTTTCTTCTCTATTTATAATGTTATCCACTTATATAGGAATGGAATTACGCAGGATATCATGGTCCATGAGCAGTTAGTAATGGATTATAGTCATTACACTTCCTCCCTTCTGTACGCAGACAAGTAGAAAATTCATTGCCTAATAATTAATGGATTATACACTCCTCAGTATGCTTCCTCACTTTATAAGCAGACAAGTGGAACATTCATTACCTAATAACCTCGGCCACATAGCATGATAGTGAAGGTCCATAGAAAAAATCTTACACCATGGCAATGGTCTTGTCATGACCAAAATTTCCAGCAAAAGAAATTGACTGTTTCACTTTCCAGTGATGATTTCTTGATAAATAATTCCTAAATCTCAATCAGAAACACACTTTCGTCAAACTTTCATTGCATAGGAACTGCATTGCCAAAGAATGAAGTGAATGTGTCGTGCTGCTCAGTGGACTAGCAGCTTTGTTCTGGACACGGAAAAGTATTGAGAACAAAATTGAATTATCTAAATTTGTAATGCACCTTTCATTGGCCTATATTGGCCCTGCTGGCTATCCCAAAGCCCTACAATGGCCTGCCGTCATAAACTAATTTGGTGCTGGGGCTTTTGTCCTGCATCAAGATTATTGATGGTTGGGTTCATGTGACAACGGAAAGAAGTTGTTTTTACTACGACCATTCAAAACTTAAGATCTGAATCTAACCAACTTCATTAATTGGTATGCCATCATAATTGGCATATGTATGTATTTGCTTATTGTGTGCTCAGAGCCATTTTTATTCTGTATCTGCTCTAAAGTCTGTCATATTTTCCTCTTTCATCTAGTTTCTTTTGTTGTCAGCATTTAACGTTTGTATATAGAAGTTGGTAGCCTCACTCAGTTGATCATATAAATTTTTTAGAGCTTGTCTTCACAACTAGTAGAGGAGCTTATTTTTACTACGACCATTCAAAACTTAAGATCTGAATCTAACCAACTTCATTAATTGGTATGCCATCATAATTGGCATATGTATGTATTTGCTTATTGTGTGCTCAGAGCCATTTTTATTCTGTATCTGCTCTAAAGTCTGTCATATTTTCCTCTTTCATCTAGGTTCTTTTGTTGTAAGCATTTAACGTTTGTATATAGAAGTTGGTAGCTTCACTCAGTTGATCATATCTGACTAATATATTTTGTGCTTCCGTGAAGAATGTAAATTTTTTAGAGCTTGTCGTCACAACTAGTAGAGGAGCTTATTTTGTTTCTTTCAGCAAAATGCTATGCTTGTAAATGGTGTCTTATATGCCTGACAAGCTTTTATTTGCAGGGTGAATGCTGGTTCAATCAAAAAATACCAGTTGAAACTTCTTTGAAAGAATCAACACCTTTCAATGGTTCTGAAATCCTTAAAGAAAGACTCAAAAAACTAGAGGAAAATGCACAACTTTTTTCCAGAGGGTGTGTTTACAAAAATAATGTAATGGCGTTCAACCGGCAGCCAGATTATGAGTTCTTTCTTTCCCGGAAAAGTTAAGTTGGTTTTTTCTTATGCCATATCTTCCAATGAGGACATTTTTCTTACCATTACTGTTTCAGAATTGCGTTTAGTTACACTGGGGATATATTTGTAAAGTGGATAGGAAAAAGATGAGATACTACTGCTTGTGTGTTAGTTTTTGTTGGCAATGTAAAACTTTTAGGTAGTTGAAAAGCTGAAGCCTTGTTCGATTCAATTTTGTATAGCCAGATGACATCATGCAGCTGTTGATTTTCACATTACAGTTCGATTGAGTAGCGTTATCCATTTCTGAATTTTGATGTAAACAAACGATACTATTGACAAATCCTTGATAGATCTATGTACCTATGAAAAACAAAAATCCTTAGTAAGATCTATGTTGAATCCGTAGTAAGATCTATGTTGTAATTGTTCTTGTACTGTATCCAATGTATCTTCCTTTTCTGTGAATTCTGTGATTTCATTGTAAGTTCACCCCTTACCATTCTCCCGGGGCCATGGTTTTTTTTTTTTTTTTTTAAATGTAAACAAGAGAACATAGTAAATCGTCAAAAACTGTCCCGAGGATTATGGGTGGAGACAGAAATTTTTGGTCGAGGAGTCTATGGATGTTGCTGATATAAGAACAGAGCTGAAAATTAAATTTTCTTTTGCTTGCAGTAAGCACATTATGCATACTTAGCAGCATCAAAAAATAAATAAAAAATAAGAAGAATCTCAACTCATCTCATGTAATCATTACAACCTTTCTAAATCTCAAAAAAAATATATATATATATTCTAAAAATATTTTATTTTAACTTTTATCTTATCTCAACTTACTATCCAAACCTCTCGTAAAGGAAAAAAACCAAAAATCAATTGAAACTTGCACATTTAGATACATCCCAAGTGAAACTAGACCTTATTTCCATCAAGTTTCTCTCAAATTGACTCGTGCAAATACATTTTGTTGAGAGAAAAATGAGTTAGTTGGCATATTCTTGTGAAAACCTATATAAAATAGTGTTGTAATAAGTGTTGAAGCAGTGTAATATGAAAATGATTGAAGTGTCCTTAACATGGCTCGAGCAGAACCCAAAACAGATTGTTCACTCAACTGGCGCTCAACTGGCACTCAAGTGAGACCCTTCCAGAGTGGGTTGCTCGATCTGCGCTCGACATGGCGCTTGAGCGAGACCCTTCTAGAGTGGGTTGCTCGATCGGCGCTCAACGTTTCGCTCGAGTAGCTTCTAAAAATCAACGTGCGCTCGACTTTCGCTCAACACTTCACTCGAGCCAATGTTTCAAACTACTTAAAATTTAGGGTTTTGAGCACCTCTTTCACTTGGGACTATAAATAGAACATCTTGCTTTTGTTTTTAAGTGTGGAGAATTACAGCAAAAACCATAGGTGCTTCCAAGAGCTTTTGAGAGAAACCTTTGCCCCCACATGGTTGAAATTCTCTTGGATAAGCACATCTCTACCACACCACACTCAATATCAAACTTTATATGAGTCCATTGAAGTGGACGTGTTCATTGCCCGGAAGAGTCTAGAGCTATTGTTGATGCAGAGATCGAGATGTTCTCATGGGAAGCTATAAAAAGGTCAGAGTTCTGGCACTACATGCATGTAAAGATCGAGTGGGTTACTTATAGTGTTGCGAGTCAAGTTTAGCTACTACAAAGATTTTGTGAATGTCTCTAAATTGATTGTAACAAACTTATTTTCTATAGTAGATTTTAGGTGGTGTCTTACACCTGGAGTGCTTTTAGATTTTGAAGACATTCTTCAAATGAGCTTCCATTTCCTGATCAAAATCACTGTACTGATTATTTGTGTTATTTGATTAATTGATTAACTGTTTGTTTGACTATAATTTTGAAAAGACTATCAAAATTGGATTACACCTATTCACCCCTCTTTAGGTGTAGTGATTGGTAGAACCACTGCTTTTTTAATTGGTATCAAAGCGGATTCACTCCACTAGGATTCAATTCCTGAGTGTGATCTTGTTGTAATGGTTTAAATGGATAGGTCTCAATCACTCACATCGCCACCTTATTGTGATGGAAGCAACTACACATATTGGAAAGTTCGAATGAGAGCTTTCCTGAAATCTGTGGATGAATGAGTGTGGGTTTTAGTAACAAAAGGATGGAAACAACTGGTTGCAATCATTGAGGGAGTTCAAACCCCCAAAACTGTGGAAAACTACTCGAGGGATGAAGTCAACGAGTGTAGTTGGAATAGCAAAGGCCTAAATGCAATGTTTATGGCCATGTCTCAAGAGGAGTTCAAGAGAATCTCCATGTGTGAAAATTGCAAATAGGCATGGGACATTCTTGAGGTTACCCATGAAGGTACCTAGACTGTAAAGAATTCTAAACTTCAAATGCTGACCACCAACTTTGAAGAACTTAGAATGAAGGATGATGAAACATTTGATGGCTTCTATGACAAACTAAATGATGTTGTTAGTTCTCGTTTTAATTTAGGGGACATAATTTCTGAGAACAGAATTGTGAAAAAAGTCCTCAGATCTATTCCTGAGAGATTTCGTTCCAAAGTCATTGCGATAGAAGAAAGTAAAGACTTGGACAACATGACGATTGAAGAGTTGGTAGGTTCTTTACAAACCTATGAATATACTCTTCCTATGGATAAGAAAAATAAGTCCATAGCCCTCAATACTATTAGAGGGGAGTTAGATGAATCATCTGATGAACTTGCTATGAGTGACAAGGAGATAGCTTTTTATGCTAAAAAATTTAGGAAGATGTTTGCTAAGAAAAACTCGGGATAGGAGAAAAGAAGGTTTAAAAGCTTCAATGGGGGATCAAGTTCAGAAACCGGGAAAATAGTTATAAGCGAGACACTAGAGCTATCAAGGACAATATTCAGTGCCATGAATGAATGTCATGGTTTTGATCACATTCGTTTTGAGTGTGCAAATTACAAAAAGGCTAAAGAGAAAGCTAATGTTGTTTCTTTGAGTGAGAGTGAGTGAGTTTGAGTCAAGTGACTCACAAGAGAATCCCCCATGAGGAAAAATCTCAACTACATGGCATTTACTTCCTCTATTGGTGGCAAAAGTCACAACAGTGAACCAACGTTTGAAATTGAGAGTATATCTGAAAATGACTATAGGGATGAAGATGAGTTGCGGGAAATCTATGAGAAGTTGTATAAGGAATGTGTGAAATTGAGAAAAATCAATAAAGCACATATTGAGAAAACTCAATAAAGCACATATTGAGAAGATATATTTATGCAAAAGAGAAAATGAAGCACTTCAAGGCAAGCTAAATGAAGTCATTAGTCTAACAGATGAGTTCCAAAGGAGGAATGTGATTTTGGAAGATAAAGTGAAAACTCAAGAAAATGAGATGATTTTGTTAAACATTAAATTGCATAAATTTTCCATTGGGACACAACAACTTGACAAACTCCTAAGCTTAGGAAATTCCTCTAGTGATAAGAGTGGTCTAGGCTACGTTGAAGAGAATCCTAATGCTCCCTTAACCTCAAAAGCCTCTTATAAAAATGTGAGAAAAATAGTGTTTGTTCCTGCAATGATTGAGAATAGGAAGGCTCGTCCATCTGGAAAGGTTAAGAAGCTTTTACGTGTGCAAAAGTCTTTTCCTCCTCACAAAAGACAAGGTGCTCTCAACACAAGCCCTATATGTCATCACTGTGAAAAGATTGGTTATATTAGACCAAATTGTTTTAAATTAATAAGTCACTTCATTAATGCTCCTGCATTCGCTAAAAGTATAACTGTTTATCCTTCTAGAAGGGGTAAGAATTTTATGAATGACCCTCAGTATGTCTCAACCTTCTTGAGACAAAGAGCTCACAAGGCAAGCTCTGTGTGTCATCATTTTGATAAGATTGGTCACATCCGACCAAATTGTTTTGAACTTAGGAGGCATCCCAAGAAAATTGAAAAACCTTACTCGAGAAAAGGGCAAACAAGCTAGATCATCCAAAAGGGAGAGACGCAAGCCACAAATGGTAGCGGTGCTGTAGACTGACAGTCATGCATTCGTGCATTTTACTCATGTTTAGGTCTTGTATAGTTTGTTTTTATTTTCTGGTTAAAAGAGTATTGCATGTGTGTTTAATTCATGCATATTTATGACCTTGTGTCCTCATGGGTATGATAAAGTGGACGTTAGTACTGACAATTCTAAAAATCTAAGTGCATGTGCCTTTTTGAGAATTGTATCATATGCCTATAGGTTACAAAGGTTCGAAACATGTGTATTATTTATAATTTTTGACCGGCATCACACACTACACTCCCAGCTCGGTCAATTGACGTTTTACCACTTGTGAGTTTTTGAGGAGGCAATCAAAGGTTTTAGGGAGCTCTACTTGTATATAGAATTGACCTCGGGCTAGACATCCTTATTATCTATCTTCTTATGCAAAATCCTTACATATCAAAAGGAAAAGGAAAGTTATGATATTAAAAAATTAAAAAAAAAAAAGAAGAAGAAAAGAAAAAGAAAAAGGGGGTCGTACGGTACCCAATACTAATACAGGTATTCAAACAAAAGCATCCAAGTCCTAGCAGCATTAGATTTGACTTTCTGTATCTTGAAAGAGCTTCCCAAGCATTTATGGTTTCTTGTTTAGCCCAACCCCACTCACACCTCCTAGTTGAAATTTCTTGATTGAGTAAGGATTTTTTAAACACACATGTCTATATTACTTGTGCTACTCAGTTTTTATTACTTGCGTGATTTATGAGAATAAGATGCTCTTTTAGATTTGATATGTATTTATGGTTTGAAAATTGACTTCCCTAGTGCTTGTCAAGTATGTGAATGTTTTGTGCATTGAATTGGGCAAAAATGCAAAATCTGGAACTTGTATCTTGCTCGATTGAAAATAGCTCGACACAGCGCTCGAGGGTTTTAAAGTTCGCTCAAGCGAATGGCTTTTAAAACCCCTAGCGCACTCGAGCTTCGCACCATTTATCCCAAAAAATAAAAATTTCTTTCTTCCCATGCAATTTCCCTAGTGTTTTCTTCTCTTTTGCTTCTAGTTGATTTCTCACAAGAAAGCTCCTCAAAATTGGTAATCATTTCAAATCTTGAATGCATTTCATAGCATCATGCGATTTCTTTGTTATCCTGTTGGTTTTAGGTTTGCATTGAGTATTTGGGTTTCAGTTTGTTGGATTTTGGGGTGAGTTTCTCCTTAATCCTGAATGTGTTTGGGTTGAATGGTGTTGATTTGTATTTAGGAGGATCATGGAACTCCATGGAGTTTGGAACTTAGTATTTGCTTGGATGCGCTCCAAGCGTTCGATGAAATGCCTCAATGGTGTTAGTGTCTCATATTTATCATGCTTTGGCATAACATTGTTCCCATGAGCATTTCATAGTTATTCGAGTATTGTGTTGGAATGTATAGGAGTTATGGGTCTTAAAATTAGTGTGTGAAGTTATGTCATTGGCATTCTCAATGCCATTGGCTCGGCATGTACATGGGTCATTTTGGACTCAGCATGGACATTGGTATTTCTTTTTGGCACCTTGGTGCATTGACATGCACATGATGCATTTTAGCATCCATTAGGAAATGTTTGTACTTAGGAGGGCTTTGGAACCTCAATGGGTTCTTAACACCATGGTTAGTATAGGATGTACACCACATGCTTGATGAAATGCCCGTGTAGACATTTTTTATGCATTCGCACAAACTTTCTTCATGTGTGTTAAGACATGCATTGGATGTTGTATTTCAATCATGATTAAGCATTTTAGGAAGGTCACATTAGCTTGAATATGGGCATTTTAAACATGCATTTTACATTGGCATGCATCTTGCACATTTGGCATTTAGGCATGTATAGGCACATTAGGTATGCACATTCACATTACTTTTAGCCTTGTCTAATGGTCCTTGATTCTGTCCACAGCCCAAAGTCATGTTTTGACGTGTGCATCCTTGCCATAATCCTCCTACCCCTGCTCAAGTACCTTTCCATAATGCACGAGCAGGGGAGATGTATACTCAAAAATTCTCTCACCATACTCCTATTGTCCAGCGTGAAGTCTCCATCGATGAGCTTACTGAGACCATTATTCCCCGTATTTTTTAGTCTTGCCAGTAGCAGGCCTTGACCACTGGTCTTCTCACTCCTTCTTTGGAGTTGGTTCAGGAGTTTTACTCCAATATTCATGTCATCTTTGAATATAGCTCTTTCGAGGTTAGTCTCCGGAACATCCTCTTTTGGGTGACTCAGGGTATGTTAGCGGACCTGCTAAACATTGCGTGTGTCCAATCCAATGCATCCCTATACACAAACACCTCCTTGTAGTCCACATGTCATTGCTGAATGTCTGTATGGTAGTCTCGTAATTGGGATGATAAGTCACCTCTTCTAACAGTAAGATTTCCACTTGACTATCTCATTCTCAATAGGATTGTCCTTACAAATCTATATCCTATTAGTCATCAGAGTGATGTGGGTCTTGACTCCGCCACTCTTTTGTATATACTGATCAATGATGTCTCCATTGATCTGACATCATTGATTTAGGGAGTCATCTTTGCCAGGTCATGCTTGAGGCCTTTCAGTCTAACAAAGTACGAACTGGATTACCATTTGCTTGTCTCATCGCTCGATTAACCCTTTCTTAGTCAGTTGTTATTCTTTCTCAAGAGCCTATAATTTCTCTTAAGGCTCCTATTGGTCGTAAGACCATGTAGCTTAGTCGTGCTCACATTACCCCTCACCCTCTTAGTGTTGAGCATCCTCCTGCATCCACCTCTTAGCCATCGAGCTTTGGACATCTAGTTCTCAACCTTCTAGCTCGACACCACCCACATCGGCACCAGGTTTGATTGAGCCTAGCCCTCAGCAGGTTCTTGAGTACCTAACCCGCCTTGATGCCCGCTTTGATAGCCTGCACCAGCTCGTGACTCAACGCTTCAACGACATTGAGGAGCAGCTTGCTAATGATAATGATGATGGTAATAGTCTTAGTGATGGTGATAATTGAGACGCTTGGCTTGTTGTGACAAAAAGGGGGAGTAGTACTAATTCAGGGGGAGTGGTATAAATGCAAGGGGAGTAAAGGGAGAAAGACAGTTGTTAGTAACATATTTTTTTTTGTTAGTAGCAGTTTTCGATTTTGTATCTCATGTTATTTGTGCTGCTGTTGTTTGACTAATTGAACTCAATGTCAAGTTAATTGCTTAATGAAATGTTTTTTTCTTAAAAACTGTGCCTGACTTGTCTATATGTGTATTCTGGTTTGTGATTTTTGAATAAACATTGATTATACTTATGAGAATATTTCATGCATATTTTTGTTGGTACATTTAACCGTTTGCTAAGTATGTACAGAAATATTTCATCGTGTTCAAGAATATGAATCCTGTGTGGGGTCTGCTAGGATTAGGTCCTATGTATAGGTTAGAGGTTTTGTCATAGAAATACCCAAGGGGGGAGATTGTTGAGGGAAAAATGAGTTGGTTGGCCTATTCTTGTGAAACCTGTGTAAAATAGTGTTGTAACAAGTGTTGAAGCGGTGTAACATGAAAAGGATTGAAGGTGCTTAACTTGGCTCAAGCACAACTCAAAATAGAGAGTTCACTCAACTGGCACTCCACTGGCGCTCGAGCGAGACCCTTCCAGAGTGGGTCGCTAGATGTACACTCGACGTTTCGCTCAAGCAGCTTTTGAAAGACAACGTACGCTCAACACTTCGCTTAAGCTAATGTTTCAAACTACTTAAAATTTAGGGAGCGCCTCTTTCACTTGAGACTATAAATAGAACAACTTGTTTCTGTTCCTAAGTGTGGAGAATCAGAGCAAAACCCTAGGTGCTTCCAAGAGCTTTTGAGAGAAACCTTCTTCCCCCACATGGTGGAATCTCTCTTGGATAAACATATCTCCACCACATCACACTCAATATCAAACTTTATATGAGTCCATTGAAGTAGACGTACTCATTGGTTGAAAGAGTCTGAAGTTGCTGTTGATGCAGAGATCAAGAGGTTATCGTGGGAAGCTATAGAAAGGTCGGAGTTCCGGCACTACATACTTGTAGAGATCGAGTGGGTCACTTGTGGTGTTGCAAGCCAAGTTTAGCTACTACAAAGGTTTTGAAAGTGTCTCTAAATTAGTTGTAACAAACTTATTTTCTATAATGGATTTTAGGTGGTGTTTTACACCCGGAGTGATTTTAGATTTTGAAGACGTTTTTCAAATGAGTTTCTAATTTGTGATCAAAATCACTGTGTTAATTATTTGTGTTATTTGATTCATTGATCAACTGTTTGTATGACTAAAATTTTGAAAAGAAAATCAAAATTGGATTACACCAATTCACCCACCTCTAGGTGTAGTGATTGGTAAAACCACTGCTTTTTCACATTTGTATAAACAAAATGTTGCTAAAAGCCTAAAAGTCGATGCTACCGAGACCTGGTTGATTCAATATTAAATGATTCAATCGATGGTATTTTACTTAACAGAATCCCATACAATCTCCCCTCCTCTTCTCCATGTTACCAGCCAAAAAATGGTAAACTTTGTCCTGGACAAATTAAAGTCTGTGAAAATGGACTAGGGGAGAGAGTACTTGAACCAAAATGCCATTAATACTGTGTTTTGCTGCAATGCCGCTGCATCGTTAAGTAGAAATAACTACTTAGCATTTATAGTCAGTTTTATTCTCAGAGTTACCTGCTGTTGTCATGGGCACATAGCGGTTCTATTTGGTAAAAATCTGAAGTACTTGCAGTCTTAAATAAGCTTAAACTTGTTCAAGAAATAAATGAACTTCGTAAACATAAAAGCAATTAGGTAATCAGCTCTGACTCGACTCACATTCGAATAAAAATTAATTGAACAGAGTTTGACCACCTACTGTTCATTCAAACTCGACTCATTTACATCTCTAAATAAACATAATAGAATGAAAATCGCCAATAACTATTACACAAATAAAATAAGAACTTACGTACATTCTTACCCAAACACATAAGAGCTCAAACGTTCTCACTCAACTGCTCTTCGGGTCTCCGAACTTGTTGCTGGCCGTCCCTCTTCGACTGGGAGGAAGTAGCTGAGGTGTTGCTTCGTGCCTGTGAACTTTGGTTCGAGGATGACTCGGTGAAGAAAATTATGTTCTCCCGGTTGTCATCCAACACTAGAAGAGATCTTGGAATTGGGGCTGGATTCACTTCCAAAACTCCCTCCAGAATTTGAACTACCTGACTCATTGGTGGCCTATTAGATTCATCATCTTGGATGCACCAACAAGCAACTCTGCAAACTCTTGTGAGCTCTTCTACATCAGCATTTCCCTCCAACCTGGGGTCTAAAAGGCTAAGGACATCGCCTCCTTCTTTCATAATGCTTGCAACCCAAGTTGGGAAGAATCTAGTTTTGCCATCTGCAGGTGCCTCAGAGTTTCTTCTTCCTGAGACAAATTCGAAAAGCATCATTCCGTAGCTGTAAACATCAGTCTTGGCCGTAACGGCCACCCCTGAAATCCACTCCGGAGCAAGATAACCTCTTGTGCCTCTCATGGTTGTCAGGACTCGGCTGAACTCCCGCCCCACAAGCTTTGCCAGGCCAAAGTCTGCAACTTTTGGACAAAACTCTGCATCTAGAAGAATGTTTTCGGGTTTTATGTCACAGTGTATGATGCACTCTCTGCATTTCTCGTGTAGATAAACTAACCCTCTCGCTGTTCCGAGAGCAATCTGGTATCTTGTTTTCCAGTCCAAAACCTCATTGGGATTCTTTTCGTGGAAAAGTTGAGATTCCAAAGAGCCATTCGGCATGTAATCATACACCAACAACTTTCTAGAACCGTCCGAACAGAATCCACGAAGCCGAACCAGATTTACATGTTGGATTGTCCCAATTGTGCTGACTTCTGTGCGGAATTGCTTCTCTCCTTGGCTGATGCTTTCAAGTTTCTTGACTGCTATGGCTGTTGAATCAGGTAACGTGCCTTTGAAAACAGAACCAAAACCTCCTCCCCCTAACTTGTCCGAGAAATTTTTGGTCGCGTTTTGCAAGTCCCTGTACTCGAATGCCATCAACGAACCCTCTACTGATTTCGCTGTTCCAACAGCTCTCTTTCTTCGCCTAAGGAATATAAACACAATAGGGCCGAGTAAAAGTGCTACCCCTGCAACTGAACCCACAATAGCACCAACAACCATTCCCTTATTACTTTCGTGGCTTGAAAACTCTGAAGCTCCCAGTTTGAGATATAGAGTTCTTGCACCAATCTCATTTTCTGTGAGTTGGTTCAGATTGAACAGCTCCCCAATCCAGATTGAACAATTATTGGCGTCATAAGCATAAGCAGTGCAAGAACAGTTATTCAAACAGGATGATTCACATTCTGCAGCGGTTCCAACCCCAAAAAATTGTGCTTGTACAGGCAAATTCATGTTGGGCAATGTCAAGAACTTGTCCTTCTGCCCATTAGCAGGACTGGTAATCTCGCACTGTAAGGGGGTTTTCCTCGCGCAACCACCAGAATAATCCGACAAATTCCAGTCCTTGGGCTTTTTGTAATCAAACCCTTTCAAACACTTGCAAAAAGGCTGCGATAGCTGATCGCAGCTGCCGAAGGCCCCGCAAAAAGCATAAACCTCGCATTGCGTTTTCGGTTGTGTCCAAAACAAAAACCACTCCTTGGTATTATTTAACCATGTGGTTTGCTTTATCTGCCCAGAAACATCCATTACGAATCGAGATAGGATGGAAGGATCGTAAACAGAATAGGTGAAATAACTCTGATTCGTATCGTTAATATATCTGAAGTTGTAGATATAATTGGCCCTCATTTCAGGAACTAAGCTAAAAATTTTCCCATCCCAAGATCCACTACTCCAGTACTGGATGGACCTATTCCAGCGAATAATATACGAACTGATGTTTGCGTCGAGCTCAAGAGAGAAGAGTCCTGGTGCAGGATCCTCTGAATTCTTCCAAGATATGAGACGTTGGTTTTCATTTGTAATTTTGTTCAATCCAATCTTACCACCAGGAAGCCATGTATGAGTTGGGTGATCAAAACTTCGCCATAAAGGGTCTGATAAATTAGAAGACGAATATCTAAGAACAAGATTTCCTCCATCTAGAAGAATAGCTGCTACAGCACTTGAAGTGGTGGAGCTCAAATTTGTGGACCAGACTGGGATTTTGGATTCATTGAAGAGAACCAAATTACCATTTGAGATTCTTAATACAGAAGAATTTTTATCAGAGACCGGTTTGTCTCTGTTTGCCACCCACACAATGGTTTGGGTAGAGACTTTAACTTCGCTATACCAAATGCCTATATAGTATTTCGAAGAGTTACCTGGTGTGAAGAAACCCAGCACGAAGGACCCACCATCAGAGACAATGGTTTGGTCACCAGAGAGAGATTGGTTTGCAGATATGGTGTCAGCTCCAAGTGAGAGATGGTTGTTGACAGATAAGGAGAGGAACAGTAGAGAAAGGATAAGCCCTGGATTTATCTTCGCATCCATGGCAGCAAAGAACTTTTACAGAGAAGCTAGATAATTTAAGGAACCATGAGCTTTTACCGAGAGAGAAGAAGAAGAAGTTGGGCTAGTTTGCTTTGGCTCAAATGGACACCACTCCAGGGCATGACAGAGGAAGTTAAATTGCAGACGCCCCCTTTTGTTAGTTGAAAAGTCAACCGGCCTTTTTGAACTGACCATTATGACCTTAGGCTCGTTTACTTTGTTTTCATGGTTGTGTGTAATACTTCATGCTCTTAAAGTGACTGTTTTTTTTTTTTGATGAAAATATGCTTCATTGCATTCATTCAGTAAACGAAGTTACAACTGTGATTTATAAATCAGGAGAACCGGATCATAAATCAACTAACGCAACTGCTCAGGAGCTTCCCCGCACACAAAGTGACGGACATTGTCTTAAAACTTCTAAAACTCTCAAAAGAGAGAGTAAACACTCTGTATGACCAGAGATTTGATGGCCCCTCCAACCTCTAAGGAGGCGGAATGCGGAGACAACTACTACGAACAAAACAGTTCAATAGCATAACCCTATACTAAAACAACAAACCAGACAACCAACAAAACCAACAAACACCTATATTAAAACTAAAAAAACCAGGCAACCAACAAAACCAACAAAAACAGCCCCACCACGAGCACGACATGAACTCCGGCAGCACACCTTCCACAGGCAATCGGCATCACGAGCCTCAACGGCACGAGCACCCAGTTTGCGTACAGACCACAGCCACCTCCACAACGAAGGCCGACCGTACGATCACCGGTCGTAGCATCGACCGCCGCTCTTAGCTCTTTGCCTCAAGTTGCGGCCACACAGCAAACTCACCACCTCACCGTGGACTGCACATGAAACGGACGTAACAACAAACAACCAAAGGACACGGTAGCAAAGACCGTGCACATCACCTACATTTGCTACAAAGAGTAACCGAGCAAGGCACACAAAAAAGGACAGAACCGAGCACATCCACCGGTGACCCAAAAACAACAACGGCCAAGCCCGTGCAACTGCAGAAACCGGACGCCGAAACAAGGGAAAACAGAAAAAACACAACCGGTGAAACTCGACTGGGAGGAAAACCGTAGATCGGAAACTGACCAACCGAAGTCTGAGGATCCAAACAAACCGAGAACACCGTCTGCAGGAGGCCCCTTGGTGGCGCGTGACATCCACACGCCGCAGATAGCCGAAGCTTCATCCCGCGCGTCCGGCCAACTCCCCACTCCTTCTGGCATCACGTTCGGAGGACTCATAGATCGGCAGCTAATCGACACCGTGGAGGGGGGAGTGTTGACGGTCGGCGTCTGGATAGACCGGAGTGATAATCCTCCCTTATTGGACCTGAAAACCCAAAAACAGAAAAGAAAAAAACTTAAACGAGAGAGGGAAGGGAGCGGGAGATGAAGCTCCCACCCCCCCCCCCCTCGGGGCGGGCGGTAGAGCGGCTTTGGGCTAGGGTGGCGCGACTTTGGCTATGCTCTTAGCTTGAGAGAAAAGAAGCTCGTCTACTGGTGAAGGTTCTTAAAGTGACTGTTAAAATACTGTGAACAACGTTTAATATTTAATAAATATTCCTACTTATCTCTCTTCCATTATTCTTACTGTAAATCATAATTGTATATTAATTTATGTACTAATTTAATATAATTAGTTAAAAAATAAATTTTATTAAAAATAGTATTAATTTAAATTTTAAATATAAAAAAATTAATATTAATACATAAATTAATACCTAAATTTATTTGTATGTAGCAAAAGTCGAATAACGTTCGCTTTCAAATCCCACAGGAAGGAAAATTTGGAAAAATGTATCAATTTATACAAGGTATCAGTGCCCATTTTTCTATATATCAAAACGAACTCTAACAAGGATTCAGATGTGAACATTTGTTCGTGGGTGGTATCACTTGGTCCACACTCCAGAAAAATAAAAAAAAAAAATCGTTTTCTCCTTCAAAATGGCCCTGTTGGTCGACCCAATTCCAGTGAACGCAAGTTTTTTTAATTTGTTTTGTTCTTCTCAAAATTACAAAGGCATTTAATGAAATAAAATGAGATAAGATATATTATAAAAATAAATTGAGATTAATAAAATTAAAATCATATTAATTTATGAGTAAATTACGATTCTATTTCTTAAATGAAAACGAATAAAATAATATGTGTAGAGTGTACCCATGCAAGAAAGAGTCATGCTATATCTATCAAGGAATGTAGTCCGAATAAAGGTAAAATAAATTTTTTATTTTTTATTTTTTTATTCATATTTTTTATATTCTTAAATATTTTTTAAAAAATAAAAAAATTCGTAATATTATTAAAAAATATTTTTTTAATCATTAAATAAAAATAAATAAATTAAGAAAAAAGGTGTTCGGTTCGAAATTCGGATCCCAAAGTATTTTCATGCAAGAAAAGATGAGCAAAATCACTGTTCACTGGTTAAAAAGGAAAAGTAATTGGGGGCGGGCAGTCAAACGTGAGCCGTAAATTAGGATTTGGGTATCAAATGTTCAAAGTTTAAACCAACCTTGAGACTTGAAGAAAAGAAAGTACAGTCTAGGGAGAGGATATTTTGATTAATCAGGCCCGGTGTATTTTGGAAGGTACTATCTTGACCATTCGACTTGCAATCTCATCTTGATCTACCCATCAAAATAGCCCACCAGCTTTTCTTTACTTTGTGTCCACAACTTCACCAAAGACTAATGAATTAGGCTCCCAAGACCTTTCAAGCCATGTTATGCATATCAACTTAATCTAAATGGGGCATTTTTTCTTCACTACAACATGCCATTCTTAACAATTTTCCAACACAATTAAGAGATAAGAAATAGTACCTACTCCACGATTGCATTTCGAAGAAAATTCTGATACCTTTTTCTTCGTTGTTTTTCAAGCTTGACTTATCTAAATTCTATTTGATTCTCAAAGTTTTCGTACTCTTAATTTATACCATTCTTTCTACTTTTATTTTTTATTTTTTTTTTAAATTTAATGTGACAGTACAATCTAGAATCATGTGGCCTTTGAATTAGTTCATTTCATGTTAGAAGCACGTCGCATTTATGACATATCCAGTCAGGGGAGGCCAAGGACATATCACATTTATTACATGACAAAATATACCCGCACGCGACCACGGTATGACAGAGAATTACCAGATCAGGGATGACACTGGTCTGACCCAGACATACCTTGGAGTGCCACGCTTCCCCTCGAAGACGAAATCCAGGTCAGGTATAAATACCCCAACTCCTTCCATGAAAAAGGATTGGATACTCTTAACATATACAAGAATCCTCAACTAACTTAGGCATTGAAGGACTCACAAACTCAACCCAAGTCCATTCTTTATTTGTCTTGCAAGTTCTACGAAGTGCGCCCGTGCCACTGCCCAGGCCGCAAAACACGACATCAATAGTGGTGCCATCTGTGGGATTTCTTTCTTTTCCCTAACAGCGTGTACTTCGCATGCCAGTAGCGACGCAGTCCCAAACTGCATATAGGAGTGACGCGATAGAGTTAAGGCTGGCGGAAATGGAAGAGATGCTAAGGAAGCTCACTAAGGATATGGGGGAACTGCGCAGAGAAAACACTGCACTACAGCGAACCAATGAAGAGCTGGGAACGGGAGACGAGCCTAGCGGTAACAAGCACATCAAGTCATAGCGTGACCGAGTGAGTGCGGCAGTAGATGAAGAAAGATGATGGATGTACTTAGAACTGTGAGAACTGAGAGATAAGCATGCTAAGATAGCCAAGCGGGTCAGAACGCCCTCAATGGTTGATCAGCTACTACGCAGCACGGACTTGCCCTATAGTGCAGGGGTCATGGCGGTTTCCCTACCTCCAAAATTCAAGTTTCCCTAGATGGAGATGTACGATAGAACTAAAAACCCCCTAGAACACTTGGATACATTTAAGGCCCACATGACGCTACCCGGCTTCCCAAGAGGGGTAGCTTGTCGAGCCTTCCCGTTGACGTTGAAGGGTAGGGATCCAAACCAGGTAAACTAGCACGCCTATTCATGACTCAATTCCTAGCAAGCTGGAAAAGGAGGCGACCGATAGCATACCTCCTGATAGGGCCCAATTGGGGAGACCCACATGATCGCTAGCGGAAACCTAGGCGGAGGATCCACCTATTCCACTCGAAGGGCACACCCTTGTCGTGTGTGGTATGAAGAGGTTTTTACGATGGGCCGGATCACACACAAGCCCAAAGGTCAGCCAAATGAGTCACCATAAGCTTCAACGAGAAGGATGAATAGGGGATCCTCCACCCGCATGATGATGCGTTGGTGGTAACCATGCAGGTAGCAAACTTCACCCTCCAGTGAATCCTTGTGGATAATGGAAGCTAGCAGATATCCTATTCTGGGATGCCTTCGTCAAGATGGGAATCAGCCCAAATAGGTTATGCCTGGCTCCAGTACTACTAAAAGCTATCACAGGTGATGTAGTCCAACCGATGGGGGTCATTACTTTGTTGGTCCTGGCTAGGAAGGCCCCTAGGACAGCGGCAACCATGGCAGACTTCTTGTTGGTTAAAGTTCTATCATCGTACAAGCGATAGTCGGACGCCCCACACTGAACAACCTCAAGGCTGTGATGTCCAACTATCACCTTAAGATGAAATTCCCCATCGATTTGGGGGTGGGAGAGATCCAGGGCGAATAGGTCCCAGCAGGGGAATGCTACGCTCATGAGCTTAGGCATGAGGTGAAGATGGTTGCAAGTGCCGACAAGGTAGGGAAGGAAGTCGAGTCCCCCCCCTGCTCCCGAATTGATTGAATGGGACGAGATGAGGAGGCCCTGCCCCAATCAGAGCCGAATGAAGATTTGGTCGATGCCCAAAGGCCAGAGCAGACCGTCAAGATAAGAACTAGGCTAAGCCCCAAGTTAAGGCAACTGTTGAAGTGCCTTCTCATCGAGCACCAAGACGTCTTCACTTGGAGTCACGAAGATATGACAGGAATAGACAACTCGATCATTGAGCATCAGCGGTGTGTCGACCTGGTAGCTCGAAAAGTTAAGTAGAAACGGTGAAGTTTCAATGCTGAGAAATATGTAGCTATCGCAGAGGAGGTGGATCGACTCCTTGTGGCAAGATTCATCCATGAGGTGCATTACCCGGAATGGCTTTCTAACATGGTTCTAGTAAAGAAAGCCAACGAGAAGTGGTTGATGTGTGTCGATTTCACCGACTTGAACAAAGCATACCCAAAAAACAGCTTCCCTCTTCCCTGCATCGATTTAATTATGGATTCAACGGTAGGACACCCCCTCCTCAGCTTCATGGATGTTTACTCTGGGTATAACTAGATGAAGATGAGCACAGACGATGAAGAGAAGACGATGTTCATCACGAATCAGTGGTTGTACTGCTACAAAGCTATGTCATTTGGTTTGAAGAATGCTGGTGCCACCTATTAGAGCTAGTCAAACAAATGTTTAAGCAGCAGATCGATCGGAATATGGAGGTGTACATGGATGACTTGTCGGTAGAAAGCAAGAAGGTAGAGTCACACTTGGCAGACCTCCACGAGGCCTTCTTGGTCCTCTGGTGTTATCAAATGAAGCTTAATTTGGCAAAATGTGTGTTTATGGTGGAGTCCGGGAAGTTCTTTGGATTCATGGTCTCGAAGAGAGGCATTGAGGCTAACTTCGAAAAGGTCAAGGCTATGATAGGGATTCAATCTCCCCACAACCTCCATGAAGTCTAAAGGCTGGCCGGTAGAGTGGTAGCCCTTAATCTTTTCATTGCTCAGTCGATCGACAAATGCCTACCTTTTTTCAAAGTTTTGAGAAAAGCACAGGAGTGGGACGCGGGATGTGAAGAGGCCTTTTCCGACCGGAAGCTATACCTGACTCACTACCCTCTTCTCAGCCAGACCAGACTAGGAGTAGATCTAATTATATACTTGGTTGTATCCCTACATGCAATCTTAGTAGTGCTAGTCCGCGACACAGAAGAAGGACAGAGGCTAGTCTACTACATGAGTCGGGCTCTCCAGGGAGCCGAGGCCCGATACCCATGAATGGAGATGTTAGTGTTTGCACTAGTGGTTGCGGCAAGAAGGCTGAGGCCCTACTTCCAAGCTCACCTAATGAAGGTTTTGATAAACACCCCGTCAATCGAAATGGAACAACTCACTATCGTCCCGCGTCCCCCAAATGGGCAGCAAACATAAGAGATTTCTTATAGGAGGGCAAGCTGCCTAGTGACTCAGAAGAGGGGTCAAAAGCCAAGAATAGGGCAGCCCAATTTACCATGATTGAAGGGGTCTTCTATAGAAACCCCTTCTCCGGTGCTTGTCATTAGAAGAGGAACAGTACGTACTGGCAGAAGTTCATGAGGGCGTGTGTGGAAGTCATATGGGAGGCAGGGTGCTAGTTGCAAAGGTGACCCGAGCCGGGTACTATTGGCCCCATCTGCTCAGAGATGCACAAGACTTTGCCAAAAAATGCTCTAAGTGCCAAGAACATGGACCGGTGCCGCACTGCCCCCCAGAGGAATTAACATCAATAATGGCCCCATGGCTCTTTGCATAATGGGGCCTCGACCTAATCAGCCCATACCCAATAGCCAAAGTGGGGGGCGAAGTTCGTGATAGTGGTAGTCGACTACTTTACAAAGTGGGTCGAAGCTGAGGCCCTGGCAAGCATCACCTCGCGAACCATCATGAAGTTCTTCTGGAGGTTGATAGTTTGCAAATTTGGCATACCTCATGCCTTCGTCTCAGACAACGGGAAGCAATTCGACTGCCAACATTACAAGGATTGGTGCACAGAGCTCAAAATCAAAGTGAAGCACTCATTGCATGGACACTCGCAAGCCAACAGTCAGGACGAAGCTACCAACAAAACCCTCTTTTTTACTCTCAAGAAAAAGTTGGGGACACATAAAAGAGCATGGACAGATGAGCTTCCAAGCATTTTGTGGGCGTATTGAACCACCATTCGGTGGGTAGGCCCGTATGTGGTAACTGCAAGCAACAGGCCTGACTCGTATCACCTTAAAACCAGTGAGGGATTCGAGCTTCCACATCCCTGGAACGCTGAACACTTGAAAAAATATTTTGTATATGAACAGGGATTAGCAACTTGTATGCAAAAGTAAACTTTATGGATGAAATCCTACTAATGTTTTCCCTCAACTTCTGTGTTGTCTCAAGTCTAGAACAAAATCGAGTCCCTCGACTTAGAACCAACTGTGGTGTCAGGACAAGTCTCCACGACTCATCGACCTCCGTCCAACAAAGTTGAGTCCTTAGACTCGCCAGGTCCTTCGACTCGCAACCAGCTGCGGGGTCAGGACAAGTCTCCACGACTCATTGACCCCCGTCCAACAAAGTTGGGTCCTTAGACTCGCCAAGTCCCTCAACTCGCAACAGGCTGCGGGGTCAGGACAAGTCTCCACGACTCGTCAATCCCCTTCCAACAAAGTCGAGTCCCTCGACTCGCAACCAATTGTAGGGTGAGGACAAGTCTCCGTGACTCGTTGACCCCCGTCTAATAAAGTCGAGTTCCTAGACTCACCGAGTCCCTCAACTCGTAACCAGTTGCAGGATTAGGACAAGTCTCTGTGACTCATCGACCCCAATCCAACAAAGTTGAGTCCCTAGACTCACCGAGTCCCTTAACTCATAACCAGTTGTAGGGTCAGGACAAGTCTTTGTGACTCGCCGACCACCGTCTAACAAAATCGAGTCCCTAAACTTGAAACTATCTGCAGGGTAAGGATAAGTCTCCGCAACTCACTAACCCCCTTCCAACAAAGTCGAGTTCCTAGACTCGCTGGGTCCCTCGACTCACAACTGGCAGAGGGGTAAGGCCAGGTCGTCAAGACAGGTCGACTCTCGTCCAACAAAATAGTCCCTCTACCTGGTGAGTCTCTAAGACTAGTCGACCCCTTCCCAACAAAATCTAAGCCGAGCCCCTGGACTTGCAACGTTTAACAAGTCCCCATACTCAATGGGCTGAGGCCACCTCTTCAAGAATGACTGAACCCTATTCGATTGGGATTCCAGGTCGAGCCAATTAGACGGATATGTGATAACCTACCTCTTACTTCTAAAGCATGCAGTGTAAAGTGAACGAGACACTACTATAAAAGTAAGCCTTTTCATTAATAAGAGCACACAACACACCATTAACACAAAAAGGAGAGAAAGACAAGGAGACTGCCAAGAAAAGAAATAAGTGGGATCGAGCCTGTCAAGGAAAGGGTGGGGCTGAGCTATTGGAAGGAAGAGGTGGATACCTCAGTCTTCCAATGTTCTTACAGTAAGCCCAAGCCTCGGGATTCTACTTGAGCGACTGCAAGTCTAGCTTGCGCAAGTCCTCATTGGAGTACTCCACCATACGCTTCCTTAATCGCTCGAGGCCTTCCCTATAGCAGAATGACCAGGCTGTGTCTCGAATGGAATTGCAGTTCTGGATAAGATCCATTATCTCTGCTACATTATGGCACACGCTCTCCTGGTTGGACTTCAGCCCTGTGATGGAGAGGTCTTGTGACAATAGGGTCTCGCTCTTTTTAGACACCTCTTGCTTCAGTCTCCGAACCTCCCCCTCAGCTTGCTTGAGCCTCCCCCTCAAGGCCAAAACCTCTCCTAGGCTCCTGAAACTCAAGGACAGCAGCCATGAACACTGCCTTCAAGCCTTGGCATGATCCCAGCAGAGTTGCCTCAATGTGGCTTGGTCCTGGGCCCATCCGACCTATTGGATGGCCAGCTTCTGCATAATCGCATCGCGCTCTTCCACCAACTATCTATTGTGGTCAGCTAGTTGAGACACATTGTCCATGGCAGTGTCGAGCTCCTGCCTCAAGTTTGCCTTCTGGCAATCTCGTTTAGTGGCCTCCCCCTCCAACTATTCGATGCACTGCTGCATCTAGTCGATCTCTTAGAGCCACTTCTGGCGATTGGTCTCGAGCTCTTCATTTTTCCATGCCATCTATCTGAGCTTGAAGTGTTTAAGGTGAACCAGGAAGGCCAGTTGGCAGTTGGCCTCGAATAGCTCCCCGAAGTCTTCGTCGACCATTGCGGCAATCTAGTCAGCACCCTCCAAAGCATTGACAGCATAAGTAAGTAAAATAATGGTAGCAACACGAGCCCTTTCAAGCTCCTGCTCTGGGCTCTGGCCCACCCCAGTCTCAACTCTAGGAGGGAAGCTGGTAGGACCTAGGGACCAGGAGTGACCCAACCCTGATGTCCCTACTTTCCCATCGTTGGCGACTCTTCCAGGAGAACCTGAGCGGCTCGCCACGGAGCCTGAGAGGGCGGTCCCCCAAGGGAATCATAGCGAGCTTCTAGCTCTAGTTTCTCGAGATGGTTGTCGTCACTCAACTCGACGACAGGGGGGCAGAGATCAAGGGCTCTTTATCACGGTGAGATCCAGACATAGAAGAGAAGTTGTGGGAGCTCCTCTATGCACCCTCCTCCCTTCGAAAAATTGTTCCATATCGTCATCCACCTCCCCATCTTCTTCTCCTTCTCTCTCTTCTTCTTCTTCTTCTTTGTTGTCTTTCTCTTCCTGTCCTGTCACGCCAACCGTCGTCCTGCCAAAATTGGACAACCCTTGTGAGGCCCCAAGGCTTTCACAGACACAAACCTTCCCATCTCACCTAAGACATACAAGGGAAACGTACAAAAGATTCAAAGAAGGCAGCCTAGAAGACAATAATCCTCTTCTTCTAGGATAGGAAGTAGCAGCTCAATAGGGGCCGAGTGAGGGCCTGCGGAAGAGGAGGGGCCGACAGCCAACCGAAGGGCTGTTGAGGAAGATGCACCAGCTGCGTTGATTAGTCCAGCAGGATACAATGTCGTCCTCCCCCAGGTAGGGGGAGAAGGAATCCTAATAGGAGAGGGTTCGACTAGTTCTCTACCACCGTGAGAATGTTCTCAGCAACCAGCCCCACTTGAAGGCCCGAGAAAGTAGTAGTAGTCACAGCGACCTTTTGACGGCCTAACCTCGTGCTGGGTAGGTTTGGTCGCCCTCTTTTACCCCTGGGAGGAAGATCCCAGGGTGGTGTGGGGTGAACCGCTCGACGATCGGTAGTACTCCAGTACATAGGGGTCAGATAGGGCAATGTCAGTGTTTGACTCGTACTCGTGTCTCTAAGACCATTTGATCACTTTCTCAACACGAGCTTCCTCCTCAGGAGTCAGAGGGAAGGAGCCCCTAGTTGATCTGGATGGGAAACTCCCCCTGAGTTTGTTCTTCTTTAGGGAACTCCCAACCCAAACCGTAAATAAAGAAAAACCTCTTCGTGTGGTCATTGACTCTCAAGTAGTGAGAATCCAACGTTGTGATCCTTTAACCCGGGATCCTAGTCTAGAACCCATACAGACTGCCTGAACAACAATTGATCCGGTATACCGACAGAAGCTCCCTAGCCGTCAGGTAGGGAACACCCCTCCGGCCCGAGAGAAGGCCTTCCTAGCAATGATGCAGCTAGACATCAACAATCTCTGGGCCGTTGGGATGAGCTAGGCAGGAGCCAACCCCAAATAGTGGAGGACCTCTCGGATAGGGTGGCAAAATGGGAGGTGAACTCCACAAGTGAACATCTCGAGGTAGAGGGCGACCTAAGACGCTAGTCCCAAAGAGAACATGACATGTTCCAACGGTCGGGAAACCTCCAGAATGACTGATCAGGGAATGTTGAACTGTGTCTGGTAAGCATAAAGATCCCTGCTAGTTACCACAGAGATCCAAAATCAACCGTCGTAAGAATGGTTGGGGATATCGGTGGAAGATTGTGAAGCCATAGAGGTAGAGGAAGGGAGAGAGGCTAGATGTGAAAGGGCAAGGTAGAAACTTCATGGGACTAAGGGAAGGGAGTGTGACATCATGCAACTGAAGCCTTGTTGGCAATGTAAAAATTTTAAGTAGTTGAAAAGCTGAAGCCTTGTTCGATTCAATTTTGTATAGCCAGATGACATCATGCAGCTGTTGATTTTCACATTACAGTTCAATTGAGTAGGGTTATCCATTTCTAAATTTTGACGTAAACAGACGATGCTATTGACAAATCCTTGATAGATCTTTGTACCTATCAAAAACAAAAATCCTTCATAAGATCTATGTTGTAATGTTTCTTGTACTGTATCCAATGTATCTTCCTTTTCTGTAAACTCTATGATTTCAATGTAAGTTCACCCTTACACTTCTAAAATTTAGAAGGTAGTTGGGGAATGAACAATAGCCTTGTGAATTAAGCCAGTTTTACCTGAAATGAGGGACATGCTTTCTTGGGTAAAGAGGGATAACATTGTTTAAGTGATGGGGTTGTCGAGGAATGTTATTGTTGATCATAAGTGTTTTGAGTTTGAAAAATTAAATGAACGATGGTGGAGATGCATGGAGAGCAGTTGTTGTGCAGTGAACTGCATTTACATTGTTCAAGATTCTATGGGTTGGTTGGCTTCCATGGTGAAAGAAGCTATAGGCTATGGGGGTTCTGTAGAATTTATCAAATCATGAAGAACTGGGTCTCAGGTTGTGGTGGTGCAGTGGCAGCATAACTCTTATGGGCGATTTATCTCCGCTTCACAATTCGGCCAAGGGAAGTTTCGTGGTCTGATAGTGATACCGGAAGGGAGGAAGAGGGTAGGGTGGAGGAAATTTGTTGATTTGTTGAAGGAAATCGCTGAAACTTCCTCTATTTTGGGGGGGGAAAATAAAGGCAACTCGCAACGAGGGCCTCTTCCATCGACTCAGCATGGTCCTCCATCGCAAGGGCACCAGCCTTCCCTTTTGTATAGAGAGGCTCTGTCTCGAGCCTCAAAACCTACAGTGAGGACAATCGAGAATTCCTCTTTGGTGAAAGATCAATAGTGCACAGGGAATGGTTAGAAGGTGTCGGGACTAAACATGCAAAATTTTGATGCATGCGTTGGCTAAAATGGAGAAGCAAGTGGCTACTTTGCAAATGAATATGGGATTACTGAAACGCTGCGTTGAGGTTATGGGGCTGGATCAGGTTACAGGTGCTCAGGTTGAGCTGGGCTTTGATAATGAGGTACTTTTTGGGCCCCATCTTCATAATAAGGGGAAGGGCCTGGCATCAGTTGGGCCTAATGGGCCCAAATACTTGCACTGTGTGGTTCAACAGTGCAGGCCTTTCCTACAGACTGATGGCCTGGCCCCAATATGCCTCTCAGGCCTGAGTGCTGTGCCTATTATGCCTTCTAATCAGGCTCAGGCGCAGCCTGTTCTTCAGTTCCAAGCGATGGACCCCTAGTCCTGAAGGCAACGTACGCGTGACGATGTACCATCGTCATCGTGTGGGTCGCAACCCCCACCACCGACGATGGGTTAGGGGTGCCAAAATATGCCGGTGGCTTCACCGAAGAGTTCCGTGGTGTCGGATTGTATGCCGAAAGCCTTACATGATCAAGAGATGTGCTTGCACAGCATCGAGATGCCTCTAACGCCAACAGAGAGTTCACAGAAAAGGTCGCTTGAGGTGGTTGGAGCTCTCACCGCATCATCAATGCCGTTAAAATCGTTAGGATGTGGTTCTTTGCTTTCGAGGCCTCCGTTAGGTAACTCCCCAAGGGAGAATGGCAATTCTGATGGGAATAGGTTGGGGAAAGTAACTCTCTTGATGTTGGAAGGCTTTCTAAAGTAGTGGAAGAGGTAACTTGTATGGAAGACTTAATTGGTGGGAAAGAATCAAACTCAGATTCGATTTTGCAGTTGGCTTTGGTGGATAAAGATTGTATTGGTGGCGAGGGGGCAGTGCTAACTCCGTTAAGCACACTCCTGCCAAGTTTCAATAATGAGAGAGTTCCTTCTAACTGGGTTTTCAAAAAAGTGGAGGAGATGCAAGCTGTTATTGTGATTTCGTTTGGAGGCAATGAAGAAAAATTTAGGGATCTTCTTATGGCAATTGAGGATAGGCGTATGAAGTCAGCCACAAAGTGGGATAGAGAATTGAAAAGGCTAACTTGCTCCATTAACTATGATGCAAAGGAAGAAAGTAGCGGTATGGATAGAATGAAAGGGAGGGGCAATCTAAGTTTACATGCAGCCTAAGATTATCTCTTGGAACGTGCAAGGGCTTAATGATCGCAATAAACGCCTTTGTATCAAAACATTATTGCGGATGTGGAAGGGTGATGTGGTTTGTTTTCAAGAAACTAAGTTACGGTTTATCGACAAAAGAATAGTGCGAAGTTTATGGGGATGCGCATATGCGGGCTGGTCCTACTTGGCCTCCTTAGGAGCGTCAAGTGGAGTGTTATTAATATGGGACAAAAGAGTGGTTGAGGTGATTGAGGAGTGTATCAAGGATTACTCAGTAGCATTGTGATTCAAGAACATTGCTGACAGATGGGAATGGGCTTTTGTAGGAACATATGGGCCCAATGTGGACAGGGATAGGAGGAGGTTATGGGAAGAGTTGGTGGGTGTATACTCTCTTTGGGATGTATCGTGGTGCATAGGAGGAGATTTCAACATTACTCGCTTTCCTAGCAAGAGGTCAGGATATCTTCGGAACTCAACAGCCATGCAGGAGTTCTCTGAGTTCATTTTTGATTTGGACCTTATGGACCTCCCTCTGGTAGGAGGTGAATACACTTGGTCTAACGTTCGGGGTATGGTTGAAATTGGACAGATTCCTTGTCTCTCCTTCATGGGAAGCCCACTATCCGGAGGTATGTCAGAAACATCTACCGCGAGTCTACTCAGATCATTTTCCTATTGTACTAGATTGTGAGGGCATTCATAGTGGTCGCCGGTATTTCAAGTTTGAAAACATGTTGCTTACTGTAGATGGGTTTGTGGAGATGGTGCGTAATTGGTACTCTGCTTATCAGTTCACTGGTACCCCAAGTTTTATTCTTGTAGGTAAGCTGAAGGCTCTGAAGCGAGACTTGAAGAAGTGGAGGGTGGAAGTTTTTGGCCACATCGACAACTAGAAATCTACCATTTTTGAGGAATTGCAGGAGTTAGAGGGGAGGAAATTATCGGGAGATTCATCAGAGGAGATGATTGTGAGGAAGGGTAAAGTCTTGGCAAGTTTGGAGAGGGTGTTGTTGTCAGAGGAGACCGCTTGGCGTAAAAAATCCAGAGCCCTTTGGTTGAAAGAATGTGATAAGTGTACGAAGTACCTTCACAAAGTGGCAAACTCACATCGACGCAATGATGCTATAGAGTCGCTACACTCAAGCACTCAGGTGTTATCCTCTCTCGTGGACTTAGAAAATCATATCGTGGATTATTCTGTGACCCTTCTCTCAGAACCGGCTGAGTGGAGGCAGAAGCTTGATGCTTTATATTTTGATGCTATTGACTCTCCAAACGTGAGCATCTTGGAGAGACCTTTCAATGAAGATGAGATCTACAAGGTCATTGTTGGTATGACTAAGGATAAAGCGCCAGGTCGGATGGTTTTTCTATGGGGTTCTTTCAAACTTGTTGGGACATTGTCAAAGGGAATGTTCTGCAGGTCTTTAGCGAATTTCATTCTTTTCAAAAGTTTGAAAAATCCCTTAATGCAACTTTCATTGCGCTCATTCCTAGAGACACGAGGCTTCGATTATTTAGGACTTCCATCCTATAAGCTTGATCAGTGGAGTGTATAAGATTATCTCAAAGGTTCTTGCTAACCTGCTAAGCCCGGTGTTGGAACATATTATTTCCAAGCCTCAAAATGCATTTATTCGTGGAAGACAAATTCTTGACTCGGTGCTCATTGCAAATGAATGCTTGATCCATAGATTGAGAGAGGGGGCTCAAGCATCATATGCAAGCTTGACATGGAGAAGGCGTATGATCATGTGAATTGGGAATTCCTCTTATACCTGCTCAGGAGGTGTGGTTTTGGTGATAGGTGGATTGCCTGGATGAGTCATTGCATTTCAACTACTCGGTTCTCAGTTATAGTAAATGGTACACTTGCTGGATTTTTTGATAGTTCTCAGGGTTTGTGACAAGGAGATCCTTTATCTCCCCTTTTGTTTGTTATAGTTATGGAGGCTCTTAACTGGATGGTGCAGGGCATAGTTGGTGGAGGTATCTTATCTAGTTTTCAGGTGGGTAATGGCACTGGTGGCTCTGTTACTATCTCTCATCTTTTATTTGCAGACGATACTTTACTTTTCTGTGAAACAGATAACAACCAGATTCAAACTCTACGTGCATTGTTACTGTGTTTTGAAGTAGTGTGTTAGGGACCCCGGTCAAGTCCCTAGACAATAAGTCCTTCACTCCAATGGTGGTCTTGTGATGACCGGATCCTTGTTCCTCTCTTGTTTGGTTCTCGAGCAATGGTGGTCAAGATGACCATTGGGGTATGGTGTGGTTAGGTGTTTGGGCAAAGATGGGTGTATAGAGTGATGGAAATGGGCAAGGGATTGTGGTGGGTTCAATGGTGATGGGCGCAAGGCACTAGAGTGGGCTAGGGTTGGCGCCACTTGGAAGATAGGGTTTAGGGTTTGGAAGATGTATAATGGACGGCTAGGATGGAGGTTTAGGGTTTTGCTTGACTTGAGGAATTTTAGGAATGGAGTGATTTGAGGGATAGGGTGGTTTGAGGGATTGAGTGATTTGAGTGGATGGAGGATAGGATTTTGGGAGGATTCCTAAATAGTAGGAATCCTTAAGGATTTGGTGGAACTAGTTTGATAAGTCAAAGTAGACTTAAGAGATTTAAGGGATGAGAGATTTAAGGAATTGAAAATGATTGACAATTCCTTAAATCAAGGGATGAGGGATTTAAGGGATTGGAGAGGATTATCACTTCCTTAAATTAAGAGATTGGAATTGGAGGAAGTCAAGACTCCTATAAGGAATGAATTTCCTTATGGAACATTGGAGATGGACTAGGGCAAACACTATAGTGGGCGGCACTAAGTGCTTGGATGGATCAAATGAGGCAAATGAAGAATCAACACCAAGAACAAAATGATGAACACTCAAGAACAAAGAAGAATACTCAAGAATAATGAAGAACACTCAAGAACAATAGTACAAACTTATGAAATTGAATGAACAAAAGTTACAAATCTACTAATGATTAACGGATTGCATAATAGTTGAAATAAACCTCATGAATTGTAACTTGATAAAAATAAGGATAACAACAACTTGGATTCACAAATTGCACCAAGTTGTAAGAACAAGATAAATTAATCACACCTATTCACGAATTGCAAGGTGTAATCCTCTATTTGGGATTCACGAATTGCACCCAAAAAGCCCAAGTGCAAGGCACCGGTTTGTGATCTCTCAAACAATAGTCTTCCCTCTAGGAGTGAGCCAAAAGATCCTAAAGCAAATGAAAGATGTCCTATTTATAAGCAAAACAAATTGGAAACCTCCAATAGGTCCCTTGAAAATAAATAACTAAATAAAATTAAATAAATAAAATAAATAACATGATAGTGGTCATGGACCAAGGCTAGCCGTGGCATGCATGGCCCATGGTGGGCTAAGTGGGTGCACGGCGTTCTTTGGGTTGGTCCATGGTCACGTGGTGCGGCATGGCTAACTGATGGTGAGTCATGGTAGTGCACGACATGGCTTAGGTTGGTGGCCTAGGCACTGAGTCTGCAAGGCATGGGCTGGAGCCATACGCTGGGTGGCATGCCTGCTGAAGTATGGCTAGGTGGGCTGGAAGTGTCGTGCAAGGCCTTGCGGTGCATGGGTGCATGCAAGGGCCACGCGGCCCACCATGGTGCGTATGGGTCTGCGCACTGAGACTCACATGGGCATGCGGTGCCAGGTTGCACACGCAAGCAAGCTCTCACTAACCATGCTAGCCCGCATGCTGGGTGCCCCGTGTATGCCACCGCATGCTGGGCACCCCGTGCGTGTCACCCCACGAGCCAAGGCATGCTTGTGGGCTAGCCAAGGTGCTGTCCTTGCCTCCTAAGGGCAGTGTCAAGGCTTGTCCTAAGATGACTTTTATAGGGGTTGTAATATTCCCCTTCTCTTCAAGAGCATCCTTGCCCTCAAGGATTAAATTTCAAAATGTCTATGCCCTTTCCTCATTCTCTTCCTTAGCCATCTCCATGGCAAAACAATGTGCCTCTCCTTTGCCCAACTTTTCTAACATTGAGACCTCACCCGACTTGACCTCCTTGGATGCTAAAGATACCCATACATTCTTCTTGGACCCTAGCTTGAATTCCATGGTCCTTTTGTTGTTGTCAAGCACTACCCTTCCAAGGCCCTTGAGCCATGGATTGCCCAATACAACATCAAGCTCCACCAAAGGAACTATGTGTAAATCCGCCACTACTCTCACTCCTTGCACATTCATTTTTACTTCTTTCACTAGCCATTCACATTTCATCTTGTCCCCACTAGCCATCTTTACCTCAAATGGCTCTATAGCAATCAGATTCAACCCAACCTTGGCAACAAGGGTGGAGTTGATGAAGTTATGTGTGGAGCCACTATCTACCAACAAAGGGACTTCAATTATTCCTATCCATGCCATTACCCTCATAGAGGTATGTTTTTGGGTCCCCATCAAGGTATTAAGGGACAACTCGGCTTCCTCATAATTTTTGTTCACTTTGGTCTCCTCTTGGTTGTTTTCTTGGCTAGAGGATTCCACAAAATAACCATCATCCTCTTCCTCACTTCTCTCATCAACCAACATGTACACTTGTCCTGATCTACATGTGTGCCCTATGCCCCATTTCTCTCCACACTTAAAACAAAGGCCCTTCTTTATTCTATCTTGGACCTCTTCTCTTGAAAACTTCTTCACTTCAAGTGGCTTAGATTTAGAAGCACTACCCATTTCCTCCTTGCCTTTCCAAGGAACATTGGTTTGCAAGGGAGTAGTAACCTTACTCCTCATTTCCTTAGATTGACGTTTCTCCAAATTAGTGCTCTCTTCTAGGATCTCCGCCATCCTCATAGCTTCTTGAATCTTAGAGGGTTGCTTCAACTTAATTTCCTTGGCTATCCAAGGTTTCAACCCATCCACAAATGTGCCCACAAGGGCCTCCTCGGACCACCCTCTCACAAGAGTTTGTAGTTGCCTAAACTCTTCAATGTAACTATGCACTTTGCCTTCTTGCCTCAACTTGGCAAGTTGGCCATGGTGATTAATGGTAGGGGATGGCCCAAATTGCATGAAGAACTCTTTCTCAAAAGTCATCCAACCCAATCTTCTCCTCTCCTTCTCATATTGGTCTCGGATCCACCTCCACCACTTACTTGCTTTCCCCTCTAAATAAAAACACGCCATTGACACCCTCTCATGTCTGGGCACCTCATACACATGGAAGGAGTGGTCAACCTTGTCAAGCCATTCATATGGATCCCCCCCATTAAAATTGGGAAAATCCACCTTTGGCCTCTTAGGTCCCCGGTCATAAGCTCGGTTTCCCCTTCTATCTTCATGGTGGTCAACATCATACCCTCGCTCATGATGGTCTTTTTTTCTCTCATAATGGCCTCCACGGCCACAAGGCCTCTCATAACCATACTCATGCTCAAATCCCCCCTCAAAAACTTCTTCTCTTGGTGACCTCTCAAGCCTTACATCTTGATACTCTTCTCTCACACTATGGGTTCTAGTGGGTTGATCAATATTGGGGATCCATCTCTCAACAACAACTCAATTGTTTTCAATTCTACCACTCCTTCTAAACTCATTTTGTGGTAGCTCACGTAAGGACCCACTTGTCTCGGCCTCATCCACAAGGACCTCATGCCCTTGCCTATTCGGACTTGGTGGTGGTCTGTGTCCATTAGTTTCCACTATTCTCCTCTCAAGCCTCTCCAGGCTTACATTGGTCTCCCTCTTTAAGGTCTCATGTCCCTTCTACTCTCCTCAATCGCACGGTTGGTAGCATTCAAGGACATTGTAAATTCGGCCAAGGTAGTCTTGACCTCATTGAGGAGGTGGTCAAGCCTTAAGCCTTGCCTTTCTATAGCCTCTATGTATTCCCGGTTCGAACCACCTTGTTCCTCCTCTTGAACCACACGACTCATGGCTAGCAATTTAGTGGGTGGAGCTTGCTTTTAGTTCACAAGTCCAACCTTGGGTTTCCCACCTTCAAAGATGATTTACCCTTCTTGCACAAAAGGTCCAACCTTGGGTCTTCCACCAACTTGTGTGGTTGATCCCAACAATCACACTACCCTGTACTCTACCTCAACCCTCAAACTTCAATTTTCAATTTCTCAAGCAATACAAAGTAAACAATGTCGAGGTCCTCCGTGGACCTCCCAATCAAATTCACAAGGGATTGAGTTAACACGTTGTTTACCTCTTGGAGAAGTGAGAACTTCTCAAGAACACCAAACAAGAATCCTCTCAATGAAAGCACCAAATTGTTAGATGCCCAGACAATAAGTCCTCCACACCAATGGTGGTCTTGTGATGACCGGATCATTATTCCTCTCTTGCTTGGTTCTCGAGCAATGGTGGTCAAGAGGACCACTGGGGTATGGTGTGGTTAGGTATTTGGGCAAAAATGGGTTTATGGAGTGATGGAAATGGGCAAGGGATTGTGGTGGGTTCAATGGTGATGGGCGCAAGGCATTAGAGTGGGCTAGGGTTTGCGCCACTTGGAAGATGGGGTTTAGGGTTTGGAAGATGTATAATAGACGGCTAGGATGGAGGTTTAGGATTTTGCTTGACTTGAGGAATTCTAGGAATGGAGTGATTTGAAGGATCGGGTGGTTTGATGGATTGAGTAATTTGAGTGGATGGAGGATAGGATTTTGGAAGGATTCCTAAGTGGTAGGAATCCTTGAGGATTTGGTGGGGCTAGTTTAGTAAGTCAAAGTGGACTTGAGAGATTTAAGGGATGAGAGATTTAAGGAATTAAAGATGATTGACAATTCCTTAAATCAAGAGATGAGGGATTTAAAGGATTGGAGAGGATTATCAATTCCTTAAATTAAGGGATTGGAATTGGAGGAAGTCAAGGCTCCTATAAGGAATGAGTTTCCTTATGAAGCATTGGAGATGGACTAGGGCAAACACTATAGTGGGCAGCACTAAGTGCTTGGATGGATCAAATGAGGCAAATGAAGAATCAACACCAAGAATAAAATGATGAACACTCAAGAACAAAATGATGAACACTCAAGAACAAAGAAGAACACTCAAGAACAATAGCACAAACTTATGAACTTGAATGAACAAAGGTAACAAATCAACTAATGATTCACGGATTGCACAATAGTTGAAATAAACCTCATGAATTGTAACTTGATAAAAACAAGGATAACAACAACTTGGATTCACGAATTGCACCAAGTTGCAAGAACAAAATAAATGAAACACACCTATTCATGAATTGCAAGGTGTGGTCCTCTCTTTGGGATTCACGAATTGCATCCAAAAACCCAAGTGCAAGGCACCGGTTTGTGATATCTCAAACAATAGTCTTCCCTCTAGGAGTTTGCCAAAAAATCCTAAAGCAAATGAAAGATGTCCTATTTATAAGCAAAACAAATTTGAAACTCTCAATAGGTCCCTTGAAAATAAATAACTAAATAAAATTAAATAAATAAAATAAATAACATGATAGTTGTCATGGACCAAGGCTAGCCGTGGCATGCATGGCCCATGGTGGGCTAAATGGGTGTACGACTGTCTTTGGGTTGGTCCATGGTCAGGTGGTGCAGCATGGCTTACTGATGGTGAGTCAAGGTGGTGCATGGCATGGCCTAGGTGCTGAGTCTGTAAGGCATGGGTAGGAGCCATGCGCTGGGTGGCTTGCCTAGTGGGCATGCCACTGACTTGCTCTGCAAGGCATGGGCTGGAGCCGTGCGCTAGATGACATGCCTACCTGACCTGCTCTACAAGGCACGGGCTAGAGCCGTGTGCTTGATGGCATGCCTAGTGGGCATGCCACTAGCCTTGCTGAAGTATGGCTGCGTGGGCTGGAAGTGCCACGCAAGGCCTTGCAGTGCATGGGTGCGTGCAAGGGCCACGCGGCCCACCATGGTGCGCATGGGCCTGCACATTAAGACTCGCATGGGCATGTGGCGCCAGGATGTGTGCGCAAGCAAGCTCTCACTAGCCACGCTAGCCCGCATGCTGGGTACCCCGTATGTGCCACCACGCGGGCCAAGGCATGCATGCATGCTGGGTGCCCCGTGTGTGTCACCCCACGAGCCAAGGCATACTTGTGGGCTAGCCAAGGTGCTGTCCTTGCCTCCCAAGGGCAGTGTCAAGGCTTGTCACAAGGTGAATTTTCTAGGGGTTGTAACACAGTGTTGGGACTCAAAGTGAATCTTGGTAAGTCTAAGATGGTTCTGGTGGGTGTGCTCTCAAATATACGCAGTCTAGCAAGCTTATTGACTATCAGGTGTCTTCTTTGCCTTTGAAATATTTGGGACTTCCATTGGATGCAACTTTTAAGGCTAGAACTATATGGGATGGGGTGGTGGAGAAGATAGAGAAAAGGTTGGCTGGTTGGAAACGAGTTTATTTATCAAAAAGGGGCCATTTTACTCTTATTAGGAGCACCCTTTCAAATCTTCCCACATATTTCTTATCTTTGTTTCCTTTACCGGCAGGGGTGGGGAAAAGGATTGAGAAAACCATAAGGGCATTCTTATGGGAGAGATTGAGGGAGGAGAAGAAATTCCATCTAGTTAGTTGGAAGACAGTTTGTACTCTAGTTACACAAGGGGGGTTGGGAGTGTGTGACCTAAGAACTTTTAATAAAGCCCTATTGGGGAAGTGATTATGGAGATATCATTCAGAGGGGGGGTCTTTGTGGAAAGAAATTATTGATGCAAGATATGGAGCTGCTTGGGGTTGTTGGTGCTCCAACGAAGTGAGAGGGGGCCATGGTGTGGGTTTATGGAAATTCATAAGGAGTGGGTGGTCTTGTTTTGAGAGATATGTTTGCTTTGTAGTTGGAGATGGTAATCGTATCAACTTCTAACAAGATGTGTGGTGTGGAGACCATGCATTGGAAAGAGTTTATCCAACTCTTTTTCGTATTGCTGTTAATAGGGAGGCTTCAGTGGCAGATGTGCGGTTATTCCTTCATGGTGCTCATCAGTAGAATGTTCCTTTATCAGGGACTTTCATGATTGGGAATTACCTATTGTTTCAGATTTTCTCAGCCTACTATACTCCATGGGAACTCATATGGCACAGTGTGACCGCTTGAAGTAGAGGTCTAATAATCAGAAAAAATTAACCGTAAAGGCTCATTATAAACTCTTATCATCACAAGACCACTCTCCATTTCCTTGGAAAAGCATTTGGAAGTCTCGTGTGCCTTCTAAAGTGGCATTTTTTGTATGAAATGTAGCCCTTGGGAAGATCTTGACTATGGATAACCTGAGGAAGAGGGGGTGCATAGTGATGGATTGGTGTTATTTGTGTAAAAAGAATGGAGAATCTGTTGATCACCTCCTAGTACATTGTGACGTTACAAGGGAGTTGTGTGATGAGATTTTCCAAAGGGTTGATGTTGCATGGGTTATGCCCTTGAGAGTGGTAGATTTGTTGGGTTGTTGGAGGAAGATACAAGGATGTCATCCAGTGGTAGCAGTGTGAAAGATGATCCCGCTGTATCTTATGTGGTGTATTTGGTTGGAAAGAAATGCGCGCTGCTTTGAAGACAAGGAACACTCTCTGGCAGAGTTGAAGAATTTTTTCCTACACACTTTATTGCTTTGGTTTTCCGCTATTGTATCAAACAGAGACAATGTTCATGAGTTCCTGTCTTTAATTCATCGCACATAGAACGTCCATAGGTGTTATGTATACTTCCTGTGTACACGGGTTTTGCCTATTTTCTGATTAATAATATTTTTAAAAAATAAAATAAAATAAAATAAAATAAAAGTTCACCCTTACCATTCTCCTGGGGCCATGTTTTTTTTAATTAATAAATGAAAATAAGAGAACATGGTAAATCGTCAAAAACTGTCCCTGGAATTATGGGTGGAGACAGAAATTTTTAGCCAAGGATTCTATGGATGTTGCAGATATAAGAACAGAACTGAAAATTAAATTTTCTTTTGCTTGCAGTATGATGCCAGTAAGCACATCATACATACTTAGCCACATAAAAAAATAAATAAAAACTAAGAAGCATCTCAACTATCTCATCTCATTTAATCATTACAACTTTTTCAAATTTCAAAACAAAAATAATATTCTAAAAATATTTACTTTAATTTAACTCTCAAAGGAAAAAAATCAAAAACCAATTGAAACTTGAACATTTAGATACATCCCAATTGAAACTAGGCCTTGTTTCCAACAAGTTTCTCTCAAGTTGGCTCGTGCAGATACAATTGTATAAACAAAATGTTGCTAAAAGTCGATGCTACTGAGACCTGGTTGATTCAATCGATGGTATTTTACTTAACAGAATCCATACAATCTCCCCTCCTCTTCTCCATGTTACCAGCCAAAAAATGGGTAAACTTTGTCCCGGACAAGTTAAAGTCTGTGAAAATGGACTTGGGGAGAGAGTACTTGAATCAAAATGCCACTAATACTGTGTTTGGTTTGGCTGCATCAATTAGTAGAAATAACTACTTAGCATTTATAGTCAGTTTTATTCTCAGAGTTTCCTGCTGTTGTCATGGGCACATAGCGGTTCTATTTGGTAAAAATCTGAAGTACTTGCAGTCTTAAATAAGCCTAAACTTGTTCAAGAAATAAATGAACTTCGTAAACATAAAAGCAATTAGGTAATCAGCTCAGACTCGACTCACATTCGAATAAAAATTAATTGAACAGAGTTTGACCACCTACTGTTCATTCAAACTCGACTCATTTACATCACCAAATAAACATAGTAAAATGAAAATCGCCAATAACTACCGTAGAAGTCAAGTTTCAAAGCAAACCTGAAACCTCCCATTTTTTTTTTTTTTTTTCCTTTCTAAGCGGAGCAATGGTTCCAATGAATATACAAACATCCTAGCACAAAAATAAATTAAGAACTTACGTACATTCTTACCACGCATACGAGCTCAAACGTCCTCACTCAACTGCTCTTCGGGTCTCCGAACTTGTTGCTGGCCGTCACTCTTCGACTGGCAGGAAGCAGCTGAGGTGTTGCTTCGTGCCTGTGAACTTTGGCTCGAGGATGACTCGGTGAAGAAAATTATGTTCTCCCGGTTGTCATCAAACACTAGAAGAGATCTTGGAATTGGGGCGGGATTCACTTCTAAAACTCCCTCCAGAATTTGAACTACCTGACTCATTGGTGGCCTATTAGATTCATCATCTTGGATGCACCAACAGGCAACTCTGCAAAATCTTGTGAGCTCTTCTACATCAGCATTTCCCTCCAACCTGGGGTCTAAAAGCCTAAGGACATCGCCCCCTTCTTTCATAATGCTTGCAACACAAATTGGGAAGAATCTAGTTTTGCCATCTGCAGATGCCTCTGAGTTTCTCCTTCCTGAGATAAATTCGAAAAGCATCATTCCGTAGCTGTAAACATCAGCCTTGGTCGTAATGGCCACCCCTGAAATCCACTCCGGAGCAAGATAACCTCTTGTGCCTCTCATGGTTGTCAGTACTCGGCTGAACTCCCGCCCCACAAGCTTTGCCAGGCCAAAGTCTGCAACTTTTGGACAAAACTCCGCATCTAGAAGAATGTTTTCGGGTTTTATGTCACAATGTACGATGCACTCTCTGCATTTCTCGTGTAGATAAACTAACCCTCTCGCTGTTCCGAGAGCAATCTGGTATCTTGTTTTCCAGTCCAAAACCTGATTGGGATTCTTTTCGTGGAAAAGTTGAGATTCTAAAGAGCCATTCGGCATGTAATCATATACCAACAACTTTCTAGAACCGTCCGAGCAGAATCCACGAAGCCGAACCAGATTTACATGTTGGATTGTCCCAATTGTGCTGACTTCTGTGCGGAATTGCTTCTCTCCTTGGCTGATGCTTTCAAGTTTCTTGACTGCTATGGCTGTTGAATCAGGTAACGTCCCTTTGAAAACAGAACCAAAACCTCCTCCCCCTAACTTGTCCGAGAAATTTTTGGTCGCGTTTTGCAAGTCCCTGTACTCGAATGCCATCAAAGAACCTCTACTGATTTTGCTGTTCCACCAGCTCTCTTCCTTTGCCTAAGGATTACAAACACAATAAGGCTGAGTAGAAGTGCTACCCCTGCAACTGAACCCACAACAGCACCAACAACCATTCCATTATTATTTTCGTGGCTTGAAAACTCTGAAGCTGCCAGTCTGAGATATAGAGTTCTTGCACCTATATCATTTTCTGTGAGTTGCTTCAGATTGAAGATCTCTCCAGTCCAGATTGAACAATTATTGACGTCATAAGCATAAGCAGTGCAAGAGCAGCTATTCAAACAGGATGATTCACATCCAGCAACGGTTCCAACCCAAAAAAATTGTGCTTGTACAGGCAAATTCATGTTGGGCATTGTCAAGAACTTGTCCTTCTGCCCATTAGCAGGACTGGTATTCTCACACTGTAAGGGGGTTTTCCTCACGCAACCACCAGAATAATCCAACAAATTCCAGTCCTTGGTCGATTTGTAAGCAAACCCTTTCAAACACTTGCAAAAAGGCTGGGATAGCTGATCGCAGCTGCCGAAGGCCCCGCAAAAAGCATAAACCTCGCATTGCGTTTTCGGTTGTGACCAAAACAAAAACCAATTATTGGTATTAGTTAACCTTGTGGATTTCCTTATCTTCCCAGAAACATCCATTACGAATTGAGATAGGATGGAAGGATCGGAAACAGAACAGGTGAAATAACTCTGATTCGTATCGTTAATATATCTGAAGTTGTAGATATAATTGACCCTCATTTCAGGAACTAGGGTAAAAATTTTCCCATCCCAAGGTCCACTAGTCCAGTACTGGATGGACCTATTCCAGCGAATAATATACGAACTAATGTTTGCGTCGAGCTCAAGAGAGAATAGTCCTGGTGCAGGATCCTCTGAATTCTTCCATGATATGAGACGTTGGTTTTCATTTGTAATTTTGTTCAATCCAAGCTTACCACGAGGAAGCCATGTATGAGTTGGGTGATCAAAACTTCGCCATAAATGGTCTGATAAATTAGAAGACGAATCTCTAAGAACAAGATTTCCTTCATCTAGAAGAACAGCTGCTACAGCACTTGAATTGGTGGAGCTCAAATTTGTGGACCAGACTGGGATTTTGGATTCATTGAAGAGAACCAAATTACCATTTGAGATTCTTAATACAGAAGAACTTTTATCAGAGACCGGTTTGTCTCTGTTTGCCACCCACACAATGGTTTGGGTAGAGACTTTAACTTTGCTATACCAAATGCCTATATAGTATTTCGAAGAGTTACCTGGTGTGAAGAAACCCAGCACGAAGGACCCACCATCAGAGACAATGGTTTGGTCACCAGAGAGTGATTGGTTTGCAGATATGGTGTCAGCTCCAAGTGAGAGATGGTTGTTGATAGATAAGGAGAGGAACAGTAGAGAAAAGATGAGCCCTGGATTTCTCTTCGCATCCATGGCAGCAAAGAACTTTTACAGAGAAGCTACAATTTAAGGAACCATGAACTTTTACCGAGAGAAGAAGAAGTCGGGTTAGTTTGCTTTGGCTCAAATGGACACCACTCCAGGGCATGACACAGGAAGTTAAATTGCAGCCTTTTGTAAGTTAAATTACATATAAAGTGACTGTTAAAATACTGTGAACAACGTTCAATATTTAATAAATATTCCTACTTATCTCTCTTCCAATATTCCTATTGTGAACAACGTTCGCTTTCAAATCTCACACGAAGGAAAATTTGGAAAAATGTATCAATTTATATAAGGTATCAGTGCCCATTTTTCGATATATCAAAACGAACTCTTAACAAGGATTCAGATGTGAACATTTGTTCGTTGGTGGTATCACTTTGTCCACACCCCACAAGTTACAACAAAAAAAAAAAATTGTTTCCTCCTTCAAAATGGCCCTGTTGGTCGGCCTAATTCCAGTGAACTCAAGTTTTTCTAATTTGTTTTCCTCTTCTCAAAATCACAAAGGCATTTAATGAAATCAAATGAGATAAGACATGTCGTAAAAATAAATCGAGACTAATAAAACCAAAACCGTATCAATTTAAGAGTAAATTATGGTTTTGTTTTCTAAACGAGAACGACAAAGCAATATGTGTAGAGTGTACGCCATGCAAGAAAAAGTCGTGCTACATCCCTCGAGAGATGTAGTCCAAATACCCACCAAGTAAGGCAAAATAAATTTTTTATTTTTTTCATTCATATTTGTTATATTCTTATATATATTTTTAAAAATAAAAAAATTCACAATATTATTAAAAAATAATTTTTTAATCACTAATTAAGAAAGAAAAGTAATTGGGAGCGGGCAATCAAACTTGAGCCGTAAATTAGGGTTTGGGTATCAAATGTTCAAAGTTCAAACCAACCTTGAGACTTGAAGAAAAGAAAGTACGGAGAGGATATTTTGATTAATCTGGCCCAGCGTACGGGGCATTTTTTTTTTTTTTTTTTTTTTTGAGAAGAACCACTTCATTGGATTAAGTCAAAGGTTACAAGCATCACTAGCAACAACTTGCTTAATACAACAAGGAATATCTTCTAGATCATAGCGATCAAATTCACTCAAAAGGGCATTCTTGGCCAGCACATGTGCTGCCACATTAGCATCCCTTTTAGTATGACACACACTCCATGTAACAAAAGACCTCAAAAGAGAAACTGTGTCCTCGACTATGAGTCCTCCTATGCTCCTGTCTTCCTCTTTACCCCTGATTTGTTTGACAACCTGAAGAGAGTCTCCTTCCAACATGATCTCACTGATACCAGACTCTTTACAAAACAGGACAGCCAACATCAAAGCATACGCCTCTGCAGCATAAGGAGATAGAGTGACTTCCCTTCGAGCTCTAAGTGTTCCCATGACCCTCCCACAGCAGTCTCTAATAATGGCTCCAACTCCAACCAGGCCCTTTGTGGTATTGAGAGATGCATCCCAGTTCAACTTGTAACACCCCTCGGGTGGTTTCTTCCAAGTCTGAGGTGAGGTAGATGATCTTATCATACTTTGGGGAACCTTTGCTTTAATTGCTCTAAAGCAATTTAACTCAGTGTGAGATCTTTGGATGATGGAACTGGGTTGGTTTAGGTCCTTCCCATGCACGAAATCATTCCTTCTAGCCCAAATAAGTTTGGCTATCGACCCTACTGTTTCCAGCTCCTTCTGAGCTAGTTTATCTGTCATTTGCTCCCAGATGGACTTGAAAGAAATGTCATTCAAAGACAATTTTTGTAGTGGCTTGCTGGCTTGTCCCCACACATCCTGCGCAGCACCACAACCCCACAATACATGTCCTGCTGTTTCTTCCTCCAAGAGGCATATTGGACATAGTGAGGCATCCCTTATATTCCTCTTTTTTAAGTTACTGAAAGTGGGTAATGATTCAGTGCATGCTCTCCACAGGAACATTCTTATCCCATTCGGCACTTGTAGCTTCCACAAGGATCTCCAGAAACCCTCCCTATTGGGGCTAGCTGAGGGCCCACTGTCACTGCTGGGTTGTAATGCACGATGGAGGTGATAAGCACTCCTGACAGTGAACATGCCATTTGAGGTGCACTCCCAGCCCAATTGATCCTCCCTGTTACCCATCCTGATGGGAATGGTTCTTATAGTCTCCACACACTCTTGTGAGAAGAGGTCGCCTAGCAATCTGATATCCCAACTCCTTAGATTGGGGTCAATTAAGTCTTCCACCCGAGTGACATCTTCTGTTGGACTCCTGCCATTGTTAGAGGTCAAAATATGAGGTCTTGGCAGCCATCTATCCTCCCATATTTTGACTTGGGCCCCATTCCCCACCCTCCATATGAGACCTTCCCTTAGTAGGTTCAGGCCAGCTTTTGGACTCCTCCAGGCAAGTGAAGGTCTGAGTCCCATGTTAGCTTTCAAGAGGCTTCCTTTTGCAAAATACTTCTGTTTGATGATCTGAGTAGGGAGAGAGTCAGGTTTTGTGAGGAGGTTCCACCCTTGTTTAGCAAGTAGTGCCAGGTTGAAACTTTTGAAACTCCTAAACCCCATACCCCCTTGAAGTTTACGCTTGCTGAGTCTATCCCACTTGACCCATTGGATCTTGGCTCTTCCTTCATTAAACCCCCACCAAAATTTTCTTAGGAGTTGGTCCAGTCTGTTTATTATGGATTGAGGAAGGAGGAAAACCCCCATAGTGTAGGTAGGGATAGCTTGTAGGACTGATTTTAGTAGGATCTCTTTTCCAGCTATTGACAGAGAGTTTGTTTTCCAATTTGTTACTCGAGTCCAAACTCTATCAATCAAGTTATGGAAAGATGCAATCTTGGTTCTCCCCACCATGGTGGGAAGGCCTAGGTACTTCTCAAATGATCCAGTTGCATTGACTCCAGCTATCCTCAGGATGGTGCTCTTGTTCTCAGATGGAGTATTCTTGCTGAAATAGATTGAGGACTTTTCCTTGTTGAGCTTCTGGCCAGATGCAAGTTCATATAAGTTTAAAATCCTCATTAATCTACTCCACTCAAGGGAATTGGCTCTGCAGAAAATCAAGCTGTCATCAGCAAAAAAGAGGTGGTTTACCCTGATAGGACCTCGGCCCACTGGCACACTCGAGATGCTTCCTTCCCTTTCTGACTTGAATAAGAGGCATGACAAAGCTTCTGCACATAGGATAAAAAGGTAAGGGGAGAGGGGGTCCCCTTGCCTCAATCCTCGGGAAGGCATGAATGCAACTTGTGGCTCACCATTTAGTAGGATAGAGTAGGAAACTGAGGAGATGCATTTCAGGATCAGGGAGACCCAACTGTTACTGAACCCCAACTTGCTCATTACTGCAGTCAAGAAGCTCCATTCTACACGATCGTATGCCTTGCTCATGTCTAGTTTGAATGCCATGTAGCCTGACTTTCCTTGCATCCTGGTTGTCATTGAATGGAGAGTTTCATAAGCCACCAGAATGTTGTCTGTGATGGCTCTACCTGGAACAAAGGCACTTTGACTTTGGGAAATAATGTTAGGCAAAACAGCTTTAAGTCTATTTGCTACTACTTTTGCTACTATTTTGTATAACACATTACACAAACTAATAGGTCTGTAATTAGAAACTTTCTTGGCTTCTTTAACCTTTGGGATGAGTGTGATGAAAGTGTCATTGCTTCCCTCCAAAGAGCCATCTTTGTTCAGGATGTTAAGGGCAAAACTTGTAACTTCTTCTCCCACTATATCCCAGTTTGTTTGATAGAATAAAGCTGGGAATCCGTCTGGACCTGGAGATCCAAGGCTATTCATATGGAAAACAGCCATCTTGACTTCTTCTGCTGTGAACTCCCTCCCTAAATGTTCATTCATTTCACCTGTAATTCTAAGGGGCACACTCTTAATGCATTCACCAATACCTGTTGGATTAGATGTGGTAAAAAGATCACTGAAAAAATCTGAAAAAATGGTTCCAATTTGCTGTTTATCAGTAACCAGTGCCCCCTGCCCATCCATTACTTGGTGAATCCTATTTGTTTTCCTTCTCTGGGTGGCATGTTGATGATAAAATTTCGTGTTCTGATCACCCATTTTGAGCCAATGCTGCTTAGCTCTCTGCTTCCACTTTAGATCTTCCTCTTCAAGGGATTGTTCTATCTCATTTTGCAGTCTTAGCATTAAATCCACATGCTCACCTTGACCCTCTTCTTGTAACTTACACAAGGTTGACATTTTCTGTTTAACCTCAGCAGTTGCACCCCTATTTTCAGTAGTGTTCCATTTCTTTAACTCTGAACTGCAGTTTCTCAATCTTCTTATCACTAGTGGAACATGGTCCTCTCCCCAACTCTGTCTTCCCCAAGCCTTCTTTATGGTAGTAGCACACCCCTCCTTGATTGTCCAGGCTGCTTCAAATCTGAACAACTTAGAAGGGGAGCTACCCTGATGCCTCTTGCTTGATAGGGCAATATGTAGAGGTAGATGATCTGACTTCACTGCAGGATATACAACACAACATGCCTCTTTAAATCTCTGGGACCAAGCTGGGTTTGCTAACCCTCGATCTAGCTGCTCCTTAGTGAAGTCAATACCTCTTCTGTTGTTGGACCAGGTGTACTTAGGTCCTACAGTCAAAATCATCTTCAAAGAGCAAAAATCTAAGGCTTATCTGAACCTCTCCATTTGGTTAATAGGCCTGGGGGGACCTCCCATTTTTTCATCTTGACAGGTAATTTCATTGAAATCACCACAAACCAACCATGGAGTGTTAGGCATAGGTTTAAGGTCTTTTAAAAGCTCCCAACTGCTTTTCCTCTTAGAGGTCTTAGGATGCCCATAGAAACCTGTGAAGAACCATGGGAGTGAGCCTGTTTGATTCGAGATACTAGCACTGATATGCCACCTAGAATAGTTATAAATGGACACTTCAATATTCTTTTTCCACATTAAGGCAAGACCTCCGCTGCTTCCCCTACTTTCAACTAAGATGCAGGCATCAAAACTTAGCATTCTTTTAACTTCTTCAATTCTTGTTTTAGAACACTTTGTCTCCATGAGAAAAATCATGGAGGGGGACTTGTCCTTCACCATAAGGTTAAGGAATTGAACTGTCCGAGGGTTCCCAAGCCCTCGGCAGTTCCAGCTTATTAAACTCATAATTTTTGGCAGGGCTGCCTAGCAGCCTCTGCCATTTGTTGAGGTAGCTCACCCTTAGACTCTTGTTTGATCTCGATAAACATGTTGTCCAGTTTGGTTTTTTTACCATTGATGTTAGAAATTTCTCGCAAGGTTCTTTCACTAAGTCTTTTCTTCAGTAGTGCCACTGGAGTGATTGGGAAGTCAGGACTACCTGGGTGGGAATCACGGGCTTTCCTCTTCCAAGTGGTTTTCCTGGTTTGTACAGTGACCTCAGTAGGGGCTATGTTTTCCTGAGAGGGTTTGACCAACCTTTTTGAAGCTCTGAGATGGGACTTGGAGTTGGTATTGGTTGGTTCCAGGCTGCTGGCCATGGGGTCTTGTTCCATTTCGACTACAGGGTCTTTTACTAGAGTAGGGGAGTTTGGTTTGGGGTGTGCAGAGGGGGATGGCCTACTACTTTCCTCTGTGGGTAAAAGCTGGCAATTGACTACTGAGGAAAGGTATGGGAGTTTACCTGGCTGTCCTTCTTGCAGAGGTCTACTACTGACGTGTGACTTATCAGGTAGCTCCTCCTCATAGCCTTGCCCCACTGTAGCAATTTCCTCAGAAGGATTCTGGACTTGCTGCCTTGCTTGTTCCCTTTGTTCTTCGTTGTGGCTCCAGAGGAGTTGGCCACTTCGATCCATGGTTGAGGGAGGAGGTTTCTCATCTGATTTTTTTGGGGCCGGCTTAACTCCATAGGACTTGGTAGCAATGAAAGGGGTCTTGTTTGGTGTAGCACGCAACCAGGGGCCATACTGGGCAGGTTGATCTTCTTGAGGTCTTTGGTTGTAACATCCCCTACCTTGATGCATGATGACTCCACATCTGAAACAAAAACTTTGGAGTCTCTCGTACTTGAAGGCAGACCAGACTTTCCTTTCTCCTGCTACCACCCATCTCCCACGAGCCAGAGGTTTGGTAATATCTACCTCAAACGCAGACATTTTCCCCAGCCTTGACCATCTCTGTTCACTTCCACCTTTAGAACTTTTCCTATAGCCGAGGCAATCTGGTGGCCATAACTTTCTGTCATGCATGCAAAAGGGATGTTGTGGATTTGCTCCCAGAAAGGTTCTAGAGAGAAACTGACTGCACTAGGGGGAAGACTGCTATCAATATCTTGGATTCCTATGAGGCTTCGATCAAAGGTTCATGGCCTTCCTCTTAAAATCTTGTCCTTGTCTGTCTTCATCTCAAATTCCATCATAAAACTGCTCTCCCCTAACTCAGTGAAAGTTACTGCTCCTTCCAACTTCCATACTTGGAGCATGGTTGATCGAAAAGCCTCCTTATTGAAGATTCTTTCAGTGATGACCTTCGTCAACAGACAGAAGGATCCCCTTTGAGCCGCTTCCCTGAGATCCTTGTCCGAGACTTTTACAAATGCTTGTTCATCCTCTGTCAGAGTTAGACCTTCCCATAGCTTTGATAGGTCCTCGTCGCCCATGGATGACCTGCTTCACACACTGGGACTACTAACTCACTGGTACTAAAGCTCACCAGAACTGGACTCCTGATTACCTAGAAGAAACTAGGATCAAAGACAAACTATAACTAAACACACTGCACTACACCACAGCTCTTAGCTCTCGCTATGAGACAGCTTTTTTTGTATCAAGAATACAAAGAAACAAAAACCTTACACTCTTTCTCGCTCGGGAGTAGAGAGAGAAGGACCTTAACGACGTAGCTCGCGTACGGGGCATTTTTAAGCCATGTCCCAAGACCTTTTAAGCCATGTTATGCATATGGGATATTTTCAAATGTTCAAATGGCCCAGCGTACGGGATATTTTCAAATGTTCAAAGTTCAAACCAACCTTGAGACTCCCAAGTCCCAAGACCTTTTAAGCCATGTTATGCATATCAACTTCATCTAAATGGGGAATTTTTTCTTCTCCACTACAACATGCCATTATTAACAATTTTCCAACACAATTAAGAGATAAGAAATAGTACCTACTCCACGAGTGCATGTCGAAGAAAATTCTGATACCATTTTCTTCGTTGTTTTTCATTGACTTGGAAGCTTGACTTATCTAAATTCTATTTGATTCTCAAAGTTTTCGTACTCTTAATTTATACCATTTTTTCTACTTTTTATTTTTTTTCTAAATTTAATGTGGCAATACAATCTAGAATAATGTGGCCTTTGAATTAGTTCATTCCATGTTGCTTTGATATGCGCATGAATCGCTAAATGATTTACGGATGATAAACTAAGCCCAAACATTGATAAAAGAATCTAGTATAGTCTTCTTAAATCCAACATACAGTACAATATAAAAGAAAAAGAAGTTTTGTAGGTATGTTTACAACAAGCTGGCTCTATAATCTAAACTTAGGAGCAATATTTTCAGAGTTGAGGGCTGTGGAAAGTAACACATTTTAGTGAGCACTCTCCTAATCACACTATTTGGTTGTCAAGAAAGTATTTTTTGAGATTATTATTAATTATATTCCTCTAGTTCTAGCTAGACAAAAGAATTGTATACCCATTATTTGTTCATAGTGGAGATTTGGGTGGGATTCGGTCCCGTGATTTTTACTCCAACACTGGAGAGGTTTTCCAAATAAAAATTAATTCTCTGTGTGCGAGATTTTAGTTTATACTATGCTCTATTTAATTGCTTCCTAACAGGTTTACATGAAGTGAGAGAAAATTATTTCTATTGTTTAGTAATTGATTTAGTTATTCTATATCGGTAATTAATTTCTCCCAACAATTTGAACTCTTTATAACATCCTACTACCTCTCGTAGAATCTAATGTGTTCTCAATCTTCAAAAATTGAAGTAGTTGAATGGTTTTCAGTGGTTCAAGTTTCATGCATATATGAACTCTAAACCACATATTATGTCATTATAATTGATAAGAATCTTGGGTTCTATTTACAATAAATCCTAAACATCATGTCAATATAATTTATATAAAGTTCTAACTGCGTATCCTAGCTCTCAAGAAACAAATTTAACCTAAAATCATTTCAGTGGTGTATACGAAGGATGTGTAAAACACTAAATACCTTCGAAACTGGCCACCCATGGCAAATGACATTAAGATTGTCATTAGGTTTTGAAATATTGTCATTTCTTAACTATTCGATCGCTAGATTATCTTGAAAAATGTGTCATATTAGCAAATGACTAACTTCCTACCATGGTATGTTAATTTTGGGTACTTAACTACTTGTGCATGCCTCTTGTCTTAAAAGAGAAAACAAGGATAAGTAATATAAATACTATAAATATAAAATGAAACGGAAAAGGCTAAATTTAAAAATGTACAAGAGGGCTGAAGAAATCTCTCTCTACGAGCCAAAGATTTCCCCACATAGGGTGGAGGAAGTCTTCCTCCTTCGAGGTGGCACTTGTGTGCTTGAGCAGTTGTTTAGATTCAAATATCATCTCATTATTATAATTTTTTTAAATTTTTATATAAAATATAATAAACAATTCAATTTTTTTAAATTTTAAAACAATGATAATATTAAAAAATAATATTTTATTCAATTTTTAACTTTCACCTAAAATTATATTTTTACATCTCATCTCACTATCTAAACAGCTCTTGAAACATGCCTGGCGTGAGCCATTAGCAAATCCTAATAAGTGGCATTGGTAATCTATATCTCTCTGTCTAATGCGCTTCAAAATACCACTACCCGAGACTCTTCTCCACTTTTCTCCTCCACCAAACCTCAAATGAGGAGAGGTGATTTGTGTTTTGATTTTCTTTGATTATTTGGTATATTGGTTTTTAAATTCTTATTATATGTTTTGGTTTCATATATTTATTAATTTCATTTTATTACATTTTGTGGCTTTTTCAAGGAGTTTTACCTTTTTTTTTTTCTTTTTTTGAGATTTTTTTATAATTCTTTTAGACTTAATTGAACCGAGTATAATCTAATGACTATAATAAGTAGGCATAAGTGACTAAGTATAAGAAATTGAGTCGCATGTTATTATTTAATTATAAAAGTAACCAAAGGTGCTATCCTTATATTATTAACTAATGTATCTAATATACACACACACACACACACATATATATATATATATATGTACACAGACATGCATTGATTTATGAACAATTTGTAATTAAGTCGAGTTAATGAGTCAAGTCAGACATAAACAAGTGGGCATTAACTAGTCTTAATTGAATCGAGTCAAATTTAATTAGGTATATATTATTTAACCATCAAATGAGTATTTAGTTTTATAAAGAAGTTTATTTTAGAACGCACAAGTCAAGTTAAATTCAAACTTAACCGAATGGGCGGTCAAAAGTTCTGATTTATTTTCAGCTCTATGTAAAATTGACTTTCACACTCTAATTGCACATCACCCCATCATGATTCAACCAATTCTGTTGTAAATAGAATATGGTTTTGGACATCATTAGAGTGATTATTAAATATAATAATCAAATGTTCAGGTTAGTACAGATGAGAGTTTTTTTATTTTATTTTTTAACTATTTTTTAAACATTTCTAATCATTAAAAAAATAAAAATTTATGAGTGAACATATTTAATAGATTTATTTAATAGTTAGATTATTATTTTCTTATGGTTTTTAAGAGTATTTTAGTCACTATAATGGCCACCATCCGAAAGTTCATCGGAGTTTGCTGGATTCTACCAGCCGACTAAATGCTAGAGTTTTTAGTCTTTTTTGTATTTTGTAGATGAGATAAATGAAATGAGATGAGTTAAAATTAAAGTTAAAATTTTAAAAAATAAATATTATTAAAAAATAAATTTTTAATATAATTTTTATTTTTTAATTTAAAAAATTAAATTATTTATTTTATTTTATATAAAAATTTAAAAAATTTATAATAATTAGATAAAATTATACGAGATAAGAAGCAAATTAGTAGTAAATCGTGCGGCCAGTCGTAGTTAGGACTGTTCATCCGGACCGGATAAAACCGGATTCCAATTCTGGATTTCAACCTGGATTTGATCCGGGCCGAAACCCAGATTATAAAATCCGGACCGACACGATTCGGATACGGGTTTAAATCTGGGTACCGGGATTTACGTATACACAAAACCCGGTTTTATGTTTACAAACCTAGTTTTAACTTTACCTTTATTTCCGCCGCTCCCCCTCTCTCTCTCTCTCTCTCTCTCTCTCTCTCTCTCTCTCTCTCTCTCTCTCTCTCTCTCTCTCAAGTCCCATTTGAGTTTTTGGCCCCTCTGCCAGATTGCAAGGCTGAATCCTTGCTTTGCAGCGTGCTGGAAGTGAATCTCCTAAGCCCCATTCGAGTTTCTGACCGGTCGAGGGAGGAGGCATATTGCCAGAGGGAGGAGGCAGCCGTCGGGTGCTTGGGAGAGCTCACGGCATTCCCGTGCTGCTCAAGGACAACATATCCACCAAGAACACGGCTGGGTTGTGCGCGCGCGCTGCCAGGATCGAAGGTACCAGGGGACTCCGTGGATCCAGTTGTTTGTGGTTATTGTAAATGGGTGAAGTATATGCCTTTTGATTGCTTAATCTCAAGGGTTAAAAGAAAGTAAAAAGTTTTAACCTTTTTGTTTTGGTTTTTCTCATATTATAGTTGGATCTATGTTTCCGTTCTTCTCAGTTCTCACATGATACGGGTTTTGAACAAATCTTATTGTCTTTGAGATATGATATAGATGCTTGATGTTTCCTGTTTTTTATCTTTTATTTCGTCTCTGCCTTTGTTACTATTTCTTGATCTTTTATTTCCTTTGTTCTCTCTATTGATTTGGGTTTGTCTTTGAGTCCTTTGGCATACATGGTTCCTTCTCCAGATGAGGTGATAATTGCCAATATGTAAAGTTATAAGTTTTATCATACATACATGATTGGGCAACTTATTAATTTATTGGTCTGTACATACCTTGTTTCGTCTGGATGATGTGGATGACCCACAACATACCTTGTTTCATTTTATGGCCTTGGAAGACCACAGAAGGTTGCCCGGCATCAGGACATTGATCAATCTAGTGGAGCTGAAGATGAAATGTCTGATTGATTTATTCTAATCCAAATTCTGCTGCCTTGAAGTAAAAAGTTCCCAATTTTTTCAAGCAGGTAGACTGGTGTCAAGTGGACTGGTGTTTTATTGTGCTAATGCCGCAAAGATGTGAGGTAAACTAGTAATATATCTAAATGTATGTTCATTCCAGCTTTCAATTATATGTATAGACATATTTTTAGATTGTAGTTGGTTATGGTTGATATATAGCCTTTCTTCCTTTAATACCATGGAACAAAAAAAGTGAAAATAGGTCCTATCCTATAAAAGGAAACCAGACAGTAGAATTTTGTTGAGTTCTCTGTCGTGTTCATTCAAATCATTTTGAAGGTGCTTGGTATGGCAATTTAAGCATTTATAGTTTATTATATACTATTTTGTTGTCTTTTCTTTTCATATTTGAAACAAAGATTTTTGTGGACTCATTACTTAAAACTATTGTTCTTGAGAAATGATTGGAAATTGCTAATACTTCTGTATTCTAGCCACCAGCAGTTGACATACATACATACATTCTATGATGCAAAAACATGTTTTGTGATAGGTTGAAAGTAGACAAACTAATTCTTCAGTGGAGAAGGATGATAACAAGTCTATTGGCAACAGTGGGAGTACATCAAATGCATCACAAACTGTGCCAGTTGATTCTGAAAAGAATGATGATATGGGAAGTGTTTTTTCTGGGAAGTGTTTTTTCTGTCCGAGGTTCTTGATGCTGTTGTTGCGTACAGATTTTTCAAGTGTTGCTGATGCAGGTTGAAATCACAAGAAATTAGAATGTTCTTAGCAAATTAGTTCATGTTTTTTGTTGTGTATTGGAGTTTGATTAAAACAATGTAGGTGTTTTGTAATGTTCTTAGTAAATTAGTTCAAATAATGTATTATGTAGTAGATTGCATCGGGAATGTTGCATGCAATTAGTTTTTCATTTTGATATATTTTTATATAGGCTTTTATATAAGAAAAAATTATAGGCTTCTTAACAAAATTAACAACATTATTTCATGAAAATTTTGTAATAAAATAAAGGCTTTTAGAGGGGAAAAAAAAAAGCTTTCCAATATTATTTATGAAAAAAATAATAATAACATGTAGACTTTTCTCGAAAAAAAAAAAAAAAAGGGTTCGACCCGGAATTCGGGTTTTTTAAAACCCGGATGAATCCAGGTTTCGGCCTGGATCTAACCCGGGATAACCTGGTCTGGGTTCCAGTCCGGATTTAGAACCCGAGTTCCAATCTGAGTTGGAACCCGGTTGAATAGCCCTAGTCGTAGCATTCGGTTGCTGACAATAAACATCATTTTTTTAAAGAAAAAGATTAAAAGTTTTGAGCATTAGCCATTGCCCAATGCAATTTCAAATTAAAGAGAAATGCTTCAAAAAACATCTACATTGACTTAGCTAAACTTCTTAAATTTGAGATTTATGCTACAGTAAATGTAAGCTCTTTTTCATGTTTGGAGAGCTCCTGTATATGGACTATAAGAATATTTTATCATTTCTTTACCTTACAATTGCTCTGTCCTTCTCTTTATCCTCATTCGAACATAAATTTTTTTTCTTTCCTGGTTTCTTCATCTCATCGTGATGTTTTCTCCCATCCTTCTATTACTTCTAGGTTCTTCATCTTTCTGACCACCCTACAATTTTTTTTATTGAATAATTAAGTTGAGAAAAAAAATAGTTAAAAAATAATAATTTTATTTTTTAATAATTAATATATAAAATGTATTTATAAAATATTAAAAAAAACTTATCAAATATTATTAAAATAAATAATATTATAGTATTATTTAAAGTTAAGATAGCTAGTATAATGTGGACTAATCTATTTAGAATTCTATATTATAGCCAAAAGACCACATTGAAGTTTTATTTTAAACTTGACAATGGCTAGCCCATTGCCAATATTCTTTGGTAACAATGTAAAAGTTGATGTGACAGTGCAGGGGCACCTCAATGGGCGTAGCCAAGCTAGGCAGCTGCCTAAGAGCATTAGTAATGGATTATTTATCTTCATATGCAAAATTATATATTTTGAAGATTAGTTTTGAATATGAAAAAAATTTTCTATATTGGATTATGTATTTTTTGATCAAATAATAATAAAATAATAAAGAGAGAAAAGAGAAAAAAGAAAAGAGAGAAAATAGAGAGTTGGGAGGAGAGAGAAAAAACAATAAAATATAAATTGAAAAAGGAAAAAGATGTCTTCATCTTTGAATAAGAACTATACATAGTTATTTATAATTATAGATATGAATAAACTAATGCAAACCATTTTAAGGACATATTTTTCAAATTTAAAGATAAAGATAAAGATAAATAACTCATTACCAATACTTTAAGATATTAAGAAATTCTACAAATTACCTATTATTTATATCACAAACCTTATACTTATACTTACATGTTTTTAAAAAATGTAGGAGTATTGTTTATAAGAAATATGGATATTTTTTGTAGAATGTGGAATGTGAATTGTAAATAATAACTAATGGGAAGAATTATTTAAAAAAATATTTTATTCTTTTTTTCTAAAAAAAAAAAAGAAAAAGAAAAAAGGCCCGGACTTAAAAAGCGAATAAAAAAATGTTATGGGTTTAGCTCTCTACCTTGACAGTTGGCAATTGACATTGTAATATATATATATATATATATATATAATATATATATATATATAATTTGAAAAAATTAAAAGACATATGGAAATAAAATATTTTAAAATTTATTTATTTATTTGAAAAATTAATTAATTAATTTTTTTTTTTTTGAAAAATAGAAAAATGAGTAGACTACTTTTTTTAAAATTAATACAAAAAGTTCATAACTAATTATTTCATCTAAAAATGTTTAAATAACCAATTTTAAATAAGTTTCAAACATTTGTATTAAATAAAATGTTTCATTATTACATTCAAAACATAGAAGTTACATTTTTCGCCTAAGGCCTCAATTGGCATTGAGCCAATCCAATGTGGCAGCTTCTGATTGGATAGTGTAAAAGCCTTCGCATTCTGATTTTAAAGTTTTCCAATTTGTATAGCTCCTTCCCATATATTTCATCAAAAAATCGCATTCAACAGCTGGATCAATACTTCTCAACTAAAATTAATTCATCAAAGCCTCCCCACATTCGACACTTTGAAAAGATTTCTTTCTTTCTTTACAAGCTTTTATATTGATTTTTGTAGAAGAAAATATTCATAACTCTCAGTTGTGATAGGAGAAGGTTGTGAGAACAATCCATTGCCTTTAAGGTTATATATATGTGTGTGTAGGCTCAAGAGGTAAGAGCATCAGTTTCAGTGGTATAGTCTCTTTAAGTGGTCTTTTGGATAATAAATTGAAACAGTTTGTGAATAGTAATTAATTTTTAAAAATTTATGCGTTTTAGTTTTAAAAGTGAGATAAGATAATTTTAACTTTTTGAAATATATAATAGTTATAGGTCTCACCAATTATTGTAAAGTATTTATAATAATTGAGTAGTATTTCTAAATATATTTATATTAAATAATAGTAATTAATAAATTAGAAGTATTAAAATCATATAATTAATAGCAAAATTGGAAGAACTCAAAGGATACTCTTGGCCATTGTCGCATCTTCAGGTCGTTTGCAGCGGGAATGCTTCAATTCTCACTTGCTTTCAGGCATCGCCGTTGGGGTTGGCCTTCAACGGGATGGAGAGAGTTGGAACAGATTTCGGCAGTTTGTGCATGCAGCTTCGCCTTCTACGGATCGGTCTCGCCGTAAGATGCATGTTCGGCGTGGAATCGTGGATATGGAGTTTCAGAAGAAAAAAATTATGGGAAAGTGGGTTCTGCCGTATGTAGGATAAGGCTTACCTTTCAGGCCATGTTGTTTTTGTGTACTCAGGTTTGCTTTATGTACAGTACTTGAGATAGGTTGAATTCAGTAGATGAATTTTTAGGAACAAAAATGCTACTTTGAAACCTTATTTTGACACCTCTTATATTTATTTTATCTTTTATTTTTTTACTTAATTGTTAAGGAAGTGACTATTCTATATTAATATTTTTTTATATTTTTTAAAAATATTTTAAAATGATAAAAAAATATACACATAAAAAAATTAGAAAAAAAATGACTGGATGATTTTAGCCTAGTGGTAGAGTAGCACCACACTGTCAAGTCCATCTCCCACTTGGTTATATAAGCTGATGCTTAGTGCTGGGACCTTGGTGATTATAGAAGGAAGCATCTCTCCCAAGTGTTCTAGTCTCTCCTAGCCACCAGCGCGGTCGAGTCCATCTCTCTCCTAGCTATCTTAGTCGATGCTCAGCACTTGCACATTGGAAATTATAGGAAGGAACACCTCTCTCAAGTGTCCCAGTTTCTCCTCACCACCCTACAAGTTCAAGTCCATCTCCTGCCTTGCTATCTAACCTGATGCTATTCGTTTGCACCCCGGCGATTATAAGAGGAAACAAATCTCCCAAGTGTCTAAGTCTTTCCTCACCACCATGCGCGTTCGAGTCCATCTCCTACCTAGCTATCCAAGTTGATGCTCCATGTTTGCACCCCAACAATTATAGGAGGGAACACCTTTCCCAAATGTCACAGTCTCTCTTCGCCACCTAACACGGTCAAGTCTATCACCTGCTCTGCATTCACACCCCGACGATTATAGGAGGAAACACCTCTCCCAAGTATCCTAGTCTCTCCTCGCCACCCAGTGCAAACGAGTCAATCACCTGCTCCGCATTTGTACCCCGGCGATTATAGAAGGGAACACCTCTCCCTAATGTCACAGTCTCTCCTTGCCACCCAGCACGGTTAAGTCCATCTCCCACCTAACTATCTAAGTCGATGTTCAGCACTCGCACCGTGGAGATTATAAAAAGGAACACATCTCTCAAGTGTTCCAATCTCTCCTCACCACCCAGCATGGTTGAGTCCATCTCCTGCCTGGCTATCTAACCCGATGCTCAACACTCACACCGTGACGATTATAGGAGGAAACACCTCTCCCAAGTGTCATAGTCTCTCCTCTCCACCTTGCGAGTTCGAATCCATCTCTTGCCTGGCTATCTAAGTCGATACTCCACACTCGCACCTTGGCGATTATAGGAGGGAACACCTCTCCCAAATGTCTCAGTATCTCCTCACCACCTAGTCCATCTCCCACTTGGCTATCTAAGCTAATGCTCCACGCTCGCACAGGTGAACAACGAAAGGAACACCTCTCCTAAGTGTCTCATCTCTCATCGCCTCAACTCGATCGAGTCATCTCCCTCCTAGTGACTTCTCCAGCAAGCACCGAGTGGTGACACTTGTGCCACAACAACCGCTAACAGGTTACCTGGGAACCAATTTCCAAGCTCCACAACCGATGCACATGGGTCACCTTTTTTATCGAGTCGACGGGATTGATAACCTCCTAAGATAGACCTAGGGAGTCGATGACCACTTAAGCACGAGTTACTGTAAACAAACTCTAAAATCAACTCCAAAATGGAAACATCAAACAACAACTCACATCAAGGGGCAAGAATCCACCCAACACCCACAAGAATACACACTCTTTATTATAAGGCAAACATTCGCACCTAAGCTGAGCTTTGCGCTCGCCCCTAAGGCAGTCAAGTCATCTCCAGCCTAACTCTCAGCTTCGTGTTTGTAGTTACCATGGTCAAGTCATCTCCTACCTAGCTCTCCAAGCCAAGTTCCGCATTTGCACCTGGTGCAGTTAAGCCATCTCCCACTTAAATCTTCAAGCCGAGTTCTGCATTCAGATGTCTTCATTACTTACAACAAAGAAATGGAAGACTAGGGACCAATGCCTAAAATTTATTTTTCTACAGGTTCTTGCAAACTATCTTCGTCACAACTTGACTTGAAGATTCTCAATACCTTCTTATTGAGCAAGCCGACCTTAAGAATCGCAAGCATACTGAAGGGGATAAAAATGACCTAGGCCCAATATGACATCCATGACCCAGTCCATTGGCTGACAATCATTAGGAAGTAAGTGGGAAAAAATAGATGAGGGGACAAAGGCTAAGGAAAGGAAAACAAGGTGTCAGAGGGAAGTGACAGAAATGAGGAAAAAAGAGAAAAAATGGGGGTCGGGCATGTAAAAGTAGACAGAGAAGTGAAATAAAGCCGAATTCTTCACCCACCACTACTGGGGCTCAATATACATAGATTTGATCAGATGAAATAGAAGACTTCTAGGCAACTAAGGAAGAGAGAGAGAGAGAGTGCTTCTTGAACCTCCAAATAAGAAACTTCAACTTTAACTTCTCTGGTTTAAAGGAGCTCAAACCCCATTTGTACTATAAGATAAAAGAGACCATGAGTGATTGTAAAATACTTCCATTACAGTAGATTTTTTCCCAAACAACCTGTAGATGTAGGCCCTAAGCCGAATCACATATATCTATGTGTCTCTATCTCTATTTACAATTTTTGCATTTATTTTATATTCATTGCTATAGATGTACATACAAACACCATACCACTACTCCAAACTGCCATCATGGGCCACAAATGACATCAATCAGAGCTCGAGCTGCTACCGTAAGCCAGAAATGACTATTTCTCTCATTCCAACTTATTCAATAATTTACGTCCTTAACAAAGTTGATAAATAAATCTTTCATGAATAAATCTCATACATTTAAAGCTCGCAAACTGATAGGATTAAGTGCGACAAGTTAAATTTATCTTAAAGCTAAAAACAATTTGCAATCTGATGTATCATCATAGACCATCCGGTTCTTATAGACTAGTGATCATTTGAATTTCTTACGTTATCAAATCGGTCATTCCAGCTAAATACTTCTACTATTTTGTGGGTAAGTTCATATATTGGTCCTCAGGGTATTTAAAATCTCAAATTGATTCCTAGAATATACCTTAAAAAAACCATCCTATGGCTTGCACGATAATTCAAATTAATTCTTCCATCCAATTTCAATTCATTTATATACACTACAACAAAAAAGACTTTTTGGGACGATTTTACTTTGGGACGAAATGAAATTCATCCCAAAAAGTGAGATTTAGGGACGAATTTCATATTTCGTGCCAAAAAAAAGATGGAAGATGAATACCATTCGAATGCGTTCGAATGGTATAGTTAGAGACGAAATATTTTGTCCCTAATAATGAAATCGTTTGAATGTAATGTTTTAACGTTCGAACGGTTAAATTTAATTGTTCAAACGTAAATTATGGGGCTTTAAGTAAAATTATTATAGTGGAAAAGTGCACTACTGTTCGAACGTACCAATTTCACCATTCGAATGATGAATCAGCACTGTTCGAACGTGTTTTGTAATGTTCGAACGGTGTTCATATGTTTTTTTTTATAGAATATATTTATATTAAATAGTAATTATAAGAAATTTATCAATTAAATAATAGGAATATTATAAATCAATAATTAGTTCATAAAATATAAAATAATCCTAATTCATAATTAAATACTGAATTTACAAAACATAAAATATTGTCCATTCTAAAAACAAAAAATAAATAAATAAAAGCTAGAAAGTACTAAATCTTAATGAGAATATATAGTGTTCGAACAATATAATATCTGTTTGTCTCGTCTTATTTGAATGCCTAAAAATATGTTCAAATGGGGTATCGTTAGAATGGTTAAAACAATGTTCGAACATTAAATAATTGATTGTTCGAACGATGGGTAGGACATTCGAACGGTATGCGAATTGCACTCAGCAACAATGTTGAGTCGACTCAGCCATTGAATGATTTTTTGATTCCATAGATTTCTCAATAAAGTAAATTGAAAAAACTTAAATAGAGACTTAAATAAACCTTCCTATAATGGATTTAACCAAATTTACAATGAATATTGATGGATAAATTGTTTTATCGTAATTTAAACAAATAATCCAAGAAAAACCTATATTTAAACGGTAGAATAATTAGAAAAAGAACATATCGGTGTTTAGAGGAAGAGGTTTCAATTGGGTACTGTTCACAGCAACGACGACAACTTTAAATGGTAGAGATGGACGGTTATAGAGGAGAAAACAATGTTTTGAGTGTGGTTCGGCATCCATAAAAGTAAACGTCTGCGATAACTTATATACGCAAAATCGTTCGAACGGTTTTATTCAATATCTTTAAATACTATACTGTATTGTATAATATATTATACTATATGTTATTATATATATATAATATACTATAAGTTATATGATTTAGTATAACTTATAGTATATTAAACTAGTGTATATTGCATAACATATATTATGATATATTTATATATGTTATATAATATATACTAGTATATAATATATATAATATATTATATTATACTATAGTCTAATATCAATGATACTAGCATAGTATATTATATACTACTCTAATATTGTTGATACTATATATTTTAGTTATAGTTTAATTAGATGACACTATATATGATACTATATATATTTTATCTATAGTCTAATATATTAACATATTATATTTTAGTTATAGTCTAATTAGATGATACTATATATGATACTATATATATCATATATAAATATATATATATATATATTTTTGAAAGAACATACCTCTGTATCTTATATTCATTCATCTGTATTCGTTATAGTTTTGTCCTTCATTACATAGTATTGAATACCTGCAGGACCCTCCTCTATCCATATTTGTTCCCCATTTACAGTTAAGGAGAATTTTGCAAGAAAATGAGCTACTCTGTTACATTCTCTATATGTATGTATAACCTTCCACATTGGCCTGTTCTTCAATATATCCTTAACATCTTCTACCAGCTGACCATGCCATTCCCAATTAGTCTCAGGATTATTAACAGCCTTAACTATGTTCAATGCATCTCCTTCAAAAACTACCTCTGTCAAATTTAGACCTGCACAAATCCGCAATGCACACCATAATGCTTGAAGCTCAGCTACCAAAGAGCTACATACATTCTGCTTTTGAGAGCACACAGATACCATAAGGTCCCCATTCTCATTTCTTATCACTACACCTGCTCCCATTCTCCCTTTTTCTATTTTTAATGTTGCATCCCAATTTGCTTTTATTTGGCCAGTTGCAGGAGCTGTCCATCGACACAGGTCTCTTTGCCTTGTTCCAACCATTTGGCACCTTGCATTCTGTTTTTGAGCTTGCTGAAACTCAGATAAACTGGCTGCAGCTTGCCTGAATATCACATCAGGCCCTTCAAATTTATTCTAAAAAACAAAGAAATTTCGCCTTAACCAAATCCTCCTCAACACTACAACCATAAGCTCCAATTCCTCTTTTTGCATCTTTTCACACCAGTCTACCCATAACTCTTGCATATCTCTTTCAGTAGATGCCCACTTCTGCACTGGGCTTGCTTTGTCTGCCCATACATCCATAGCCCCACCACAACTCCATAGAGCATGTGTAACTGTTTCCTTCTGTAATTTGCATATTGGACAGAGATAATCCCTAATAACCTTCCTGCAAGCCAGATTCCACTTTGTTGGTAAGCAATTATTCAGTGCTTTCCATACAAACATCTTCACTACTCCAGGAATGTTCAATTTCCATATATTCTTCCAAATGTCTGTTACACCATTCGATACCTCCCCCTTCCCTCTATGCTTCCTACTCATCTCTAAGTGATATGCACTTTTTACATTAAACTGTCCATTTTTTGTAGGGGCCTATATTAACTTATCTGGTTTACCAGAATGACTGATTGGTAAACTGCAGACCAGTTTTGCCTCATCTTCATCAAAAATTTCCCTTATCATCTCCTCTCTCCATGTCTTAGTAACCCCATCAATTAGATCTTTAACCTTTGCATCAACTGGTAAAGAGTGTCTGGGAGATTGAATTTTAAAAGTAGACAGCTTAGGTATCCACCTATCATCCCATATATTGATATTTTCCCCATCACCAATTCTCCACACCAATCCTTCCTTTAATAAATCCAAGGAACCCCATAAGCTTCTCCACATAGTTGAAGGCCCGTAACCCAAATTTGCATCTAGTAATTTCCCATGCCTGAAATACTTCTCTCTCAGTATCCCTGCAGCCAAAGATTGTGGATTCACTAGCACTCTCCAACATTGCTTGGCCAAGAGAGCCTTGTTGAAACTCTCAAGCTCTCGGAATCCCAATCCACCACCATGTTTCCAGACCCCCATCTTAGACCAGTTTCTCCATTGTATTTTATTATCCTCTTTCTTATAGCCCCACCAAAACTTTGTCATCTGTGCTGCTATCTCCTTACATAACTTCTTTGGAAGTTTAAAAACACTCATATAATAAGTAGAGATGGATTGTATAACTACCTTTAGCAATACTTCCTTCCCTGAGGGAGACAAGAATTGATTTTTCCAGTTTTGAAGCTTCTTCCACACTTTATCCTTGACGACTCTAAAAGAGTTATACTTCGATCTACCAATTGTGATTGGCAAACCCAAGTATTTTTCACAACAACTCTACTGTCTAGCCCCCATCTCTCTTATAATTCCTTCCTTCACAGAAGCTTTGACTTTAGGACTAAAAAACACTATGGTTTTCTGTTTATTGAGGCTCTGACCTGAAGCCGCTTCATAAGTCCCAAGAATATCCACTATCTTCCTCCATTCCACCCAACTAGCCTTCCCAAAAATGATGCAATCATCTGCAAATAACATATGGGTAACCCTTAAGCCTCCTCTAGCCACTGCCACACCTTTTAGTTCTGAACTACTTTCAGCCTTATTAAGCAAAGCACTTAGTCCTTCAGCACACAAAAGGAACAAGTAAGGAGATAATGGATCTCCTTGTCTTAATCCTCTTGAAGGCACAATAGTCTCCCCTGGCTTGCCATTAACTAACACAGCATATGTGACAGATGATATACACTTCATTATCCATCCAATCCACCTTTCACCAAAACCCATCTTCCTCATTATTGCCTCAAGATAGCCCCATTCTACCCTATCATAGGCCTTAGAAATATCCAGTTTTAAAGCCATACTCCCACCCTTACTTCTTTGCCTTGAATTCATAGAATGAAGTACCTCATAGGCTGCAATCACATTATCTGAAATTAACCTCCCTGGTATGAAGGAACTTTGGCTTCTTGAGATAATAGCATCCATAACTTTTTTTAATCTGTTGGCAAGTGTTTTTGCTATAAGCTTGTACAACACATTGCACAAGCTTATTGGTCGAAAGTCATGGACAGTTTTTGGATCACTTACTTTGGGAACAAGGGCTATATAGGTATAGTTAAGAGCAGGATTCATCTCTCCTCCATTAAGAAACTGAAGCACAGCATTACATACCTCATCACCAACAATGTGCCAAAAGGATTGGAAGAAACAAGCTCCAAACTCATCTGGTCCTAGGGATTTTAGAGGTCCCATCATTTTCAAAGCATCTTCCACCTCCTCTCTTTTGAAGGCTTTTTCTAGGAAGTCATTCATCTCACAAGTAACATTTTCCTCAACTGTAATTGAGCCTTTATTGATCATATCTTCCTTTCGCTTAACACTCTTGTACACAGCTGTAAAATGTTCATGAAAAGCTTTCTCAATCTCTTCTTCCCCTTCTTTCAAGAAGCCTCTACTATCAACCACTGTATAGATCTTGTTCCTTCTTCTTCTCTGGTTTGCACACTCATGAAAAAACCTTGTATTCTTATCACCAAGGCTATACCAGTTCCTTTTTGCTCTCTACCTCCACTTAATATCCTCCTGCTCCAACAAACCTCCTACTTGCTTCTGCAGTCTCTTCAACTCTTCTATGTTATGATGCCCCAGATCTTCTTGAACTTCTTTTATTTTGCTTGTAATCTGGTCTATTTCACTTGTTCTCTCTTTATCTTTTCTTTCGAAACTTCTCACTAGCATTCCACTATAGAATTTCAACCTTGTCTGCAATTTCTTGACAAAATCAATTGACTGCTGTCCCCTGACCCATTCTTGTTTTATTTTCTCTTCACAATCTTCTTCTTTCACTCAGCTTGCCTCAAATCTAAAAGGAAACTGCCCCCTTCTCTGTCTCACCTCATTTCCTCTTGTTACAACCAACAAAGGTAGATGGTCTGAGCTCCTAGCTGACAAGCCCTGTACACTAGCACTTCTGAACATGTCCCTCCATTTATTATTTGCCACACATCTATCTAACCTCTCCTTTATGAAAGAGTGGTCATTATGCCTGTTACTCCATGTATAAAAACCATTTCTGCATCCCAAATCATACAGCATAGTGTCCTCTAAAGCTCCTCTAAATTGATTCATTTGAAGTTCAACTCTTTGTCGACCCCCCACCTTTTTAGTTTGAACAAGAATCTCATTAAAATCTCCTACCACACACCATGGTTCTTGCTCCCTAGGCTTTAACCTCCTCAGTAGATCCCAAGAAAACATCCTCTTCCCTGTCTCAGGATGGCCATAGAACCCAGTGAATAACCACTTTATGCCTTGTCCATCCTCATTAACCTCAGCATTGATATGCCAAGTAGAATAGCTCTTAATTTCCACTTCCTCACTGTTTCTCCAATACAAAGCCAATCCCCCTTTCTTCCCCACTGAATCTACAACAAAACAACATTTCATACCAAGTCTTCTTTTGAATCTTTCTAGTTTACTTGCTTTACTCATGGTTTCAATCAAAAAAACCATGTTGGCCTTATTCTCCCTTGTCAACAGACAAAGGTCTTGAACTGTCAGAGGGTTGCCAATCCCTCGGCAGTTCCAGCTGATAATTTTCATAATGCTAGGCGGTGGCTGCTCAGAAACCTGCATCCCATCCAACCTAAGTTTCTTAGCATCTTCTACACCCTCCTCTCTTTCTACCCAATCAGACCCTCTTTTCTTTAAAGTATTTGAAAATTTCATCTTACCTGAGGGTGGTCTACCTCTTGCCCTTCTCTTCCAACTAGCCTTCTTTCCTTCATGCATATTCTCCTGACTTCCTTGAACTGCCTCCACCACCATCTCCTCCCTTATTACTTCATCTTCACCTTGCACAGCTAAGTTAACTAAGATCAACTGACTGTCCTGCTCCTCATTCTAACTAGAATCCCCCACCACCCTCTCAACCTCTTTCACTACCTCATGAATTATTATATTATTTTTTCCACTTCCTCCCACACTCCCTTCCACCCCCTTTCCTTCCACATTGCTCCCTTCATCCTCCTTCTCCCTCTCCTGACCATCCATAGAGACCCCCACATCTTTTGAACTTGTGAATGACCCTTGAGTATCATCACTTCCAGATTCAGTATACATAGACTTTCTCTTCCTATCCATCCATCTACGATTCCCTGGAATAGCTCTCATCCAGACACCATATTGCAAGTCCCCTCCCTTTGACCCTTGCCTTCCCTTCTGTTCTTCCCCACAGCCCTCCTTTCCATGTGCAATTCTATCACAGTAATAACAGAATTTTGGTAGTTTTTCATACTGGAAAGGAATCCACATCCTCTTCCCATCCACATCAATAGTTCGACCCCTGGCCAAAAGCTGCTTCAAATCACATTCAATTCTTACCCTCAGCACTCTACCCCAAGCTACATCATCCTCCTGAACATCAATCTCTCTAACCAACCCTACAGAATCACCTATCTGCTTCCCCATCTCAATTGTCATGCAACTTAATGGCAAATTAAGCATATGAATCCAGAAGCTAACCTCATCGAAGCTTATTAGATGTGGTTGTGTATCACCATCGTAGTCCTTTAACACAAACAAATAGTTGTCAAACAACCAGGGACAGCCTCCCATAACTTTCACCTTATCCTTCTTCGATGCAAATGTAATAATGAAACTATTATTCCCAATTTCCTGAAATTCCATATGTCTCTCCACCCTTCATATTTTTTCCATTGTAGATCTAACCACCTCCCTCCCTATCTTCCTTTCAGAGCATATCTTCCCCACTACACTCCTCTCTCCCTTATCTCAAAACACTCCTCTCTCCCTTATCTCGAGCTTTCTCCATGGAAATACACTGCACTCCCACCGGCGTGTTCTCCTCCTCACTCAACTTCAATCGCTCCCAGATCCTTGCCATTTCCTCCATAATCGAACCTCTGCCTGCCTCAGCACACAGAGACACTCCCGCCTTCGTCTACAGCAGCAACCACCGTAGAGTTGAAATGGACTAACAAACTCCCCTCCTTCGTTTTCAGAGAAAACGGTTAGAGAGAGACTCAGGGTACTGTTGCCATTTATATATTGACCATATCTACTCATATAAAAGCATATATATGATATATATAATCTAATATGATATGCTCGATTATGTTATAATATGATATTACTATGTTACTAAACTATAGTGTCATCTAATATGTCTATATACATTAATGTTGTTCTTTTATTTAAAGTTATAGTGTAAAAAAATATATATTATTAAACATTTACCAAAATCGTTCAAACTCTTGATAATAAGCGTTCAAACGGAAAAATAATATTTTGGGGCATCTGGAACAGAGAGGGAATTTATAGTTTACCGTTCGAACAAACTATTTACCCATTCAAATGGGAAATTTTAGGATGGAAATTTTTGCCGCTTCTTAGTTTCACGTTCTAACGATTAGTAAATAACTATTCGAATGGTTTTATTCAATATCTTTAAATACTATACTATATTGTATAATATATTATAATATATGTATAATATACTATAGATTCTATAATATTTAATATATTATATTATATATATATAGTATACTATAAGTTATATGATTTAGTATAACTTATAGTATATTAAACTAGTATATATTGCATAACATATATTATGATATATTTATATATGTTATATAATATATACTAGTATATAATATATATAATATATTATATTATACTATAGTCTAATATCAATGATACTAGCATAGTATATTATATACTACTCTAATATTGTTGATACTATAAATTTTAGTTATAGTCTAATTAGATGACACTATATATGATACTGTATATATGATATATATAATCTAATATGATATGCTCGATTATGTTATAATATGATATTAATATGTTAGTAAACTATAGTGTCATCTAATATGTCTATATACATTAATGTTGTTCTTTTATTTAAAATTATAGTGTAAAAAAATTATTATTAAACATTTACCAAAATCGTTCAAACTTTTAATAATAAGCGTTCAAATGGAAAAATAATATTTTGGGGCATCTGCAACAGAGAGGGAATTTATAGTTTACCGTTCGAACAAACTATTTACCCATTTGAACGGGAAATTTTAGAGGAAAATTTTTGCCGCTTCTTAGTTTCACGTTCAAACAATTAGTAAATAACCGTTCAAACGGAAAATGTTCTACAAATACACGACAGAACCTCATTCTTGCTCTCCTCCTGCCGCTCTCAGTCTCTCATTCTCCCTCAATCTAGCCCCAAAATACTCCTAGTTTTCGTTTCACTCAATCATTCTCTGATTAATCCTTTATTTTTACTGCTTTTTGGGGAGCTCCTTTGCATTGGGTACACGGCACACTTAATCTCCTTGCGTTTTCATATCCATTAACCCATGTATGTGACTTATATTCTCATTTAGTTTGAATATGATATTTTGCAATGTTAGAAATTTGTTTGTTCTTGATATTATTGTTTGTGTTGTTGTGAGTTCGAGATTAATGGCGTTTTTCGTTATTAAAGACGACTGGAATCTGGAACATACTCGTTCGAATGGTTTAGGCTTACCATTTGAACGTGTTTGTTCAAATTTGAACATAGTTTAACACCGTTCAAACTTAAATTTATATATCAATATATTTACAATTAGAAATTAAAATATATAAGGAGAGTTGTCCATGATGATTATTCAAAGGTAGTTTAAAAATATTCAAAGGTAGTTTAAAAAAACTAAGTAAGAATACAAATAGTTAATACGAAATCTTAAAATACAAATTAATAGTCAAGATTTAAGAATACTTAAATAGTTAATTATAAATTAATAAAATGAAGTAGTTAAATTAAAATACTACTAAATCTTAAAATACAAATACAAATAGTTAATATTTAATAATATTTAAATAGTTAATTTTAAATTACTAAAATGAAGTATTTTAATTAAAATACTACTAAATCTTATTATTAAAATGCAAATAGTTAAGATTTAATTATACTTAAATACTTAATATTTAAATTAATAAAATGAAGTATTTAAATTAAAATACTACTAAATCTTAAAATACAAATACAAATAGTTAAGATTTAATAATATTTAAATAGTTAATTCTAAATTACTAAAATGAAGTATTTTAATTAAAATTAAATCTTAAAATTAAAATGCAAATAGTTAAGATTTCATAATACTTAAATACTTAATATTTAAATTAATAAAATAAAGTACTTTAATTAAAATACTACTAAATCTTAAAATTAATGGAAGATTTATGAGTAATGCATTCCGTAAATATAAGTTTGAGAATAAGAAAGATGCAAGCCACATCCCGTTGATCAGGATATCCGACTTTCTGAGTGGGTAAAACTTTATGACGTGTTTGAAGAAATATCATATCAGATATAATTAAATTAATTATTTTTCTTGTCCTAGTTGTCATTTCGCTTCACAATATTTTAATTTTTTTTGTAGCAGTGAAGTTCTATTAACAAAACAAATATATCAAAATTAAAGATTAATCACCATGCATGGTCAAGATCTTTCTATTGTCTCTATAAGAAATTGGTATTGCTATTTTTTTTATTGGATATAATTAATTATTTGGATGAATCATAATGACTTTATATCTTAACACATATTTATTGCAGTAAGATTCAGATACCAATTATGATTTGACAAAATTATATGCTGCATCCCACACTGATCGTAATTGAGAGAGGACTCATCCTGATGCATGCTCATGAAAATTATGTAAGCATTATAACATGTTTTAATTAAATATATTAAAATATTTATGATGATATTAATTATTTATCTTATTTATGTCTAGGGTAAAATGTTTGCCCTATGTGCTGAATCTGCATCAGATTAAAATTCCTCAACAAGTGATGTTGATGTTTTTACATAGGTCTTGGGTCAACGTTCAGGATATTTGAGGGGTTTGGGTCGTTGTGTAAAGCCTTCTCCCTCTTCCTCTTTTTCTGAGTTTGCATCTACGACCTTTATAGTGTTAGAGAATGCGAATTCTAGAATCAAAGAATTGACTGTAAGGTAATATGAGTTAGAAGCTCAATTGGCGAAACAAGCAGATATGGAAATGTGCATCAAACAACATGAAGAACAACAAGAAATTTTAGGAGACAAATGCAACTCCAAATGCAGCAGCATATGCAATAGTATAGGCTTCCAAGCAACTGATGGCTTTTGACGTATAACTTTTGGGATTATCTATTTATTTATGTATGAACATTGCTAGTACTGAATTACTTAGTTAGTTTGCACTTAATGCAAAATATTTGTGAGTATTAAATAGTTTCTAATGTATTTTACTAAATATTATGAATGTCCATTTATTTATTTTTATTGAGTTTAAATAAAATATTTACCGTTCGAACGACCACACACCATTCGAATGCCAATTATTAAATCATCCAAAAAATAATATAATCCAATTTATATTTGTATCGTTTGAACATGTCTTTTTACCATTCGAACGCTTGTACTGTTCGATCTGTTCGTCTATCGTTCGAACTCTTGTTCCCTTCGATCTGTCCACGTACCGTTTGAACTCTTGTACCATTCATTCTGTCCATATACCGTTCGAAAGTTCTTAGATTGTATTTTTGTTTGAACGTATTTCGCAATCGTTCAAACAAATTAATACCGTTCGAATGTAAATCTTAACCGTTCGAACGATATTTTGGGACGAACTTCAACCGTGACGAAAGAAATTCTGCGTTCAAACGCATTCGAACGGTTTCCTTCAAATTCATCCCAAAAGAAATATTTTGGGACAAAATGGTGATTTTTGTCCCAAAATATCTTCTGGGATAGTGTTGTTGGGACGAGCTCAAGACGAATTTTTTTCGTCCCAAAACATTTTTTGGGACGAAATACCTTTAATTTGGGACAAAATTTTTCGTCCCAAAAGACATATTTTGTTGTAGTGATAGAAAGAAAAAAGAGTAAGGATTAGTACAAGTTTCGAATAATTAAGTTTCAACTCTTTGTAAAAGAGTAAATCTCACTTTAAAAAAAAAAGAGACTTTTTTTTAACACTTCACAATGAAATCCACTTTTATCTTTTATTTTTTATTTTTTTAAAGACTACAAAAATATATAAAAAATGCTGTGGGAACCCTCATTCTTACGGCTTAATCTTACCATTATTTTTTTTTATTTATTTTTCCTACTTAAAAATTAAAGAAGTGATTCTTAATGAAATTATATATTTTTTTAACTTTTTTCTTAATAATTAAAGATATTTAAAAAATGTTTATAAAAAATGATATAGATATATAAAATAATAATAATAATAATAATAATAATTAGGGCTGAATTCGGTCCGGTCCTGTTGGTCTACAGGATTTTTGTAGACCAGACTGGACCAATTCGGTCCGGTCCTGTTGGTCTACAGGATTTTTGTAGACCAGACTGGACCAATTCGGTCCAAGGTTTTCTCACCCTGGACCAAACTGAAATACTATGAGGACTGGACCAGTCTGATCCCATTCGAGATGGTCCGGTCCGGTCGGTCCGTCAGTCCAACTATGTACCGTATGGACCAATGGCCCAATCTATGTATTTCGGCCCAACAGTGAAATCTCACTAATATTTTATCTAATTTTAAGTCAAAAAATACCAACAAAATATTTGAAAGTAAAATAAAAATAATTATAAAAGAAAATTATTAATATACAATAAATTTGAATAAAAGATTTTACTAAAAAATTTAAAAAGTAAGAAAAATTGCAAAAGACCCATGAATTGCAAAAGACCCATGACTTAATGTCTAAATTAATGGCTTGCAAAAGACCCATGACTTCATCAAAACCTCAATAGGCAGTGCCAGGCACCACTTTTACAAAAAAAAAAAATCCAAACGTTCATGTCAAATCCTCAAATACACATAAGTAATATTTATGTCAAATGAAATTTAGTACATCTAATTCTATGCCAACTAAATATCCATATTTCAAAAGAAAAAGAAAAAAATGCCAACTAAACATCTAATTCTTAACTGAACATCCAACTAAACATGCCAACTAAACATTCAAGAGTCCAAATAAAAGGAAAAAAAAAAAAGGTTAAATGTGATGACCCGTTTTTAAGTGTATTTTCGCTGAAATATTTGTTTTTATTTTAATTAATATATTAGCTATTTATTTTAATTTATTTGCGTTTTTAAAGTTGGTTTTTAATTTAATTTATTTTATTTGAGGTTGTGTTTTATTTCTTTTAGTTGTTTTGCGATTTTAATCTTTTTGGCGGTTTGTTTCGTTTTCCCGGAGTGAGGATTGGACCTCATCTCTTTTCACATCTTTTTCCTTTTTCTCTTTTTTCCTTTTTCTTTTTCCCTTCTTTTCCTTTTTCCCTCTTTTTCTTTTTTTTTCTTTTTTTTTTTCTTTCTCTCCTTTTCTCTCCCGCGTTCGGACCCCCCCCCCCCCGTGCTCTCTCTCTCTTCTCTCTCCTCACCCACGGCCGAACCCCTTCCCACCGTCGACCCAGTGCCGTCCGGCCACCGTGGGCGACACCTCCCCCACCATCCTCTTCGTCCACCTCCGGCGCACCTCCCCACCGGTTTCCTCCCCCATCCGGCCGGCCGTTTGGCCGGAAAAGCCCTCCAAAGGCCGCACGGTTTTCAGCTCGATCCGCCGCCGTCGCTCCACCTCCGGCCACCATTTCTTCACCACTTCATCACCGACCTCTTGCCGTCCTAACCCACCCATTTCCGGCCTCCATCGACCACCGGAGCAGCTCCCACGAGCTTGTTTTCCGATTTGCCCTTTTTGGCCATTTCCGGCCATTCCGCCGCCACCCACGGCCGTCCGTCACTTCCTATAGCTTCACAACCACCTCTAGACCATTCCCTATCAATCCCGTGTCCTAGTTTGTCCCCGTTCAAAAGTGGGTTTTTCGGACCCACGGCCACAGTGAATTTTCACTGTGACGTTGCTGTTTTTCCGCCGTTAGCAACGCCGCGAGCTTTCTAAAAATACCGTATAGCGCTGTAAGTATTTTCCAAACCCTATTTTCAGATTTTAATGTATATTGCTCTTTCAATTGTTTTATTTAATTAAGCATTTATTTATTTTATCTGTTGTTGGTTGTTGATTCCGGACTGAGTCCGAGGAGTTTCGGGGGTCGGATGGATTGAGGATGGAGTGTTTGTTTGGTTGGTTGTGACTGGTTGATTTGATTGGACCGTGTGGCGTGCGTTGCATTTTATTTGCGTACATGTGCGTTTTGCTTTATTTGTGTAATTCATGTTTATCAGCGTTTTGGTCTTTGGTTGCATGTGTCTCACGAGCCCAAGCCGGGATGGGTTATTATCACGGTGGAGCTCCTCTGGTCACTCGGGAGCGAATAATACTGAGTGACATCCCCTGGGTTGTCGCAGGGCGACGACCGGATCGCACGATAGGGTGACGATGTCGTGTCGACTCCGTGGTCCTTCTAGTGGCGGGGACTAGAGGATGGCCCAGATGGTTCGCGCTCGTGTCGTGAGTCTGGGCATCACTCGTTTAGGTGCCACATGCGCAGTCGTTACCTGCGGTGTGGTACAGAGCCATGTATACGGATGATCCCTAGGGGAGATCATGGTGTATGCGTAATCGGAACTCCTCTGGTCACTCGGGAGTGGTTAATACTGAGTGACGTCCCCTGTGTTGTCGAGAGCGATGACGGGAGCGGGGCTAGGGGATGCTTGGCTACGAACGCGCAGGGCGCGGAACCGGGCATCGCCCTACTCACCGACTCCGTGGCCTTTCGCTGGTGAGGGCTAGAGGATGGCCCAGATGGTTCGCGCGTGTGACGTGAGTCTGGGCATCACTTGTTTAGGTGTCACACGCGTAGCCGTTCTCTACGGTGTGGCACTGAGCCAGGGTGTGCGGATGATCCCTAGGGGAGATCATGGTGCATACAGTGTGGGTGTGGTATGGTTTTCGGTTATGATCTATTTTCTGGGAAAATGGTGGTTTGGGCCATTATCGGGGATAATGGCGAGGTTTGACTTCTTGGATGTTTTGTGGGCCATATGGGTTTTGGCGTGCGTGGAAAAAATGTGGTTTTGCGGGGCATGTGTTTAGGTTGTTCTTGCATGCATGTTGTTTGAGCTATATGTGTTTTTATCTGGTAGTGTTTGGGTTATACTTACCTGCGGAACCATTTTTGGTTCCGTAGCTTTTGGTGCAGAGTTCGAGGAAGAGGAGGAGGAGGCTGAGCCCGAGGATGCGGCTCCGCCGGGTTGCTGATGCTGTGCTTTTTATCTGTTTTTAAACATGTATTTGTTTTTTTTTATATAATATTTTATTTATGTACGTTTTAAACAGCTTGTATTACGTTAAGAAAAATTCTGGTACTTAGTTATGACTTTCTTTATCCGCTGCGTGTTTCTCTGTACACATTTGTTGCCTGACACACACTCGGCACCCGTCGATGGGATGGTGACCCGGGTTGTCACCATCCGGACGTCTCAATTTCCCCGTGTTCGGGCGTGGGGATTTGGGGGCGTCACAGGTGGTATCAGAGCAGTTTGGCTCTGGGTAAAACCACATGTCCCGTAGGTAGTACCAGAATGTTTTAAAGTTGTGTTTTAAAAATTATGTTAAGTATAGTTGTTTTATTTGTTTATTTGTTTGAGCTTGGTTGCTTGTTTTTATTTATTTAGTTATGTTTTAACATGCCGGTTTCTTTTGTTTCTTGTTGTGTTGTGTTGTTTTTGTTTATGTTGGTTTTGTGATGGTTTTATTTGTTTTCTTAAAGGAGGGTCAAGTGTGGTGTTGTGTCAGGAAAATGGGAAGACCAGGAAGACCAAGGAAAAATACTCAGGAACCGCAAGACAATACCTCCAGAGATGACTCCTTAGCCGAGGCAATAAGGCAGATGACGGAGTTTATGCAACAGAATATTAGGCCACAACAGGCAGGGCCCTGGCCACCACAAGGACCTTGGCCACAACAAGGGGGTCCTTGGCCACAACAAGGAGGGCCTTATCCACCACCAGGAGGGCCTTATCCACCACCAGGAGGGCCCTGTCCACCACAAGGAGGGTATTGGCCCCAACCAGGAGGTCCTTGGCCATATCAGGGAGGACCTTGGATGTATCCAGGAGGGTCCAGTAGCATGGTGCAAGCCGGATGCACCTATGAGCGCTTCCTAGCGCATCGGACTCCACACTTTACTGGAAATGAGGATCCTCTTCAGGCTGGAAAATGGATCAAAGATCTGGAGAAAACCTTTGAGGTGTGTGGATGCACTGAAGATCAGCAAGTACTCTACGCCAGTTATCTTTTGCAGGGTATCGCTTCTGATTGGTGGGATACCAAGAGGGTGCTGTTGGAATCTGAATTGGGATCTTTCGCTGCGGTGACTTGGCAGCGTTTCAAGAAGGAGTTCAATGACCGCTTCTTTCCCGCATCGGTAAGGAAGCAAAAGGCAAGAGAGTTCTCCAATCTGGTCCAAGGGGGCGCAACAGTGGAACAATACGCCCGGAGGTTTATAGAACTTGAGCGATTTGCTCCTCATCTTGTTGCCACTGAGGAGATGCGAGCAGATCGTTTTCAGGAAGGGCTACGCCCTGATATACGCCGTTTGGTGGTCAGCCATCGGATATCCACTTTTCAGGAGTTAGTGGATGTGGCCACCCTTATAGAGCGGGAAAATAATCTGAGTATGGGCTCCCCTCCAGGGCAAAAGAGGCGGAGTTTTTCTGGTGAAGGAAGCAGCTCGGGTTCGCCCCAGAAGTTTGTTCAGCGGTCCGGGACTCGACCGCAAGCATCCTCAAGTGTTCGCATGGGAGGACGTGTACCTGTTTGTGGAGTTTGTAATAGAGCCCATGTGGGCGAGTGCACTTCTGGTGGGGTTCGATGTTATAGTTGTGGCCAGCAGGGTCACATTGCCCGAGAATGTACACGGATAGCCCAAGGGAGCCGTGGAGGTAGGCGCGGTGGAAGGACCAACCCGAGGCAAACAGTGCAAGCTCGGGTTTATGCTGTCACACCCGGAGAGGTGGATGATGAGGCACCAGCGACCCATGATGCTGGAGTAATCACAGGTATGGATTAAATTAATTTTAAGTTGGATTTAATTTTTGGTGCATTTGGCTCTTTCTTTGCTTTTTTGGATTTCATGGGTTGTGTGTTTGGTTCAGGAAGGGTCCGTTTGTATGAGTTTTATGCTTGTACTTTGTTTGATTCCGGTGCTTCACAATCGTTTGTATCTTCCACGTTTGCTCGGGTGTGTAACTTGATTACGGAACCGTTGCCGAAGGCCATGGTAGTGGCACTACCCGATGGTGAGATGGTGTGGTGTTCCAAGGTTGCTTTGGGATGCCCGTTAAATTTTGAGGGAAGGTCTTTGGATGCTGATCTGGTGGTGTTCAAGCTGTTGGGTTTTGACATCATCCTCGGGATGGATTGGCTATACCGATATTCGGCGACTATTAATTGCAGAAGTCGGACAGTTAGCTTTCAGCTTCCGGATGGAGATTGTCTGGAATTTGCGGGGAGTAGATTAAAAGAGAAGCCGATGATTATATCGGCGATACAGGCAAGAAGAGAGATTGCATGGGGAGCGGATGCATTCTTGGTTCAGATGGTGTCCACGCCGTCTGAGAAGAAGTCCTTGGCAGACATTCCAATTGTAGAAGAGTTCCCCGATGTATTTGTGGATGACTTGCCCGGACTACCCCCTGTTCGGGAGATGGAGTTTGTCATAGATTTGGAACCTGGAGCGGCTCCTGTGCATAAAGCTCCTTATCGCATGGCACCGGCTGAATTGAAAGAGTTGAAGACTCAGTTGCAAGAACTGGTAGAGAAGGGATTTATTCAGCCTAGTACGTCGCCGTGGGGTGCTCCAGTTTTATTTGTTAAAAAGAAAGATGGAACCCTTCGTATGTGCATTGACTATCGGGAGTTGAACAAGGTGACCATCAAAAATAAATATCCTCTCCCGCGGATAGATGATTTGTTTGACCAGCTTCAGGGAGCAGCCGTGTTCTCTAAAATTGATCTGAGGTCGGGATACTACCAGCTGAGAATCAGAGAGCAGGATGTGCCAAAAACTGCTTTCAGGTCGAGGTATGGACACTATGAATTTAAGGTGATGCCGTTTGGGTTAGCTAATGCCCCTGCCGCTTTCATGGATTTAATGAATCGGGTGTTCCAACCTTATCTGGATTCTTTTGTGGTAGTATTTATTGATGATATACTGATTTATTCTCGAGATGTTGAAGAGCATGTGTATCATCTTAGCTTGGTGCTTGAGAAATTGAGAGAACACCGGCTTTATGCCAAGCTTAGCAAGTGTGAGTTCTGGTTGGAAGAAGTTAAATTTCTTGGGCATGTTATTTCCAGAGACGGAGTGGCTGTTGATCCCAGTAAGATAGAAGCCATTTTGTCATGGCCACGCCCGACTACAGTACGGGAGATCAGGAGTTTCTTGGGGCTCGCCGGTTATTATCGAAGATTTGTAGAAGGTTTTGCTCGCCTATCCGGACCTCTCACAGCCTTGACTCGGAAAAATACAGAATTTGTATGGTCAGACAAATGTGAGAGAAGCTTCCAGGAATTAAAGAATCGGTTGACGACGGCACCAGTGTTAGCACTCCCAGAACCGCATAAGCCTTTCGTAGTCTTCAGCGATGCGTCCAAGTTTGGGTTGGGTTGTGTCCTTATGCAGGAAGGACGGGTTGTAGCCTATGCATCTCGTCAGCTTAAGGACCATGAAAAGAATTACCCGACGCACGATCTAGAATTGGCTGCGATTGTTTTTGCACTCAAGATCTGGCGGCATTTCTTGTATGGGGAAGCTTGTGAGGTATTTACTGATCATAAGAGTTTGAAGCATTTGTTTTCCCAGAAAAATTTAAATATGAGGCAAAGGCGGTGGCTGGAGCTAATCAGTGACTATCAGTGTGAGATCAAGTACCATCCAGGAAAGGCTAATATAGTTGCTGATGCTTTGAGCCGGAAGTCACATTTGGAAGACGAAGCTGAGCCGTCGGAAGTGGATTCGTTACTTTGTGGGATGAGAAGGCTCCTACTAGAGAGTTCGCAGCAAGTGGAAATTTTATCATCAGTTCTTGATATTCGGGTAACCGATTTTGAAGAATTGAAAGCTCTCCAAAGAAAGGATCCGAAGCTGCTGAACATCAGGAAAAGAGTTCGAAAGTCTCGAGGGCCGTTGCACTATAGCATGGATAGTGATGGGATATTACGGTTCCGAGATCGCAGAGTGGTTCCAAAGGACTCAGATTTCAAAGAGCGGATCATGGCGGAAGCTCATGCGGCCCCTTATTCGGTTCATCCCGGCAGTACAAAGATGTATCGGGACTTGAAGAAAAATTACTGGTGGGATGGAATGAAGAGGGACATTGCCTTACATGTGGAGAAATGCCACACATGCCGACAGGTAAAGGCCGAACATCAGAGACCTGCAGGTATGCTCCAACCCCTCCCAATTCCTGAGTGGAAATGGGATGACATCACGATGGATTTTGTTGTGGGTTTGCCGAGAACGCCTAGTGGGAAGAATTCGGTTTGGGTGATTGTGGATCGGTTAACGAAGAGTGCTCATTTTCTGCCTGTTAATAACACCGACTCTTTGGGTAAGTTGACCCGTTTGTATGTTAAGGAGATAGTGCGGCTACACGGCATACCAAAGAGTATAGTGTCGGATCGGGACCCGAGGTTCACATCGCAGTTCTGGAAGAGTTTGCAGGCAGCTTTGGGTACTAAATTGAAGTTCAGTACTGCTTATCACCCGCAGACAGACGGCCAGTCAGAACGCACCATTCAAACTCTGGAAGACATGCTGCGAGCGTGTGTCATGGAATTCCAAGGGAGTTGGGAAAATCATTTGCCGCTCATTGAGTTTGCCTACAATAACAGCTTCCATGCGACCATTCAGATGGCTCCCTACGAAGCTCTTTATGGGAGAAAGTGCAGGTCGCCCTTGTGTTGGGATGAAGTTGGGGAGAGTAGAATTATTGGACCCGAAATAATTCAAGAGATGCAAAGCCAAATCCGGATCATCAGAGATAAAATGGCGGCAGCTCAGAGTCGCCAGAAAAGCTACGCTGATACCAGGAGGAGAGAATTGTCTTTTGAAGTAGGTGATTGGGTTTATCTTAAAGTCTCTCCCATGAGAGGTGTTAAGCGTTTTGGTAAGAAAAGGAAACTAGATCCGAGGTACGTCGGCCCTTTTCAGATTCTGGAGAAAGTAGGGTCCGTCGCCTACAGAGTTGCTTTGCCAGATTATATTGGGGATGTTCATGACGTCTTCCACGTATCATCCCTGAAGAAGAGCTTTGGACAGCAAGAGCCACGCTTCGTCGACCCAGCAAGTATTCAGTTGCAACCGGATCTCACTTATGAAGTTGTTCCGTCACAGATTATGGATTGGAAGGAGCAGCAGTTGAGGTCCAAGACGATACCGTTGGTTAAAGTGGCTTGGGGAGATCCGTTAGCACAAGACTTCTCATGGGAGCGAGTGGCGGACATGAGGGAGCTATATCCATATTTGTTTGAATGATGAAGGTATGTAATTTAATCTTGGTCTCAGTTGGTTCATGTGCGTTTGTATGGTTTGGTTTAAGTTGGTGGTGATCTTGCAATTTCGAGGACGAAATTGTTTTTAAGGAGGGGAGGATGTGATGACCCGTTTTTAAGTGTATTTTCGCTGAAATATTTGTTTTTATTTTAATTAATATATTAGCTATTTATTTTAATTTATTTGCGTTTTTAAAGTTGGTTTTTAATTTAATTTATTTTATTTGAGGTTGTGTTTTATTTCTTTTAGTTGTTTTGCGATTTTAATCTTTTTGGCGGTTTGTTTCGTTTTCCCGGAGTGAGGATTGGACCTCATCTCTTTTCACATCTTTTTCCTTTTTCTCTTTTTTCCTTTTTCTTTTTCCCTTCTTTTCCTTTTTCCCTCTTTTTCTTTTTTTTTCTTTTTTTTTTCTTTCTCTCCTTTTCTCTCCCGCGTTCGGACCCCCCCCCCCCCGTGCTCTCTCTCTCTTCTCTCTCCTCACCCACGGCCGAACCCCTTCCCACCGTCGACCCAGTGCCGTCCGGCCACCGTGGGCGACACCTCCCCCACCATCCTCTTCGTCCACCTCCGGCGCACCTCCCCACCGGTTTCCTCCCCCATCCGGCCGGCCGTTTGGCCGGAAAAGCCCTCCAAAGGCCGCACGGTTTTCAGCTCGATCCGCCGCCGTCGCTCCACCTCCGGCCACCATTTCTTCACCACTTCATCACCGACCTCTTGCCGTCCTAACCCACCCATTTCCGGCCTCCATCGACCACCGGAGCAGCTCCCACGAGCTTGTTTTCCGATTTGCCCTTTTTGGCCATTTCCGGCCATTCCGCCGCCACCCACGGCCGTCCGTCACTTCCTATAGCTTCACAACCACCTCTAGACCATTCCCTATCAATCCCGTGTCCTAGTTTGTCCCCGTTCAAAAGTGGGTTTTTCGGACCCACGGCCACAGTGAATTTTCACTGTGACGTTGCTGTTTTTCCGCCGTTAGCAACGCCGCGAGCTTTCTAAAAATACCGTATAGCGCTGTAAGTATTTTCCAAACCCTATTTTCAGATTTTAATGTATATTGCTCTTTCAATTGTTTTATTTAATTAAGCATTTATTTATTTTATCTGTTGTTGGTTGTTGATTCCGGACTGAGTCCGAGGAGTTTCGGGGGTCGGATGGATTGAGGATGGAGTGTTTGTTTGGTTGGTTGTGACTGGTTGATTTGATTGGACCGTGTGGCGTGCGTTGCATTTTATTTGCGTACATGTGCGTTTTGCTTTATTTGTGTAATTCATGTTTATCAGCGTTTTGGTCTTTGGTTGCATGTGTCTCACGAGCCCAAGCCGGGATGGGTTATTATCACGGTGGAGCTCCTCTGGTCACTCGGGAGCGAATAATACTGAGTGACATCCCCTGGGTTGTCGCAGGGCGACGACCGGATCGCACGATAGGGTGACGATGTCGTGTCGACTCCGTGGTCCTTCTAGTGGCGGGGACTAGAGGATGGCCCAGATGGTTCGCGCTCGTGTCGTGAGTCTGGGCATCACTCGTTTAGGTGCCACATGCGCAGTCGTTACCTGCGGTGTGGTACAGAGCCATGTATACGGATGATCCCTAGGGGAGATCATGGTGTATGCGTAATCGGAACTCCTCTGGTCACTCGGGAGTGGTTAATACTGAGTGACGTCCCCTGTGTTGTCGAGAGCGATGACGGGAGCGGGGCTAGGGGATGCTTGGCTACGAACGCGCAGGGCGCGGAACCGGGCATCGCCCTACTCACCGACTCCGTGGCCTTTCGCTGGTGAGGGCTAGAGGATGGCCCAGATGGTTCGCGCGTGTGACGTGAGTCTGGGCATCACTTGTTTAGGTGTCACACGCGTAGCCGTTCTCTACGGTGTGGCACTGAGCCAGGGTGTGCGGATGATCCCTAGGGGAGATCATGGTGCATACAGTGTGGGTGTGGTATGGTTTTCGGTTATGATCTATTTTCTGGGAAAATGGTGGTTTGGGCCATTATCGGGGATAATGGCGAGGTTTGACTTCTTGGATGTTTTGTGGGCCATATGGGTTTTGGCGTGCGTGGAAAAAATGTGGTTTTGCGGGGCATGTGTTTAGGTTGTTCTTGCATGCATGTTGTTTGAGCTATATGTGTTTTTATCTGGTAGTGTTTGGGTTATACTTACCTGCGGAACCATTTTTGGTTCCGTAGCTTTTGGTGCAGAGTTCGAGGAAGAGGAGGAGGAGGCTGAGCCCGAGGATGCGGCTCCGCCGGGTTGCTGATGCTGTGCTTTTTATCTGTTTTTAAACATGTATTTGTTTTTTTTTATATAATATTTTATTTATGTACGTTTTAAACAGCTTGTATTACGTTAAGAAAAATTCTGGTACTTAGTTATGACTTTCTTTATCCGCTGCGTGTTTCTCTGTACACATTTGTTGCCTGACACACACTCGGCACCCGTCGATGGGATGGTGACCCGGGTTGTCACCATCCGGACGTCTCAATTTCCCCGTGTTCGGGCGTGGGGATTTGGGGGCGTCACAGGTTAAAAAAGCAAAAAAAAGTTAAGCAAATGACACAAAAAATATTACAATTTACAATCTATGATTCCATGCATCTAAGCTTATAGCCATAGGGCCATAGGCCATAACCCACCTACTAATAAAGTGATATGACAAATTACAAATGACAAAATAATAACTAATACAAATAACAAATAACTAAGATCTAATCTCCAAACGACAAACACTTGATCTCGTTAAAGCTTTCATCACCAAACGAAATGCTGCTGCCATATAACTGCTGCAATAGACCAATAAATTAATGAAATGAAATGCCACATGTTTTGGGTAATGCTAAATAGGAACACAAAAGTTCAATGAGAGACAATACAAAAGTAAAACTAAATTGGACAAGTCACAATTCAAGAAAATAATCTAAAATTTTAAAGAAAACAATTCAAGTTCTCACCTCATGAATTTGCATTGGATGCATTGGATGTAGACATTATCTTTGACACCTCCATAGAATTTTCACCCTCGTGAGTAAGTGCTATACGATAAAAGAAAAAAAAATAATTTATATAAATTTACAAAACATATATAAGTCATAAACGTACTAGTAAGGAACGCCGAATCTTCTTCATCCAACCGTTCAAAAGCTTTTCAAAATTTTGAAACTCTCTCTAACATAAGATAGGTGAAGTTCCACCTAGTCAATACATCTAAGCAAATGCCACTTTTGCTTGTAATTTCTTCCAACTGTACACATTTCTTAAACGTACTTCACCTTTGAGGTAAGGACTTCATATATTTCACAACACCTCTCACCTTCGCAATAGACTTATCAAATTCTTTTAACCCCTCACGAATATGGGCACAACATTGAACATGCAAGAATTTATGTTCCAAAATAGTGTTCTTCCTATACTTGATTTTTCTTCAAATAAAAAACTGAACCATTATTAGAAATTGCATTATCAAGTATGATAGCAAGATATTTTGGTTGCCCCCAGTCATGCAAACATATCTCAATGGCCTTACCAAGTGTATCCCTCTTGTGATTCTCAACCAAACAAAAAGAAAGAATCATCTTGTGTAGATTCCAATTATCATCAATAAAGTGTGCAGTCAGACACATATAGTTGAGGTTTTGCACGGATACCCATGTATCCGTAGTGAGGGAAATTTGTTGCCCTTGAAGAGCACTTCTCAATTTATTTTTTTCCCTCGTATACACACTAAAGCAATCATTTGCAACCGTAATACGGGATGGAATTGTTACCCACTTAGGGCAAACAGGATATAAACTTCTTGAAACCCTCCCTTTCAACAAACCTAAAGGGTAACTCATCAATAATTATCATCTCTGCTAAGCCTTGTTCTGCAACCCTCAACACTAAAAGTTATTGACACAAGTTTCTCATTACCACTTCCTCCATCTGTCTTCCAAGCTAGAGTAGTTTGGGACTTATCTGTCCTATTAAAAGGACATTTCCTACATTATTTCTCAATGTAATACTTCATAGACTTTGTACCATTGGTCTTTGTATCACATGCATACGAATCAGTACAATAATTACATTTAGCCCTAGGTTTACTTGGATCACCGTTTGGTATTCTTGTAAAGTGATCTCAATATTAATGTTATAAGACCAACAACTATGTCTATCTCCTTTGAATTATATCACATAATCAACATGGAGAAGCACAAAAGAATATTCTAGAGAATCTAAATTATTCAAATAGAGCAATTATAAAAACTTGAGTTATTCCCCCTTTGGATGTGAATATTTTTACGAGATCTACCACCTCTGAAGGTAAGTAGGTAGCTCGATTGTAGGTACTTTTTAAATTGCATGCATTATTTTAATTAAATAACTTATATTTAGTAATCAAACACACAACTAAGATACTATAATACAATTATACAGTGATGAAATTAAGATAATTATTTTGAAAAAGATAGATGCCTGTTCGGTGCTACCATTAATTTCTAACCATGCCTAGAATCTTTTGTGATGGAAACTTCATTCACTAATGGGCGCTTCTAGCACATTTTGCCTTCAAATACTCGATGAATTGACAATGATATTTGAGGTCATTTGACCCAATTACTCAGTTTGGATACATGAGCCACATTGCATTGAAAGGGCACGAAATCATGGAACTCGAATCTCAATATTTTTTGGTAATGATATTTGATATTATTTCATCCAATTACAATTACTACTTTGGACGCATGTAGTTCCTCGTTATTAACTTATTATCGAACAACATTTCATCTTATTATCTAATGTTAAAAAAAAGGGCAAAAAAGAACCAAATAAAGTCTCAAAGAACTAAAGAAATCCTATATATTATATGTTCCCAAATTGAATTAGCACAGCATTTGAAAGCACAAACATTTAAAAAAAAAAAAAAACACGGAGACGTGAACAATATAATTCAACCCTATCATTCTTTATTTCTATATCTTCTAGGTACTTCTAAACCCTCACCATACAGAAACCAGAGCAAGATTGTTACAGAGTTGTGTCTATTTTGTTATTTGAAATAAGAAAAAAAAAATAGAACAGAACACATAGGTAAAATGAAGAAAAAACTTACAATCCTTCATCCCATTGATATGAGAAAAAGATGGAAAAAACTTACAAGAAAACAAATTAAACGTCCCTTTTAGTTTCTGATATAAACTAAATATTAAGTTTGAATTTGGATAAAATCTAGATAGGATTCTAAAGACTCAAAAGCTTGAGTTTCAAATCATATTTATTCATTCTAGCAAATAGATTACTGTAAATTTTAAAATCGAGCCATCTCAGATTCACCAATAAGTTAAGCCATCTCAGATTCACCACGAAATCACATAAATAACAGATTCATCAACAAGAAACCCAGTTTCACGAATCATAAATTCACAAGAAAAAATCGAAATGCCAGATTCACGAAATCACGAAATAAAATCAAAAAAATTACATACCAATAAAAATAGAAGCCTTGTGAACTACGAAGGAATTGAGGGGTGGCCCAACGAGTCTATGACAGAATGGGGTGGGGAAGGCCTTGCGAGGCTGCGATGGTTATATACTCACGTAATGGGGGGGCTAGGGTTTTTTCCTTTTCACTTTTCATGCAATGAGAGAGAGTCTGAGAGTTGAGAGGGGATGGGAGGGAATCGGGGGAGGGGTGGGTTGTATCAGAGGGAATTGTTGAAACAACGCCATTCGGATTAAAAACAATCCTAAATGGCACCGTTTCAACATGCGGGAAAGAGAAAAAATAAAATGAGTTGCATGAAACGACGCCCATTTCATGCAACTCAGTTATCATTTCCCTTCTCCCTGAACCTAAACAGCGTAGTTTAAGTCTAATTTTGCACCAGACGGTGCCATTTTTTCCCTTAGTAACTATGTATATTTTCATTTATTCTAAGTTTTTAGCACATAAATTAATAAAAAAAATTATTTTAATTAGTAAAATTAAAATTAAGTAAACTATACAATATAATTATTTAATTAACTCATTAAAAAAATATATAATTATAATTATATTGATGATGTTAATTGTTATTTTGTTACTAACTTAGAGTATATCAATGTATTATGATAGTTCTAACTTCTAGGTTAATGCATAATGAGGAATGAGCTATATGTTTACATTTTGTACATTTTGTATAGGAAGCAATAAGCATAAATAATTTAATTATCCATGCATGCTTTATATTTACTTGCAACTTAGGCCATATATGTAGATGTTAGTAATTAGTTAATGTCTTAATGAGGAATTGGCCAATTAGATCATACATGCTTTCTATTTACTTGCAAACTAGGTCATGCATTTTGTTATTTGTATATGAAGCAAGATGCATAAATAATTTAATTAAGAGCACATCCATAGGACCAAACATGCTTTAATTTACTTGCAACTTCGGTCATAGATGTAGAATTGTAGATGTTATCATGTTACTAATTAGTTAATGGAGAATTGGTATTTGCCATTAGGTTAGTTAATTTACAATTTACCAATTGCTTTATATTTACTTACAACTTAGGTAAATTACAAAAAATTAATCTATACACTTTAATTAGATATAGATGTAGAAGTTAGTAATTAGTTAATGGTGAATTGGTGATAAGTTAATTGATAATAATCTTATAATATACCTTAGTTAATTAATAAAATATTAATCTGTAATTATATATTTAAAATTTTAGATTGTAAATGGTAATAGCCTAAAAGGTTAGATGAAAATGACATATTAATTACATAAAATAAATATATAAAAAAATAAAAAAATTATTTTAGGAATTAATTCGGTCTTGTCTGATTCTGTCCAAGGAAGCCTGGACTATGGACCGGACTGAAAACCGAATTCCTCATTAATCTAGGATCAAAACCGAACCCCCTGCTTACTCAGTCCGGTCTGATCCGGACCGAACCAGTCAGTTTCTCTAGTCCAAACCGACCATTGTACAACACTAATAATAATAATAAATCGAAGAGCTCAAATTTGTGCTAGTGGTATGCAGCACCATCCAATCTATATATTTGAGACCTATACACAAAACTCACTTACCACGTATAAAAGACTAATCATTTCTGGGCACAACCGCAAAACCATTAGACATTAATATGCATATTTTAGTTTTTGTGCGATTTCTCCTGTTAGCAAATGAATCTCCCAACCATTTAATCCCCTGCCCCAAAATAAAACTTTAAAAAAAAAAAAAAAGGACAAAAACAACAAATATATAGGTAAGAATGACTAATACTATACACCACATTATTATCTTACTTTCATTATACTATATAAAATGTGGCATATTCTTAAATATGTCACATTTTACATAATGGGATGAAAATAAGAGGATAGAGTGGTGTATAAAATTTTCTATGTAGTACTGTGATACTAAACCAAATGCAGAGTTGCAGACTGACACATTCATCTCTGCATGAGTTTTTCCTTTTAATTTTTCTATCTTTTTTACCATTAGACATTAATTCGCGTATTTTTTTAAAAAAGAGTAAGAGTCTATTATTAAAAATTGAATTTTCTTTTATATAAATCTCATATTTATTTATTTTTTTCAAAAACATTGTACGATACTTACATATTCTATAATTATAAATATCATTTCTATTTATTTATTTACTAAAATTTAAAAAAGTCCAAGTAAGTTTTTGGATAGGATTATTAAATGAAAAATGATTGATTAAAATAAAAAATAAATTTTAATTAATTCTTCTAAGAAGTATACTAAATTGAATAATTTTATTTAAAAATATTTATCTGACATAATTTAATTTAAAACATAATTTTTTTTTAAGAGCGAAATGGCTTGGGATATACAAAGACGATATTATTTCTCGCTTCTCATATCCTCTCAGCGCGCGCACTTTCCCCTCTCACTCTATCTCTCTCTTTCTCTGCCTCAAGTATTTTCTATACAATATTTTCTTTCCATTCACTTTCGCTAATTATTTCTTTTATGTATTAGTACCCTATGCGGCTGATGGTAACTTGATTTCTGCTTGTGAAAGGAACGGGCCCCTGCGCCCAGCGGCCCAGCCTAGGACCTCCAAGTGACCCAAAACCAAGTTGGTTGTAGAGCAAGCTCAGGCCCATCCCAACGGATCCCTCTGCCCCAAGGAAGGGGCCCCTAAGTTATAGGCCTTGGTCAGCCAAGAAGCCCATCACAAACCCGGCCCTCCTCAAGGCCAAAATAAGGTTTGGGGCCTCGATTGGGTCACTTCAAGCAAGAAAGGAAGTTAGACCTACCCAAGCATGAGCAGCTAGAAGCACATCAAATTTATGACCTGCACAGTCATGGGTTGCCAGAGGCACGTTGCATTTATGACCTATCCAGTCGCAGGAGGCCAAGGACACATCGCATTTATTACATGACAAAATATACACGCATGAGACCACATTATGGCAGAGAATTAACAGATCAAGGATGAGACACTTCTGACCCAGACATACCTTGGAGTCCCATGCTTCCCTTCAAAGATGGGGTCCAGGTCATGTATAAATACCCCAACCCCTTCCACGTAAAATGATTGGATACTCTTTACATATACAAGAATCCTCAACTGACTTAGGTATCGAATGACTCACGAACTCAACCTGAGTCCATTCTTTATTTGTCTTGCAGGTTCTACAAAGTGGGCCTATGCCACCACCCAGGCTGCGAAACACGACATCAATAGTGGCACCATTTGTGGGATTTCTTTCTTTTCCCTAACAGCATGTACTTTGCATGCCGATAGCGACGTTGTCCCAAATTGCATATAGGAGCGCCGTGATGGAATCAAGGCTAGCAGAAATGGAAGAGATGATAAAGAAGCTTACTGAGGAAATGGGGGAGCTGCACAGAGAAAACACTGCACTGCGGCAAACCAATGAAGAGTTGGGAGGGGGAGACGAGCCTAGCGGCAACAAGCATCAAGTCACAGCGTGACCAAGTGAGTGCAGCAGCAGATGAAGAAAGACGATAGATGCACTTAGAATTATGAGAACTGAGAGATAAGTATGGTAAGATAGCCAAGCGAGTCAAAACGCCCTCAATTGTTGATCAGCTGCTAGGCAGCACGGACTTGCCTTATAGTACAGGGGTCATGGCGATTCCCCTACAACCAAAATTCAAGGTTCCCCATATGGAGTTGTACGATAGAACCAAGGACCCCCTAGAGCACTTGGATACGTTTAAGGTCCACATGATGCTACATAGCTTCCCAAGGGAGGTAGCCTGTCGAGCCTTCTCGTTGACGCTAAAGAGCAGGGATCCAAACCAGGCCCAAGCCTAGTTCCCTACCGTCGGGGTTGGTAGGGAGCTTCAATAAACTAGCACGCTTGTTCATGACTCAGTTCCTAGCAAGCATAACTTTTGACAGTCAAACAGCATGACAATGAAAGCCTGAAGTCTTACCTCGCTCGCTTCAATCGAGAGCAAATGACTACTGAAATTCAAGACGAGAAGATCACTTTGGTGGCTCTCCTGGGCAAAATCTGGCCTAGGAACCCCTTCATGGTGGAGATAGCTCGACAAACCCCAATCACCCTAAGGGAATTATGGACTCAGCAGATGGGTTCATCAATGCAAAGGATAAGTTGGAGGCACTAACGGCCTCACGTCAGTCTGAAATGGAGCAGGCAGAACTTAGGGTGGTCGAGCTAAAGGATAGTCGTGGGCGAGACAGGGGAAAGAAAGGAGCTGTAGAGCCGGGAAAGAAGGAAAAAGCCTCAGGGTGGCCACGGGGCATCCCCCGAGCACACTCTAATATGGCGGTGGAAGGAGAGAAGGAGGTGAATCCACGAAGAGACTCAGGGCGAGAAGTAAAGGTACACCCTTACTGCAGTTACCATATGACCAACTGGCATAGCACCGAGGATTGTTACACCCTGAAGAGAAGGAGGAAGGTGGAAATGCAGAACCAAGGGCGTCGCTCCGAAGACAGATGAGAACAGTATCGGGATGACAGATGAAGGGTGCCAATGGGGGACCTGGTGACCAACCAAGAGGCCTGGAGGAGCCCTAAAAGGATCGAAAGACCAATTGGGGAGATCCACACAATCGTTAGCTGAAACGCAGGAGGAGGATCCACCTCTTCCACTTGAAGGGCACACCCTCACTGGGCGCAGTACGAAGAGGTTTTTACGATGGGCTGGATCATACACAGGGCCCCGAGGTCAGCCAAATGAGTCACCATAAGCTTCAGTGAGAAGGATGAAAAGGGGATTCTTCACATGCATGACGATGCGTTGGTGGTAATCATACAGGTAGCAAACTTCACCCTTCGGCGAATCCTGGTGGATAATGGAAGCTCACAGACAGATTAAGGCCTTGCTCCAGTACTACTAAAAGTTTTCACAGGTGATGTAGTCCAACCGATAAGGGTCATTACTTTGTTGGCCTCGGCTGGGAAGGCCCTAAGGACGGCGGCAACCATGGCGGACTTCGTGGTGGTCAAAGCTCGGTCGTCCTCGTCTTCGTGGGATGAGGAGGCCTTGTGCCAATCCAATCTAAATGAACCTTTGGAGCTCATCTCGATCAACGCCCAAAGGCCAGAGCAGACCATCAAGATATGAACTAGGCTAAGCCCCATGTTAAGGCAACTGCTGAAGTGCCTCCTCATCGAGCACCAAGTCGTCTTCACCTGGAGTCACGAAGATATGCTAGGAATAGAAAACTCAATCATTGAGCATCAGCCATGCGTCGACCCTACAGCTCGAAAAGTTAAGTAGAAACGACAAAGTTTCAGTGCCGAGAAATATGCAACCATCATAGAGGAGGTGGATCGACTCCTTGCGGCAAGATTCATCTGTGAGGTGCATTACCCGGAATGGCTTTCTAACTTGGTTCTAGTAAAGAAAGCCAACAGGAAGTGGCAGATGTGTGTCGATTTCACTGACCTAAACAAAGCATGCCCAATTGATAGCTTCCCTTTGCCTCACATCGATTTAATTGTGGATTCAAAGATAGGAAGCCCCCTCCTAAGCTTCATGGATACTTACTCTAGATACAACCAGAACAAGATGAGCTTGGACGATGAAGAGAAGAAGGCGTTCATCACGAATTGGTGGTTGTACTACTACAAAGATATGTCGTTTGGTTTAAAGAATGCCAATGCCACCTATCAGAGCTGGTCAATCAAATGTTTAAACAACAGATTGGTCAGAATATGGAGGTGTACATGGATGACTTGCTGGTAAAAAGAAAGAAGGTAGAGTCACACTTGGCGGACCTACGCGAGGCCTTCTCAGTCCTCCGGTGGTACCAAATGAAACTCAATTCGGCGAAATGTGCATTTAGGGTGGAGTTCAAGAAGTTCTTTGGATTCATGGTCTCGGAGAGAGATATCGAGGCTAACCCTGAAAGGGTCGAGGCTATAATAGGGATGCAATGTCCCCACAACCTCCACGAAGTCCAAAGGCTGGCCGGTAAAGTGGTAGCCCTTAATCGCTTCATTGCTCAGTTGACTGACAAGTGCCTACCTTTCTTCAAAGTTTTGAGAAAAGCTCAAGAGTGGGACGCGGGATGCGAAGAGGCCTTCTTTGACCTAAAGCAATACCTGACTCACCCCCCTCTTCTCAGCCAAACGAGACCAGGAGCAGATCTAATCATATACTTTGCTATATCCCTGCATGCAATCTTAGTAATGCTAGTCCACAACACAGAAGAAGGATAGAGGCTAGTCTACTACATGAGTCGGGCTCTCTGGGGAGCCAAGGCCCGATATCCATGAATGAAGATGTTAGTGTTTGCACTAGTGGTTGTGGCAAGAAGGCTGAGGCCCTACTTCCAAGCTCACCCAATGAAGGTTTCGATAGACTTACCCCTCAAGAAGATCCTCCAGACACCTCTGAACAGCTTGCTAACTGGGCAATTAAACTTAGCGAGTTCAACATTGAGTATCACCCTCGTACTGCGATTAAAGACCAGGCATGGGTAGACTTCATCGCAAAGTTCACCAATTTCTCAGAAAAGACCCTTACGACACCCCTGGAAAAGCACTGGTAGGTCTATGTCGATTGCTCGTCCTGCTAGGTTGGCAGTGGTGTAAGGGTCCACATTATAACAGAGTAAGGGGAGGAATATAGCTACGTGGCCAGACTTGCCTTCAAGGTGACTAACAATGAAGTTGAGTATGAGACGCTCCTGGCAGGAATGACAGTGGCACAATTGCTAGGGCAGAGGAGATGGATGTGAAAGTTGATTCCCAAGTAATTGTCAACTAGATCCTCGGGCGGTTTGCAGCAACGTGGGATAGGCTGAAGAAATACCTTCAACTTGTCTACAACAAGTGCGACGGCTTTCGTTACTTCCTAATCCAACAAGTCCCAAGAGTGAAAAACGAAGAGGCAGATCGACTAGCAAGGGTTGCATCAGGGCAAGAGGAACCCTACTCCCAAAACAAACCATTTCCAAGACGATTGACACCCTGTCAATCGGAATGGAACAACTCGCCTTCGTCTGGAGTCCCTCAAATGGGTAGCAGACATCAGAGATTTATTGCGGGAGGGCAAGCTGCCTGGCGACTTGGAAGATGAGCAGAAAGTCAGGACTATGGCGGCCCAGTTTATCATGATTGAAGGGGTCCTCTACAAGAGGGGTTTCTCCAAGATAGGGGTATTCATCTGGACCGGATTTTTTTTCCGATCCGGATCCGAAGCCCGGAAACTGGGTGAATCCGAGCGGTTAAGAAATAATTCTTATCCGCCTAGACCCGGTTACGGATCCGATTTTATAATTGGATATCCGTAACCAGTTTTAATTTTAAAAACAAAACAACACACCCTTACAGAAGACAGAGACCTCGACGATCCTCTCCCCCACCCCCTAGCGAAACCCTAACTCTTGCTCACATGGATCCGTCGCCACCGATGACTGGGCCTTCGGTGACTATAGTGGCCCCCATCCGGTAATTTCTTTCTTCTTCCAAGTTTTTCTCATTACTTGGTATTCTCTCTCTCTCTCTCTCTCTCTCTCTCTCTCTCTCTCTCTCTCTCTCTCTCTCTCTCTCTCTCTCTCTCTCTCTCTCTCTCTCTCTCTCTGTTTGTATATCAGTTTCTTCTCCCAAGTTTTTCTCGTTACTTGCTTACGGATAGTTTCTGGTTACTCGTTGGCCGTTGCTACCTTTAGCTAGATATGAGTTTGTGTTTATAGATCTGCGTTTGTGTGTAGATCTGAGTTTTGGTGTTTGAATATAACTTTCCTCTCTCATTGGCTGTTGCCCACTTTAGCTAGATCTGAGTTTGTATTTATAGATTTGAGTTTCTATATGTAGATCTATAATAAGTAAAGGATTTCTGCAGTTATGGCTACGGGTTTTTGCTAAGGATGTGAGTTTTTGCTCTATTAATTTCTCTAGATGCTGTGATTGTGTTTATTAAACTTTTTTTTTTCTTTTCTTTATGGTTTAGAGCTGGGTTTGGTTTTTTTTTTTTCCTAATCTCTAGTCTATTTTTTGATTTTTTTTCTTGCTATTAATTTATCTGGATGTTGTATGTTGAGAATCTGAAGTTCTCTATTTCTCCACTGCGTTCATTAAAATTTTTTTTCCTTGCCTTTGGTTTGGATCTGAGTTTGGAGAAATATGATAAAAAAACCCAGCACGTACTCCATTTTTTTTCCCAGGTTTATATTGGTTGGGATCTGGGTTCGCACTGTATTTAATTTGAAACTAGTTCATAATGCAAATATGGATATAAGGTATAAAAGTTTTCTTGATGAATGGGAATCAGACCCAAGGGTCAATGCAGGAATGGATATTAAAGTGGTCATTGCAGAGATTCTAAAGGACAAAAACACACCTCTTGTCCAAAAGTTTTTTTTTTTTATAATGCTTGATATGTGCTGCAAGCATCTTGTTCCTGTATACTTATTGATTGTGATTGGTCTGCATTATTTGCGCTATTTATATCCCATTGGTTTTTTTCCTTCTTATGTTGCATTGTGATATAAGCATGACATACTTCTTTAATCAGTTGTTTGGCTGCTGTATGCTAGTCCGTTGACAATACATATCTAAGTTTATTTGCAGGTGGTGATATCAAGCAGATCTCAACCAAAAACCATCTATCAGATGTGATTGAGGTCTTGTTGTTCCCTTTTGATAAAGAAAATTATATACTTCGTTTCTCCTTGTGAACCCCCAAGAGTAAAAACAAACTTAATTTGCTCAATTCTTTAAACCCCCCACTTCAATTTTGTTTCTTATATATCTATTTGTACTAGACAATATTATTCTAGGTTGATCCATCACAACTTCTCTTTTTTACTTTCAATATGAACCCTCTACATTGGGGGCCTTCTCTTTTACCTGATGTAAGATTTGAGTAATTCATTTGTGCCCTCGCTCAAAAGCTTTTTATCTCCATTTATTTCTTTTGGACTAAACTTATTCTGGGAAATGTTATAGGATCTTGCATCAGGTCCAGCTTTTGATCACTTGGAAAATGCTCTACATAAGTTTGATGATGGGCCATTTTTCTTTAGGCAATCCAGTTTGGTAAGTTGATTTCTCAACTATGTTACTTTAATTTTTATTATTTTTTTGTAATAAAAATTGTAGCCTATTTAATATATAATATGTTGTCTATTTTATAATGGCTACAGTTTATGGCTTGCTAATTGGAACAATACCCTATCATCTGGAGCTACTCATGCTGGTGAGTTTGCATCTTGATCTATTTTGCATAATTTGGTTTCAATGGGTTGTACTGTTGCTGATGAATTAGATCAAATATGAGATTATAAAGAAATTGTAAATTATCTTTAAAAATATGATCAAATATAAATTAGATCAAATATTTAATGATGCAGTTAACCAGTTTGAATGTCACCCTTATTTAGGGGTGGCAATATGCCACACGACCTGTTAACCCAACACGAACACGACACGATAATAGCGGGTTGATAACGGGTTAACCCGTTAAGACACGATTGCTTAACGGGTTGATAACGGGTTAACCCGTTTTGACCCGTTATAACCCGTTATGACACGTTAAGAAAGTTAAAATTACAATTATACCCTTATATCTAAAAATAAAATTGTTAGAATTTCAATTTCGATATTTTTATTATTTGGATTGTAGTTTTGGACTTATAATTAGTTTTATAATTTTTATAAATATTGTAATTTTAACATTTATATAAAATTATGCTAAATTTAATCAGGTTAAACAGGTTAATTTCAGGCCTATTCAACCTATTTATATAAATAGTTTAAAATGAGTTGTATTGTGTCGTATTAACCTATTTCGTAATATTTTTTTAATTTATTTGTTTACTTATAAAAAAACATATTTCGTAATATTTATTAATGGGTCAAAACGGGTTGACACGACACGACCCGTTATGTTAATGGGTCGTGTTAGGGTTTGAGATTTTGACACGATAAGCTTAACGGGTCGGGTTAGGGTTGACCTATATGACCCGTTAACACGATTTGACACGACACGAACACGACCCGTTAACACGATTTGACACCCCTACCCTTATTTTCAGCGTGATTCTTTAGTCAAATTCTGTCAAAAGCATGGGATTTGTGCTACAGCACACACTCCTCTTGGAGGTTCTGTTGCCAACACTGAATTGTTTGGTTTAGTTTCTTGTTTGGTTAAAGCCCTTGACAAGAATGGTGCAAGATGCTAATTAATGCTTGATTACTTGATGCAGATGTATTGCAGCAATTGATGGAGCTTTTCTCAAAATCAATCTCAGGATTGTAATTTTCCACCTTAGTCAAGGTGGAAGACCCTTTGTAACTGATGTTGTTGTAATTGATAGTAATTGATTATTTATTTTGTTCTTTGTAAATTTATATTTTGCATTGTGACGTAACAACAATATTATCTAGTTTGTATTTTTATTTATTTTGTTCTTCAATTTATTTTTTTATAAAATTCTTTTAAAGTGTTTTAATTATTTTTTAAAAAACTTCTAGGCAATTTAAGTATGAGATTAGATTTTTTTTAAAAAAATGAGCTATAATTTCTTTTTAAACTTATAAAGATATTTTTAGAATTTTTTTATTTTACAAAACCTGAATTCAATCCGGGTATAACCTGGATATCCAGGATTTAAGCCCAAAAAACCAAAAAAATCTGAATATCTGGTTACAATTCGGATATCCGGATTGAATCCGGTTATCCACTCGGATTGAGTCCAGATTCAATCCAGGTGGATAACCGCCCGAGTTTGAAAATCCGGATCCGGATCTGGTTTTGACTGGATACCCGGATCCAAATCCGGATGCACACCCCTACTCCGAGACCCTTCTCCGGTGCTGTCGTTAGAAGAGGCGCAGTATGTACTGGTAGAAGTTCATGAGGGTATGTGTGGAAGCCATACGGGAAGCAAGGCACTGGCTGCAAAGGTGACCTAAGTCGGGTACTACTCGCCCCATCCACTCAGAGATGCACAAGACTTTACCAAAAAATGCCCTAAGTGCCAGGAACATGGATCGGTGCTGCACTGCCCCCTAGAGGAATTAACATCAATAATGGCCTCGTGGCACTTCGCACAATGGGGCCTCAACCTGATCGGCCCATTCCCAATAGCCAGAGGGGTGGCCAAGTTCATGGTAGTGGCAGTCGACTACTTTACGAAGTGGGTTGAAGTTAAGGCCCTGGCAAGCATCACCTCGCGAACCATCAAGAAGTTCCTCTGGAGGTTGATAGTTTGCAGATTTGGCATACCTCATGCCTTCGTCTCGAACAACAGGAAGCAATTCGACTACCAACACTACAAGGACTGGTGCGTAGAGCTCAGAATCAAAGTGAAGTACTCATCGTCGGGACACTCGCAAGCCAACGGTCAGGCCGAAGCTACCAACAAGACCCTCCTCTTTACTCTCAAGAAAAAGTTGGGGATGCATAAAGGAGCATGGGCAGACGATCTACCGAGCATTTTGTGGGCGTATCGAACCACCGTTTGGACCCCCACTAGGTAAACGCCTTTTTCTCTCACCTACAGGAGCGAAGCAATAATCCCTATTGAGGTCGAGATGCCCACGTTCCATATGCAACACTTCAACCCCACCATTAGTGGTAAGAGGCAGGCAAAAGACCTGTACCTCCTAGAAGAAAGAAGGGATGTAGCTCCCGTACACACTAAAAGTAACAAAAGGAAGGAAGAACAGTATTTCAACAAACAAGTGAAGCCACGGTCCTTCAAAGTAGGGGATCTGGTGCTGAAGTAGACAGGAGTCACGAACTAGAAGGTGGGTAAGCTTGGACCTCGGTGGGAAGGCCTGTATGTGGTAGCTGCAAGCAACAGGCCTGGCTCATATCACCTTAAAACCAGTGAGGGCTTCGAGCTTCCCCATCCCTGGAACATTGAACACTTGAAGAAATATTTTGTATAGGAACAGGGATTAGCAACTTGTATGCAAAAGTAAACTTTATGAATGAAATCGTATTGATGTTTTCCCCAAACTTCTGTGCTATCTAAAGTCTAGAACAAAATCGAGTCCTCACAACCAGTTGCGTGGTAAGGCCAAGTCTCTGAGATGGGCCAACCCCTGTCCAACAAAGTCGAGCTCTAAGACTCACCAAGTCCCTCAACTCGCAACCAACTGTAGGATCAGGATAAATCTTTGCAACTCGTCGATCCCCATCCAACAAAGTCGAGTCCCTCGACTCGCAACCAACTACGAGGTAAGGATAAGTCTCCACGACTCGCCGATCCCATTCAACAAAGTCGAGTCCCTAGACTCACAACTAGCTACGGGCTAAGGACAAGTCTCCTCGACTCGCCGACCCCCATCCAACAAAGTAAAGTCCCTCAACTCGCAACCGATGGTGGGGTAAGGCCAGGTCGTCGAGACGGGTCGACTCTTATCCAACAAAATAGTCCCTTAACTCGGTGAGTCCCTGAGACTAGTCAACCCCCTCCCAACAAAATCTATGCCGAGTCCCTGGACTTGCAACATTGAACGAGTCCCCAAACTCAATGGGCTGAGGTCACCTCTTCAAGAACGGCTGAATCCTGTCCAATCGAGATTCCAGGTCGAGCCAATCAGACAGATGTGTGCGAACGTACCTCTTACTTCTAAAGATGAAAAGTAAAGTGAACGAGACACTGCTATACAAGTAAGGATTTTCATTAATAAGAGCACACAACACACCATTTACACAAAAAGGAGAGAAAAACAAGGAGACTGGCAAGAAAAGAAATAAGAGGGATCGAGCCCGTCAAGGAAGGGGTGGGGCCAAGCTACTGAAAGGAAAAGGAGGATACCCCAGTCTTCCAACGTTCTTGCAGTAAGCCCAAGTCTCAAGATTCGGCTTGAGCGACTACAAGTCTAGCTTGTGCAAGTCCTCGTCGAGGTACTCCAGCATATGCTTCCTTAATCGCTCGAGGCCTTCCTGATAGCCGAACGACCAGTCCATGTTTCGGATGGCATTATAGTTCTAGATACGAGCCCTTATCTCTACTACATTATGGCGCACGCTCTCCAGGTTGGACTTTAGCCCCTTGATGGATAGGTCCTGTGACAAGAGGGTCTCGGGGTCTCGTTCTTTTCGGGCACCTCCTACTTCAGTCTCCAGACCTCCCCCTCAGCTTTCAAGCCTCCCCCTCAAGGCTTGAACCTATCCTAGGCTCCCAAAACTCAAGGACAACAGCCACGAATGCTACCTCCGAGCCTTGGCATGATCCCGGCGGAGCTACCTCAATGTGGCTTGGTCCCAGGCCCATCCGAGCTCTTGGATGGCCAGCTTCTGCACAACCACATTGCACTCTTCCACCAACCGCCTATTGTGGTTGGCCAGTTGAGACACATTGTCCATGGCAATGTCGAGCGCCTACCTCAAGTTCGCCTAGTGGCCTTCCCATCCAGCTGTTCGACATACTACCACATCTCGTCGATCTCCTGGAGCCACTCCTGGCGATTGGTCTCAAGCTTTTCATTTCTCCGTGCCATCTGTCAGAGTTTGAAGTTCTTAAGGCAAACCAGGAAGGCCAATTAGCAGTTGGCCTCGAATAGCTTCCTGACCTCTTCGCCAACCATAGCGGCAATTTGGTCGATGCCTTGCAAAGCATTGACAGCACAAGTAATTAAAACAGAAAACACCTAAGGATCCAGCTCGCGGTAAGGGAGGATTGAACTAGATTGTACCTGAGCAAAGGCAGGTCACAGCCTCCGGGCTGTCCATTCATTGGCAGCAACAAGAGCCCTTTCAAGCTCTCACTCCGTGCTCTGGCTGCCCCAGTCTCAACTCTAGCTAGGGGCCAGGAGTGACCACGATGACCTTCTAGCTCCGATTCCTTGAGATGGTTATCGTCTCTCAACTCGACGATGGGGGTGAGGAGATCGAGGGCTCTTTGTCACGGCGAGATCCAGACATAGAAGAGAAGCTGGGGGAGCTCCTCAACGCACCCTCCTCCCTTCCTTTGGATGACTGTTCCCTGTCGTCATCCACCTCCCCATCTTCTTCTCCTTCTCTCTCTTCTTCTTCTTCTCCCCCTCTCTCTTATTCTTCTTCCTCTTCCCGTCTCGTCACGTTGACCGCCTTTCTGCCAGAATCAGACAACCCTCGTGCCGCCCCAAGCTTTCACGGGCTAGCTCCTTCCTTAGGCTATCCTTGAAAGACACAAACCTCCCCGTCTCACCCAAGACATACAAGGGGAAATGTACAAAAGATTCGAGGAAGGCAGCCTAGAAGACTGAATCATCCTCTTCTTCTAGGATGGGAAGCAGCGGCTCAACAGGGGCTGAGCGAGGGCCCGTGGAAGAGGAGGGGCTGACAACGTCACTTAGTCCAGCAGGATATGATGTCATCCTCCCCCAGGTAGGGGCAGGAGGAACCCTAACAGGAGAGGGTTAGACTCGTTCTCCACCCTCGTGAGAATGTTCTCAGGAGCCAGCCCCACTTGAAGGCCTGAGAAAGTATTCATGGCAAGCTTTTAACCACCTGACCTCTTGCTGGGAAGGTTCGGTTGCCCTCTTTTGCCCCTGGGGGGAAGATCCCCAGGTGGTGTGGGGTAAACCGCTTAGCGATCAGTAGTACTCCAATACATAGGGGTCGGAGAGGGCAATGTTGGTGTTCGACTCGTACTCATGCCTCTAAGCCCATTTGGTCACTTTCTCGACACGAGCCTCCTCCTTAGGAGTCAGCCAAATCTACATGCTTTGTGCAGAGGGGAAGAGCCCCTAGTTGACCTAGATGGGAAACTCCCCCTGAGTTTGTTCTTCTTCGGGGAACTCCCAACTCGAACCAAAAACAAAGAAAAACCTCTTCGTGTGGTCATTGATGCTCGAGTAGTGGGACTCCAATGTTGCGATCCTCTGACCTAGGACCCTAGCCTGGAACCCGTACAGACTGCCCGAAGGATGTTTGATCCGGTATACCGACAGAAACTCCCGAGCCGCCAAGTCAGGATACACCTCCCCGGCCTGAGAGAGGGCCTTCCTGGCAATGATGCAGCTTGACATCAACAATCTCTAGCCGTTAGGATGACCTGGGTAGGAGCCAACCCCAGGTAGTGGAGGACCTCCCGGACAAGGCGGCAGAATGGGAGGTTAACTCCACAAGTGAACATCTTGGGGTAGAAGGCGACCTAAGACGCTAGTCCCGAAGAGAACATGATATGTTCTAGTGGCCAGGGAACCTTCAAAACGACTGATTGGGGAATGCTGAACTGCGTTTGATAAGCTTGAAGATCCCCTCTGGTTACCACAGAGATCCAACTTTGACCATCGTAAGAAGGGCTGGGGATATCGGTGGAGGATTGCGAAGCCATGGAGGCAAAGGAAGAGAGAGGGGCTAGATGCGAAAGGGCAAGGAAGAAACTTCGTGGGACTAAGGAAGGGAGTATTTTGGAAAGGAGAGTTGTAGAAATGTTGAGAGGGAGGCGAACCAAGGGTTTAAATAGCCAAGGGAGACAGAACAGGGCACGAGAAACAAAGCGGCACCAACTTGGCTGGCATTAATGAAGAGATGTGCAAGTCCCTAACCAGCATAGGTAACAGGAGAAGAGTCAGGCGCGTGGGAGACAGGGCCCAGTCAAGTCTTGAGAAGACCAGCGGACAGGCAACCCAACAGTCTCATCAATTGTTATTAGGAATGGGACGGGCAGGAAAAGAGGAGACGCACTCCCAGTGGGGGACAGGTGGCACAAAAGCCAAACCGATAAAAGGGCCTTTAAAGAAAATAAAAGGAGTTTGGGGAGGTGAAGGGACGGAAGCGTGGTGCCATAGGCCTATCAGAACTATCACTACCAGAGGAAGGGAAATTGAATGGTTAACTGGCAATCGAAAGAGCCAAAAGCCCACAGGGCACATCCCTTGGACTGACCGAAACGATTGAAAAATCGGAGAAGACATCTCACTTGAAAATCCCACCTCTTAGCCATGGTGAGATTTCGCTGGGTAATGAGAGAGGAGCAAGCCCGTAGCCCAATGGCCCAACCCAGGACCTCCAAGCAACCTAGAACCAAGTTGGTCGAAAAGCAAGCTCTGGTCCATCCCAACGGATCCCTCTACCCCACGAAAGGAGCCCCCAGGTTATAGGCCTCGTCAGCCAAGAAGCCCATCACAAACCCGGCCCTCCTCAAGGCCACAACAAGGTTTGGGGCCCCGACTGGGTCACTCCAAGTAGGAAAGGAAGTCAGACTTGCCCAAGCATAGGTAGCTAGAAGCACATTGCATTTATGACCTGCACAGTCATGGACGGCCAAAGGCACGTCACATTTATGACCTACCTAGTTGCGGGAGGCTAGGGACACGTCACATTTATTACATGATAGTATATACCCACACACTACCACAATATGGCAAAGCATTACCAGATCAGGGATGAGACAGGTCTGACCCAGACACACCTTGGAGTCCCACGCTTCCCCTCGAATACGGGGTCTAGGTCAGGTGTAAATACCCCAACCCCTTCCACAAAAAAAGGATTGGATAGTCTTTACATATACAAGAATCCTCAACTGACTTAGGCATCGGATGACTCACAGGCTCAACCCGAGTCCATTCTTTATTTGTCTTGTAGGTTCTACGAAGCGAGCCCATGCCACTGCCCAAGCCGCGTAACACGACATCAACGCTGCTATTCTTGTTTCTTGGCTCCACACTTTCTTTTCTTTTCTTCGGGCTTATGTCATTGAAAATCAATGCTATGTGGGTGGTAGGTTTCTTTTAGTTAAATTCAGTTTCTGCAATGATCTTTTTTCTGGCATCGTTAATATCTTTGATTTTAGATTCATGGCATTCACGTCGGCACATATTTGTGTACTTTTTCTTTTCTTTTTCTTTTCGTGTAATTGTCGAATGTAAAACGAATATGTAAAAAGGGAGTTAAAGGCTTGTGTGTGGGTGTGTGTTATTGTGGTCTGGTACTCTATGGTTTGAGTCAAATTAGGTCAGCAAAATTTATTTTGTTGTGAAAAAATTTCTTGGTTTAATCAGAGATAGATATGGGTTAGTATACATTCGAGAGTGCATGGGTTATGCGTGATCGCTCTATGGGATGCTGCTTGTTGAAGTTTTACTTCCCGTTTCTTAATATGGATCAATGGATAGCATGTTGCGTGAAAAAAGGAAGGAAAATTTGATAAAAGGAATGATTTGTTAACCATCGAAAGATTATATTGTAGATACATTGTGCAGTTCATTTTACAAACTGGGAGTTTCTGTTTACATCCTTAAACGCTTTCTGGTTACTTTAGACATGAAGCTTTGACATATATAAATTGTCTGTAGGGCATATGGGACAATAAAAGTCTGCTGTTTTTCTTTGTCCTTTCGTTTTTTTAACCTCGAACCAATTTGATCTTTCTTGCTGGCCTTGACGTTCCTTTTGGTATAAAGTAAATGCTCCTCTATTTATCTTTCCAATACAGGTGGTTCTTCAGGTTACCTATATTCAAGTTAGTCACAACGCTTCTTGAAAATTCTTGCCTAGATAAATGTTCTGGAGACACCTAGTACAAGGGCATTAATTCAACATATTGAGCGCAAAAAAAGTTTAGGGGAGGCAGTGGTTCTGGCTCTTCATGCTCTCTACGATGTTCTGTTCTGGGTGAAATAAAGATGTCAGAGATTTTGAAGGAGCTGGTACATATAGATTTAACGAATGTCAAGTGTACAAAAAAGTATATATCTGATGGAGCCATGCCTTTGCCCGGTCATGACGGCCCCTCTTGTTCTCTAAGCGAGAACCCCGCCACCATGAATAGTAGTGTGGTGGATATAGTTGCCACAATTTCTAAGAAGAAGAAGAAGAAGAGAAAGAAGGGCAAGTCAACTAAAAGTTCCACTGAAGTTGGTTCTCTTCAGTTATCCAGGGAGGGGATGAACAATCCCTCATCTAAGTATGACGAAGACTTGAAGAATGATCCTCCATCTGCTGGTGTTAATCTTCAATTGGCACCATGTACATCTGAATTTTGTGAAAATCAGAATGCGCGCTCACAATGTCAAGAAACTCCCTCAATGTTCCAATATCAGAAATTCTAATCTTACCGGCAATTACTTACCAGATGCTATGAAGAATCTTAATGACTGTGAATCCAGCAACAACTGTGAGGGCTCAAAAATTAGCAGGCACGAGCCTGAAGAACTAAGCAACAACTGTTTTTCAGAGCGTCTTCAGAACCAGTCTCCCAGACATTTATCTCGATGCAATGCTTATGAGATAATGAATTCTGTAAACGAAAATGGAGAGAAAAGTGGGGAGAAAAATATTAATCACTTTCTTATATCCACAGTGTACACACAAGCATATATATATACCCTAAAACCAAGAGACACATATACCCCTATACAAACACATTATAGACAATATATTCTAACACTCCCCCTCAAACTGGGGCATATACATCATATAAACCCAGTTTGAAACAAATAGGTTTTAAACGACTCCAACACAAAGATTTAGTAAACACATCTGCGAGTTGATCTGCGGACTTCACAAAAGGCGTAGCAATGTCACCACTTAGTATCTTATCTCGAATGAAGTGACAATCAATCTCTATATGTTTAGTCCTCTCATGAAATACCGGGTTAGAGGCAATATGCAGTGCAGCTTGATTATCACAAAATAGCTGGAGAGGGATAGGAGCTGGAAACCCAATCTCTTGAAGAAAGTGTTGTAACCATGTCAGCTCACTAGTAGTATGTGCCATTGCCCTGTATTCCGCTTCCGCACTAGAACGAGCTACTACTGTTTGTTTCTTACTCTTCCATGTAACCAAGTTACCTCCTACAAAGGTACAATATCCAGTAGTAGATCTTCTATCTGAAGGAGATCCTGCCCAATCAGCATCTGAAAATGCTTCAACTCTAAGATGTCCATTTGGTCGATATAATATTCCAAGACCAGGTGCTCGCTTGAGATAACGAAGAATATGAACCACAGCATCCCAATGTGAGATCCTAGGCGTTTGTAAAAACTGACTCAGTACACTCACTGCATAAGAGATGTCTGGTCTAGTGATGGTAAGATAGTTCAATTTCCCAACAAGTCTTTGATACATACCTGGATCTCTAAACAGCTCCCCTTCTTCTTTCAAGAATTTACGATTGGGATCCATAGGGGTGTCAATAGGTCGTGCACCCAACATGCCGGTTTCTTCTAACAGATCGAGTACATATTTCCTCTGAGATAGGTTGATGCCCTCTTTAGATCTACTGACTTCAATTCCAAGGAAATACCTAAGTTTGCCCAAGTCTTTCGTCTGAAACTGATCATGTAAAAATTGCTTTAGTCTAATAATTCCAGCAGAGTCACTCCCAGTGATTACAATATCATCCACGTATACAACCAACAAAATGTGACCTGCATCACTATGCAAGTGAAATACCGAGTGGTCTGTTTGGCATCTGTGAAGACCAAAGTTCAATACAGCATCAGAGAACCTTCCAAACCATGCTCGAGGAGATTGTTTCAAGCCGTATAATGCCTTTTTCAACCTGCATACAGTACCTCGATACTCCCCCTGAGCAACAAACCCAGGTGGTTACTCCATATAAACTTCCTCATGCAAGTCGCCATGGAGGAATGCATTTTTTACATCCAGCTGAAATAAGGGCCAGTCTAAATTAGCAGCAAGAGAGATTAGCACTCGGACAGAAGATATTTTGGCAACTGGAGAGAATGTCTCTTCGTAGTCAATGCCATAGGTTTGAGTATAGCCCTTTGCAACCAGGCGGGCTTTCAGACGTTCCACAGAACCATTAGGATGAAATTTGATAGTGTATACCCATTTACAGCCAACAGGTTGTTTACTAGGTGGTAGTGGAACAAGATCCCATGTGCCATTATGATGAAGAGCATCCATTTCACTTTCCATAGCTGTCCTCCATCCCGGATCAGATAATGCATCCTGAAGTGTCTTAGGAATAGAGAGTTTTGAAACTTGAGATGTAAAACATGAGAATGAAGGAGATAAGGCATGATATGAGACAAATTGACTAATAGGATGTTGAGTAACACAAGAACGACTACCTTTGCGAAGAGCAATAGGTAGAGAGTCTGAAGTACTGGGTAACTCAAGATCTGAAGATGGAGGCACGACTGGTTGGGGCAACTCAAGATCTGAAGATGGAGGCACGATTGGTTGAGACAACTCAAGATCTGAAGATGGAGGCACGACTGGTTGAGGCATGGGAGCCGGCGGCCGCGAGCGACGTGAGTAAACCTGCGGTTGTGAGGGAGATTGTGAGGGAGATAATGTAAGGGTAGGTAATGGTAGAGGGTCACACTCAACACTTGAAGATGTATTTGAAAAAAAAGGTATGGACTCAAAGAAGGTAACATCAGCACTTGTGAAATAGCATCTAAGAGTAGGACTATAGCAGCGATATCCTTTTTGAGTCCGAGAATAACCAACAAAGAGACACTTGGTAGAACGGGGGTCAAGTTTATCAAAGCCTGGACCAAGGTTATGAACAAAGCAAACACATCCAAAGATTTTTGGTGGAAGAGAAAAAGGTGAAGATGACGGAAACAAGACGGAGAAGGGAGATGAACCATTAAGAATAGATGAAGGCATACGATTAATAAGATGACAAGCAGTAAGAACACCATCACTCCAAAACCGTTTAGGAACATGCATATGTAGCAATAGTGCTCGGGTTACATCTAACAAATGCCGATTTTTGCGTTCTGCCACCCCATTCTGTTGGGGTGTATATGAACATGATGTTTGATGAACAATTCCTTTGTCACTTAGGTAAGTAGCAAAGGCACCAGATAGATATTCCCTACCATTATCAGAACGCAAAATCTGAACTTTTTTATTAAACTGAGTTTTAATTTGTTTCCAAAACATTTGAAATATGGAAAGAAGTTTAGATCTGGCCTTTATCAAAAACAACCATGTCACACGAGAGTAGTCATCAACAAATGTAACAAAATATTGAAACTTGTTTGATTCAATGTTGATTGGTCCCCATATATCAGAGTGAACCAATTCAAAAGGACTCGATGCACGTTTATCAATACGAGGAACAAAAGACACACGATGGTGTTTACTAAGTTGACACGCTTCACAAGAAAAGGGGGACACACTCCCCAAGTTCTTAATTTGACACTTCAAAAGAGAAAGTGAGGGATGACCCAGGCGACAGTGCCATTCAAAAGCAGATGATGAGGGGGTTGTAAGAGCTCGAGTGGGTGACTGTTGAACATCAAGATAATACAGACCACCAGCTTCATGCCCCGTACCAATCTTGTTCCCCGTCTTGAGATCCTGAAAAACACATGAAGAGGGATAAAAGGTCACTGAACATTGTAAACTTTGAGTAATCCTACTAATAGACAACAAACTAAAAGGAAAACTCGGAGCATGTAGGACAGATGACAAGGATATGGAATCAGTGAGTTTAGTGGATCCAATGCCTGTAACTTTAGCAAGAGAACCATTAGCAAGAGTGACACTTTTTACAGATGGTACAGTATTTAATTTAGACAGGACAGAAGACAAACCGGTCAAATGTTCGTTAGCTCCTGAATCAATGATCCATGGACCCTGAGTGGGTGAAACAAGACATGCAGATGCTATACCTGAGTGGGTAAGAGTAGCTGTGGAAGATGAAGCCCCTGTGTGACCCAAAAACCGCTCATACTCCTCCTTTGATATACTGATCATATCTGAAGATCTGTTGGAGCTCGTTGGCTGTGAATCATCTTGAACAGTGGCTTGATTAGCAGACCCAGATGGTCTACCATGCAGATTCCGATTAGCAGACCCAGATGGTCTACCATGTAGATCCCAACAATAATCCACTGAGTGATTAGTGCGACCACAATGGGTGCACTTACGAAATTCACGACCTCGAGTGCGATTATCTCTTCCCCCACGTGCACCCCCACGTGCACCTCTTCCACTCTGACCTCCACGTCCAGCAGGAGCAACATAGGAAGCAGTTAAAGCAGATCTCTCGTTACTCTGATCAGAAGATAATGTAGCTCGTTGAAGTCGAGAGAATACATCAGGAAATGACGGAAGCTGTGGACTTGCCAAAATCTGAGACCGCACTGACTCATATTCCGGTTTTAAGCCAACCAGGAAGCGAACAATATTAAAATCTTCTCGTTGTTTCAGCATACTTGGAACATCAGAAGTGACGGGTTGATACACTTTGAGTTCTTCACATATGCCCATCACTTGAGAATAATATTCTTCCAGGCCCAAAGCATTCTGTTCCAACACGAAGAATTGTTTACACAACTCATAAATACGAGTTATGTTTCCAGCACCTGAATACATCTGTTTAAGATGCCCCCACACCTCTTGAGCAGTGTCAAAATGTATTAAACTCGAGCAGATACTAGGTTCAATACTAGTCAACATCAGAGATAATATTTGAGCATCTTCCTGCTCCCATTGAGCAAATGTAGGACTAGTCGAAGCAGGAATAGGATCAATCAGATGAGTACGGCGAAGACCCTTGCCTTTCAAAAACATTTCAACGGATCTCGACCACAGCATGTAATTCTTTCCATTTAACTTCACTGAAGTCATAGGCATATTGATATTTGGTGCAAGTGACATCGACTCAAATTTATTTGCCATGGGAAATATACCAATATATCACAACAGTCCACTTAGAAACAAAGATTTCACATAAAAATCATGAAACGTGGACCAAAACTGGAAAAAACAATCTGGAAACGTAGAAATCCAGATTAAAAACCCAAATCCCGAGCCTGTATTGAGTGAAATAAGTCTGAACCGGTCAAAAAAGCGTTGTACCGGTTCGGAACCGGACTGTATCGGTCTGAAAGTCGCCGGAATCGGACTGTATCGGCCGAAATCGGCTCTGTTTCGGCCGGTATCGGCCTGTTTCGGCTCTGTATCGGCCGAAATCGGCCTGTTTCGGATCGGATCCGGTTCGAGGCCGGTATGCACTGTCTCGGATCGGGTCGGACTCAGATCGGGTCCGGGTTGGCCTCGGGTCGGGTCTGGCTTGTTTGGGCTGCGCCGGATAAGCCTATCCTAACCGAGGATAGGTTTAATCTATCCGTGTTACCAAACACGTTTTATTCCAACCTGGAATAAAACCCTATACAGGTTCAGGAGTATTCCTACTCCAGAACTAGAATACGAGTTTACCTGCAACCAAACGAAGCTGGATCGACGGACGGCAACCTCTTCCGGCGGCTGGAGACGACGGCAACCAAGCTTGGAGACAACAGAATCGGCCGGCGAGCTCACCCCTAGTGTCCAGTACCCGAGATGATGCCGGAACCTGGCCGGAAAACACTTCAACCACCACACGGCGCCGGCAACCACAAAAACCACACGGAAAGCACACGGAAACACTCCGGCGAGCACAAACACCACACGAGCTACACTTGAAAAATATTCTCAACCCACACAGAGCTCGGATTCGTGAGAATCGGCTCTGATACCATGTAAACGAAAATGGAGAGAAAAGTGGGGAGAAAAATATTAATCACTTTCTTATATCCACAGTGTACACACAAGCATATATATATACCCTAAAACCAAGAGACACATATACCCCTATACAAACACATTATAGACAATATATTCTAACAAATTCCATGTCGTGTAAGGCCAAAAATTGTATTGGTGACAACCATGGAGATACCAATATCTGTGAACTGTGTCACAGTGCCTGGAATGTTAATGGTATCCCTCCATGTAATGATTTTAAATCTAACAATTTGACATCTCAGTGCGATGTTGTACCCAAAACTAACAGTCATTTCCCTATCCAGGTTGGGAGGGAAAATAGCTGCTTAGTCTGGCAGAAGAATCAGAACAATGCAAAGGGTGCACAACCCAGCTGGCAAAGAAGATCAAATTTTTGTTATGTAGAGAGGGATGTTTGTCTGCTAGAGAAGGGTCTTTGGGTCAAGCGTAATTCATTTCCAAGTAGAGGACTGTTACCCAGTCCCTTAATTTCACCTCCAGGCTACAAGAAATCTGCACATGGAATTAAAACGATGGTCAACAAGGAGTCATTAATGCATACGAATATGCCACCATTGGTCGAATCTCCACAATGGGCTTCTCAGCAGAAGTTGATCAGGGTATTTTATAAACATCTCTCACGGTTAAGTCAACCAAGTACCATGGAAATTGACTGTGGGAAATCAAAATCATACAATTCATTCAATCATGAGAACAACTACAGTAGAAAGGAAGGACTGGGAAGCTATGGTGGCGACTTCTTTAGGCTTCATGATAAGTCAGTTATCTTTCAAAAAGAATCATCACAGGTTCGTTATGAAATGCATCAGTACAAAAAATAGTAGTTCTGCACAAAGGGCCAGTTACAATAGTCAGCACACTGCAGGTTATGGTACCTTCTGTTTAAATTCATCTCCTGCATTTTCCCCTCTCATAAGGCAAAATGCACCTCCCTCAACAAATTTGATAACACCAGGTCAATGTGAGCTAAATGGGTTCCAGAGACACAATTGCATGAAGGCTCCAAGGATGGAAGATATGCCAAGTAGGTCTTTTCGTGCACCTATAGACAGCAAATTGTGCCCAAAATTGAAATTTCATACTGGACCTAAACATAGCCCCCAAGTGTAAAGAAGTGGATTCCCGTTGGTACAAAGACGTCCAAGCTTCCGAAACAAACTAGTTCTGCTGGTGAATCCTGGATTGCAGAAAATTCCAGTGCCAAAGTAGATGGTCAGGAAGTTGTATCTGTAAGTGCTCAAGATCACCAAAAAAATGGTAAAAAACCCAACTTCAATCCCAAGTTCTTACTAGGCTCACATATATCTGCAGAAGCTTTAAAGGCAGCTTACCAAATGCAACTTGAATCGGAGGTCATTCACCTTGTTATGGGCTATCCACTTGCAGAGTTTGAAAGGCTGGTCCATTCTGCTGCTCCAGTAACCACTTCATCATGTGTACATGAAAAATGTGTTATTTGCACAGATAATCAGCTGTCCCATTGTTTCCTCTGCAAGCACCAGATATCTAATGTATCACTACGTGCCGTTTGGAACTGGTATGAGAAGCCGGGGAATTATGGGTTGGAAGTCAGGGCAGAAGATTCTCGGAATCCAAAGGGGTTGGATATTGATTCTATGTCCTTCCATGCCCATTTTGTTCCTTTCCTTTCAGCCGTCCAGTTGTTTGGCTTCTCTCATCCCCCCAAGCATTCCGTTTAAAATAGAGAGCATGCCAACCTTGAAATGCAGGGCAAAGGAGAACTCGAATCTCACTCATCTTTTCCCGCAACATCGTTTGTCAGACAATATCCAGAAGATTTTGAGGTTCAGTGCAATGTCGAAGACGATATAGAACCAGTGGCTAATTGTGACTCAGTTGAGGAACCTGTCAGCTCATCGAAGTTTTCCCTATGCAATGAAAGTGATAGTTTGAGTTTAGATTGTTTGCCTACCTTCTTTGAATTTTTCGAATCTGAGCAGCCACAGAATCGAAAGCCTCTTTATGATAAGTATGTGATTGCCAGTATTTTTTCCTCTTTTATCTTTTCTATATCAAATATTGTATTGCTCTTGCGGCTGCCACTGAGCAATAAAATGACGTTACTTGTTTAATCCTTTGGTGGGTGTAAATTAGTAGTCAATGTGTGTGTTCCCTTATAGGAGGCTTTTTCTGCAATCTAGTTATTGACTTCAGAAATTAGCAAGAATATGATCTGAAGATTCGGGATGCTATCATGGGATAATTCTGCATTAAGCGTTAATTTCATAATTATTGCAGAATTGTCTAGCTCATTGACAGTGGATCTTCTAATAATCAAATATATGGTGACCCACCAAAGCTAGAACTTATGAAGCTGCACGAACTACATCCTGCATCTTCGTGAGAACCTAAGTAATTATAGTAATCTTAAATACAGTTTCTCTTTTTCTTCGGAGAGTATCTTTGCTTATTTCAAAACTTAATGATTTTTAGGTTTTCAGTGGCCTGGTATCCAATATATCGAATTCCAGAAGGGAACTTCCGCGCATCATTTTTGACTTTCCATTCACTAGGGCATCTGGTCCACAAACTCCTTTGGAGTGATTCTCTGAATAAAGACGTATTCTGGATTGTCTTTCCCGTGTTAGGATTGCAAAGCTACAATGCACAGGTAAAGAATTGACATTTATTTTACATGCCAGAATGTTCCACTGGGTTAACTTTTTTGGTTTATGAGTTAAATGATAGAAAGGGATGGGAATTTGGTGTGAATAATTAAAGTATATCAACTGGTAGATATGCTAATTTCTCCATATTCTTTTTGTTGGGATTCAGCTTTTATTCTTTGAAAGATTTTATGTTAGTAGGTGTTGGTGAAGATGATTCTTACAGTGTTTATTGACTAGAATTTATGGAGTAAGAACTAGTTGACAACATTGATGCTCAAACATCTACTGAGGTTTTTTAATTCTTGACTAGGAATCACAGGAGAAAGCAAGATCTGGAGATTTGACTTTTCTTCAGCTCGTTTTATGTTAATTGGCATGTAGGGGTACCTGATAATTGAAAAAAGGGTACATGATAAGTGAACATGGCCAACGGGCTTGGTTCCATGCAAAGAGAGGTTGGTACTAAAATAATGTGACATAGTAAAAAGCTAATGAGAACTTTAAAGGCTATGTGGAAGCTTTTCCAGGCTAATTACATTTTATTCATTCTGTTCGCATCAAAATTAGTAGTCAGTTTCATTTTTGCATGAAGCCACACATTGTATGGCTTGTAGGATAGGTTTAAACATGGATGGTTTTTATCTCTGTGAAATTATTTTTTAGATGAATCAACGGAAAAAGGAAATTTATATACATAGTTTCTAGCTTTAAATTACTTTCTCGGGCTTTGAGAGTGAAAAGATTGAATTTTGCAGGGTGGGATTTGCATGTTAGTCATGCAGAATGCTCGTGGAATATTTCACTCTTTTAAATCTAGGAAGCAAAGGTTTTTGTTAATAATTCCATTGACGAAATAACCAAAACTATAAGAATGAATCTGACTGCTGGCCCATCTGTTAGTTTTAGCATTAATATTGCTTTGCTTCTTCTTCTATTTTTCTACCTTTGTGGCTGTTTTTTGTCTTTCTTTCCATTGCCTTATTTAGTTTATGTTTCTTCTCTATTTATAATGTTATCCACTTATATAGGAATGGAATTACGCAGGATATCATGTGTTGCGGATGGAGACAAAAAGAAAATAAAAAGAGAAAACAGGTGAGTCGTCCATCATTTCTCTCTTTGGCATATTAGGCGTCACTTGCAGACATGCACAGTGTCTGTAGCAAGTGACGTCTCAGATCTTTGCATAAATCACTGCATCGAAAAATATTGTAGGCTGCTCTCTCCTATAAATAGGAGAGAGCTCAGTTGTAGGGAATGTGCGTGCAGACAGAGTGTGGGAGAGAAACAAGAGAGAAAGAGAGTGGGTGAGCAGAGAAAGTTTACAAGAGAGTTTTTTGTAAAAATTATTTCATAGTGAAATTACAGCAGCTGTGTACGTAGGCAATTGCCGAACCACGTTAAATTTTGTCTCTCCTTTATTTATAATCATATCTGTGTCCGAACAGCTCCCAACAACTGGTATCAAAGCTCTGGTTCAAGCTGTCTGAAAATTCAAGTTGTTCAAAATCAATTTTTGACCACTCCACAGTGTTCCTCGCGTCGAGACGAATCCGTTGCCGCAAACGAAATCGAAAACGAAGGTTGGACGAGCCCACACGCGCCCCTAGAAGATCTGCGCGTGCATCTACTGCAACCCACGTGCCCCCACGCTCTCCAGAGGTTGAAGACGTGTGACGGACACGCGCCCACGCACCCCCACGTGCCCTACAGAAGATCAGCACGTGAAATACATGCGCCTCACTCTCCCCACGCGCACAGAGTGCTGTAGCGCGTGTAATACACGAGCCCACTCGCCGCCCACTCACACTGTGCAGCACGTGCATCACACGAGCCAGACAGATCAGAACCGCCTGTTTTTCAGATCTTTTTTGGGCTAGATCTAAGCCATTCAGAGTCCAATTTCAACGATCAAATAGTACTGACAAACTATTTGGATCATTCCAGACTCGTTTCCTGCTAATTCGAGTGTTTCGGACGCAACGGTGATCTTTGTTTGTTTAAATTTGAACTCATTTGTAAAATTATGGCTGGAGAAGAAGCTAAAGGTGTTGGTATCGAGAAATTTGACAGTACAGACTTTGCCTACTGGAGAATGCAGATAGAGGATTATCTCTATGAGAAGAAACTACATCTTCTACTCCTAAGAAGAAAGCCAGATGACATGAGTAATGAAGATTGGAGTTTCCTTGATAGACAAGTGTTGGGAGTCATTCGACTAACACTGTCAAGATCAGTTGCACACAATGTGGGAAAGGAAAAGACCACAGTGGATTTGATGAAAGCTCTATCAGACATGTACGAGCAGCCATCAGCCAATAACAAAGTGCATTTGATGTACAAGCTATTCTACTTGATAATGGCAGAAGGAACTCCAGTTATTCAGCATCTGAATGAGTTCAACACCATCATCAATCAATTAGCTTCAGTGGGGATTGAATTTGATGATGAAGTATGTGCACTGATTGATCTAGCTCAATTGTCAAAAAGCTGGGAGGCCATGAGAACAGCTGTTAGCAATTCTCATGGCAAAACAAAGATGAAGTATCAAGATATCCTGGACCATATTCTTAGCAAGGAAGTTCGCAGAAGAGATACAGGAGAAGCATCAACTTCCAGTTCTGCCTTAAATCTCGAGACGAGAGGTAGATGAGCTAGTAGAAGTTCAAATCGAGGCAGGTCAAAGTCCCGAAGAGGCAGAAATAAATCTAGGTCTGGAAAACAAGTACAATGCTGGAATTGTGGCAAGATTGGCCACTTCAAAAATAAATGCAAGGAAGCTAAGAAGAAGAATGAGCATGACTCTGTTAATGCCACAATAGAAGATCTCCAAAATGCCTTACTCCTTTCAGTCGACAACCAAATTGAATCTTGGGTGTTAGATTCAGGAGTCTCATTCCACACTACAGCACACCGAGAAATCATACAGAATTATGTCACTGGTGATTTCGAGAAGATGTACTTAGCAGATGGTGAAGCGTTGGAAATCGAAGGCATGGGAGATGTACCAATCAATCTGCCCAATGGAAGTGCATGGTTGCTACAGAAATTGTGACATGTTCCCAAGCTCATGAGGAACCTGATTTCTGTAGGACAACTTGATGCTGATGGGCATTCAGTACTATTTACCAGTGGCACGTGGAAGATAACAAAAGGAGCTATGGTAGTAGCTCGAGGCACAAAAACAGGTACTCTATACATGACTTCAAGTATTAGAGATACTGTTGCAATTGCTGACGTAAATGCCAACCTATGGCATCAAAGGTTTGGTCACATGAGTGAGAAAGGAATGAAAGTACTATTATCCAAGGGGAAGTTACCAAAGTTGGAATCAACTGATTTTGACATGTGTGAAGGTTGCATTTTTGGGAAGCAGAAAAAGGTTAGTTTCCTGAAAAATGGTAGAACTCCAAAATCTATAAAGTTAGAGTTGGTACACACAGATTTGTGGGGGCCATCCCCAGTCGCTTCTCTTGGAGGATCGCGGTACTATGTTTCCTTTATTGATGACTCAAGCAGGAAAGTATGGGTTTATTTTTTGAAAAATAAATCTGACACATTTGATACTTTCAAGAAGTGGAGAGCCATGGTTGAAATTGAAACAGACTTGAAGTTAAAATGTCTGAGGTCAGACAATGGCGGAGAGTACATCGACGGAGGGTTCAAAGAATTCTGTGCTACAAATGGGATTAGATTTCAGAAGACTATTCCTGGGACACCGCAGCAGAATGGCGTAGCTGAATGCATGAACACAACTCTCAACGAACGTGCCAGAAGCATGAGGCTGAATTCAGGATTGCCTGAATGTTTTTGGGCTAATGCAGTTAACACTGCAGCCTATTTGATTAATCGGGGACCTTCAGTTCCCTTAAAGTTCAATCTACCAGAGGAAGTCTGGAGCGGAAAGAAGGTAAATCTTTCCTATTTGAAAGTTTTTGGTTGTTTATCATATGTTCACATAGATTCTACTTATTGTAACAAGTTAGAAGCCAAATCTAGAAAATGTTTTTTCATCGGTTATGGTGATGAAAAATTTAGCTATCAATTTTGGGATGATAAAAATCGCAAAATCATTAGAAGTAGAAATGTGATATTTAATGAGCAGATTCTGTACAAAGCTAAGTCACAAGCTAAACCTGAGGAACAGCCAAAGAAACCTGAGGTTGTTGACTTTGATGTTACTCGAGTCAACACTGATCAGAACGAGGATCAAGAAAATGATGATACACAGATCGAACAACGTACACCACTCACTGTTATTCGAAGATCTTCAAGAACAATCAGGCCACCACAGCGGTTCTCACCATCTCTATACTACATCTTGCTAACAGATAGTGGTGAACAGGAAAGTTATGATGAAGCTCTACGAATTGAAGATTCGATCAAGTAGGAGAAAGCCATGCAAGATGAGATGGAGTCACTGATGTCAAATCAGACATGGGAGCTAACTAAACTTTCAAAAAGCAAGAAGGCTTTGCACAATAAATGAGTGTATAGAATTAAGGAAGAACACAATGGTAGCAAGCGCTACAAAGCCAGAATGGTCGTGAAGGGGTTTCAACAAAAAGAAGGTGTCGACTACACAGACATTTTCTCCCCAGTTGTAAAATTGACCACAATCAGGCTAGTGTTGGCAATTGTGACTGCAGAGAATCTACATCTTGAGCAGTTAGATGTGAAGACTGCATTCCTTCATGGTGATTTGGAGGAAGACATCTATATGCACCAACCACAAGGATTCTCAATGAAGGGAAAAGAGAATCTAGTTTGCAAACTGAAGAAGAGCTTGTATGGCCTAAAACAAGCTCCACGACAATGGTACCGGAAGTTTGACAACTTTATGTGTAGTAATGGATTTACAAGACTGCAGGCTGACCATTGTTACTATATGAAGAACTTTGACAACTCTTATATTATCCTACTATTGTATGTGGATGATATGCTCGTTGCAGGGTCAAGTATCGAGGAGATCAATAAACTGAAGAAGCAGTTGTCAAAGCGGTTTGAGATAAATGATTTGGGTGCTGCAAAACAAATCCTTAGTATGAGAATTATTAGAGACAGGACTAATGATTCTCTTAAACTCTCACAGGAGGAGTATGTAAAGAAGGTGTTCAGAAGGTTTAACATGGACAAGGCGAAACCAGTGAGCACACCCTTAGCTAGTCACTTTCGACTAACTAAGGATCAATCGCCAAAGACGGAGGAAGAGCAAGAATGCATGAACAGAATACCCTATGCATCTGCTATTGGTAGTCTTATGTACGCCATGGTCTGTACAAGGCCAGATATTGCAAAAGCAGTGGGAGCTGTGAGCAGGTACATGAGTAATCCAGGAAAGCGGCATTGGGAAGCAGTCAAGTGGATTTTAAGATATCTACAAAGCTCTTCAGATACGTCACTATGCTTTACAAAAGCAGGTTTAAAACTACAGGGATATGTAGATGCTGATTTAGCAGGTGACGTTGACAGCAGAAAAAGTACTACAGGATTTGTGTATACGCTGGGTGGTACAGCTGTATTGTGGGCTTCTAAGTTACAGAAGATTGTTGCTCTCTCAACTACAGAAGCAAAATACGTTGCTATAACTGAAGCAGGGAAGGAAATGGTTTGGTTGCAGTCATTCTTGGAGGAATTGGGAAAAAAGAATGAAAAAGATATTCTACATAGTGATAGTCAGAGTGCTATTTTTCTTGCAAAGAATCCAGCCTTTCATTCCATAACAAAACACATACAGTTGCAATACCATTTTATCCGATCTCTTCTCGATAGTAGACAACTGATACTTGAGAAGATTCGAGGAACAGAGAACCCAGCAGACATGTTCACAAAAGTAGTTACTGTTGACAAACTGAAGCTGTGTGTAGCTTCAGTTGGCCTCCGTACTTAAAGTCATGACTTGAAGTTGCTGTGATGGTTGCTATGAAGATATGTAGACTCATTTGTCTCCAAGTGGGAGATTGTTGCGAATGGAGACAAAAAGAAAATAAAAAGAGAAAACAGGTGAGTCGTCCACCGTTTCTCTCTTTGGCATATTAGGCGTCACTTGCAGACATGCACAGTGTCTGCAACAAGTGACGCCTCAGATCCTTGCGTAAATCACTGCACTGAAAAATATTGTAGGCTGCTCTCTCCTATAAATATGAGAGAGCTCAATTGTAGGGAATGTGCGTGCAGACAGAGTGTGGGAGAGAAAGAAGAGAGAAAGAGAGTGGGTGAGTAGAGAAAGTTTACAAGAGAGTTTTTTATAAAAATTATTTCATAGTGAAATTACAGCAGTTGTGGACGTAGGCAATTGTCGAACTATGTTAAATTTCGTCTCTCCTTTATTTATAATCATCTCTGTGTCCGAACAGCTCCCAACATCATGGTCCATGACAAGTTAGTAATGGATTACAGTCATTACGCTTCCTCCCTTTTGCAGGGTGAATGCTGGTTCAATCAAAAAATACCAGTTGAAACTTCTTAGAAAGAATCAACACCTTTCAATGGTTCTGAAATCCTTAAAGAAAACTCAAAAAACTAGAGGAAAATGCACTACTTTTTTCCAGAGGTTGTTTTTACAAAAATAATGCAATGGCAGTCAACCGGCAGCCAGATTATGAGTTCTTTCTTTCCCGGAAAAGTTAAGTTGGTTTTTTCTTATGCCATATCTTCCAATGAGGACATTTTTCTTACCATTACTGTTTCAGAATTGGGTTTAGTTACACCGGGGATATATTTTTGGAAAGGAAAAAGATGAGATAGTATCTTACTACTGTTTGGGCGGCCTTTGTTGGCAATGTAAAACTTTCAAGTAGTTGAAAAGCTGAAGCCTTGTTCGAAAAGCCAAAATATGAACTTCGTAGCCATTAAACCTGCTGCTTTGGACTAGCTAAAATAGAATAGTTGAAGCTTTCTGTCACAGTCTCCATCACTTCCTTCATATATGGCGAGGCACTATTTAACATCAAAACATTATTTTATTCAAATTACATCTCTTCAACTGAAACAAATTATTTCCCTGAAACCGTTGTCTCCAAATCCCTTTTCACTTTCTCTCCCTTTCTCCCTCGCCGAACATCCCCCTTCATTTTTTTCTCCCCCTTTCTCTCTTCCCTTCTCTTCCCTTTTCACTTTCTCTCCATTTCTCCCTCGCCGAACATCCCCCTTCATTTTTTTTCTCCCCGTTTCTCTCTTTCCGTCTCTTTATCATCGGTTGTCTTTCGCCTGACACTCCCTCTCTCCCTTTCGCTCCATTTTCTCCATTTTTTTCCAGTTCTCTTGCTGTTTTCGTTACCTCAAGGCTGTCGAAGTTGGGAATTTGGTACGATGAGAATGAGCCCTCGATTCGCAAGAGAAAATCGATTTTAATCAACTGGCCTTATACTTAGGATTCTATTGTACTTCACAGAAGGTAATCAACTCGCATTCTCTTGTATTTTTTTCGATTTGTAATTTTATTGTTTGGTTTTGGCTTTCGCTTGATCTGAGGCGGTCTGCATCATGTGGCGTTTGTTCATGATTTACATGATAATGGGTCGATTTGCCTAGCGATGGTGCGGATTGAATTGACATTAGTAGGGTCAAATCAAATACTGAAACTTATTGGCTCGACTAATTCAACAAGAACGATGTGTATGAAAATCATAATAAAACAAAGCTTCAAAACTCGTACTGACCAAGAAAAAATCATCAGATAAACCATGGGTTTAAACAGCTCACAATGATAAGAAATCTCTATTTCAAAGTCGTATTTTGAAGCAAATATGAAACACAAGAAACGTCATAATATTTTTTTTTTCAATCCAGTTAAATAACTCAAGTATATATAGCTCAGTTTGTGGAAGGGAGGTAGCATATATTGGGTATACAGAACATGGTTTACTTGGCAAAGTTTCTGCAATCTCTTTAATCTTCAGTGCAGTAAGATAGATTCATTCCTCCACTTCAATTACTCCATGTGCACTAGGCACAAAAACTTGTGAATTAATAGAATTATTTGGAGGTTTTTCTAATGCTTTTTTGTTTCTGCAATTACTCCGTGTATTAAATTTGCCACAGACTTCTTTGGTATTTTTTTGGGCAAGTATACATCAAGCTTTTCATTCTCTGTTTTGGCTTATTGTTTTTGGGTTTGTTGTATGGTGTATTGCATTTTTTTTCTCTGAAATGTTATGGCGTATTGTATTTGATATTGGGTATTGATTCTTTACCATCTCTATTTTGGCATATTGTTTGTTGATTTTGGCATATTAATGGTCTGTTTGCACCACTCTATTTAATGCCAGCTTGATGGTTCAAAACAATAGACATAGGCATCATTCCCCTGCACATTAAGTATTCCCAACTCTATTTAGTTATGGATTATCTAGAATAGACATAGACATAGGCTCCTTGTAACCAACTATATTTACTTAAGGATTATTCAATTATAGACATAGGCTCCTTGTACATAGGCATCATTCCCCTGCACATTAGACATAGCCAGCTTGATTTTTAGTTTTGGTACAGCACTCGTCAACCCATGAAAAACAAATAGAAGTTGCTCTAATGCTAACATGTTTCTGGTAAAACTAGTGCCTCTTGTCCAATTTCCCAAAAAAGCAACCTATTGAAGAGTGGAAGCCATTTTCAAGATGCTTCCAGATATCATTAACTAGTAAATTTCCAATTTCCCAGAAAAGTTGTAACCAAAGTTTAACTAGTATATTTTCTCAATTCTACACCATTTTCTTCATAGGCAAGTATACACCATTTAGATAACTGGCTTCTACAACCCACATGAAAGAGTAACATAGTAGAATGAGGATTAATCTGATCTTTAATTTTATTAGTATTTTCATTTGACTTGAGTAATATAGCAAGTACAACACAAAATACGTCCCATATAAGAAATTCACCAAAACATGTATGTAAAAGCATATCTGTGAAAGGTTTAGATTGGACCGCTAAATAAAAAATGACATTCAAACAGTTCTTTTGGCAAGTGAAATGAGACCAGTGAGAAAAGATGACATTCAAACAGTTTCTTCCTTTAAAAGTTTTCACTGCTGCTGCTGCAAAAGCTTGTGCTACTTCCCATTTGTTGGCTTCAACCACAATTGTAAATGTAAATCTTGGGTAGAAGAAATGTTGGCCTTATGCTTAGTTAGGTGAAATTCGTTTCAATTGTGATAGAGATTTGGATAGGACATGCAGAGAATAAAGATCCCACTGTTTTAAGTGCAATTGATTTTGTGCGTGTTGGTTTGTGTCCAAAGGAAGATTCAATTCTATTTATGATTTTCTGAAATTTTAGTTATTAGAGTCACTGCTTGCCCCTTTGCTATGTACAGCTAGTCCCTAAATTCATGTTAAAAACACTTCTTGATTGTTCCTTTTTTTCAGGCTCCCTTTCTTGCATGTTTGAAGAAATATAAGGATTGCCTTTACTCCTGTTGGGCTCAGTTATCATTGATTTGTTTTGCAGGCATATTTCGAGGGAAATCCATTTAAGACAGTTCCAGGACCCTTCAAGCTCTTCTGGCATTGCATGCTTTCTAAACCAGGGTATGCTTGATTTTTGGGTTGCAGTCCTAATATATTTTTAATTTCATAAGATTTGAAATTTAAATGTAAACCATAATTGCTAAAATGCATTTCGTAGAGTATTATCTAGGAGGTAGAGTCATTTATGAGAGTTTATTCCCTAGGAGTGGTGAGGTTCCATATCATAAAAAAGGAAAAAATGTTGCTTTGCTGGCCTGTGTGACTTTATTTAGTCACGGCTTAAATATGTTGAAGTTCTAGATGTCATTAGTGGAGTTTCATTGTTTTCCTTTAGGGAGCTTTTGCATTGCATTGTGGATGTTGTGAACTCTGCTTGTGTTTTAATATTCTGGTTTGCTTTGATCTCACATTTCACGTTTTAAAGATGACTCTAGTTTTATTTTATATTCTCTTCAAGTAAAGATGCCTTTGTTTCAGCTGTTTTTGACCTGGGGAGAGGCTATCTTGATCTTTACATCAAGCTGCCATGGGAATGGGTTTTCTATGGGGTCAGATTGTGGTAAGGTTGTGTTAGCCGTGTGGGCCAGACCATGTTAAGGGTTTAAAACTAAGCATGCCAATGTTATTTTGATTTTATTGCTAGAATTCTTATACAAAAGAGCGAAAAAGAAAAGAAAATAAGATTAAAACAATCCTGGAAATTCCTTTCACTTTGCTAGTTTTGGTCTCTTATGCATATGGAATACTTGAAGTGGAGGAATGTAGCTGTCTTACTATTCCAAAGTTGTAAGAAAAGAGTTTGCGAAGTAAACCGTGTTATCTATTTCCAAATATACACTCACTCCATATCACACAAATTAATAGATAACTTCATTGGAATACAAATATGAAATTTCGTTTGTTAAATTACCTACCACCTTGGAAATAGTAAAATTTGATTCTCTCTATGTATGAATTTCTCATGCATCCTTTTCATTTAATTTCCCGAGTGTTAGATATAGACCTTTAACAATTGTGTGGTTTTTATTAAAGATCATGGCTGATTTCATCTAGTGTTTTCTTTGGTTTTTGATGTATGACATGAATCAGAAAATTGGATATTTCAAAAGAATGAAATACTGCAATTTTCCTTTGGTTTTCATTCCTTTAGTTTTCATTATTCAATTTTCCTTTGTTTATGCAATATGATGTTGAGATAATGCAAAATCGACTGAAATACTGCAATATGATGTTAAGATAATGCAATATAGACTGAGATACTGCAATATGGATTGTTCATATACTTTATAATTTCTCAGCAATATGATGCTGAGAATTTAATATTGGACTTGAATATTGGGCAACTTGTCTGACTCTTTGAAAATGTAATATTTTTCAAAGATGGACACACACTTTGATGATGACCCCTTCTTCACCACTCTATTACAAAGTGGAGGAGGAGGTTGTAATAGTACCCCAACGCAACATTCTAAGGTTGTTGTCCAAGCAACCCCAAATGACGGTGAAAAGAGGCATCCTTCAAAAAATGGTCAAAGGGGTGCATCTTTCACCGTTGAAGAGGATAACCTTCTCGTCTCGGCTTGGCTCAACGTTAGCATCGATACGATAAGGGGTACTGATCAAAACTCCCCTTAAATGTGAGAATGAATTACCACATTTTATCGTGAATATAAAAAACCGAACATTACCAACCATTCGGAGGGATCATTGATGAATCGGTGGTCCACGATTCAAAAATGGACAAATAAATTTTGTGCATATGTAGCACAAGTAGAGTCATTGCACCCGAGTGGTGCAACGAAACAAGACAAGGTATGTACTCTAAAACCTTTTTTCATTTAATTTGTGATGGACTTACTTATAAATTAACAAATATTTCTTCAATATTGTAAATTGAGAAGGCGAAGGTGTTGTACAAAGAGATGCTAAGTTGTAATTTTACAATGGAGCATTGTTGGTGTCTTCTGAGACACCAACCAAAATGGCAACAACACATCTCCACCGTTGGTAAGAAGAGAAGGTCACTTGAAAAAGTGTTTGGTATTGTTGATGTTGACCAAGCTGAGGAGGACATAGAGGTTCTCGCTGAGAGACCTCCAAGCAGAAAAGCTGAGAAAGAAAGGGAGAGGAAGTGGAAGTTCATGGAAGGCAACAATGGTGAGATCAAGATTGCTTTAACTAAAATAACCGAAGATAGAGCGATGACCATGGAAGAGCGTAGAAATGCTTAGCTGAAGTCAGACCTAGAAAGATCAGTAGCATTTGAACTAAAGAAAAAGAAGTTCGAGGCAAAGATGATGTTGCTAGATCTAAGTGGCCTGAATGCCATGCAGCAAGAATATTTCAACTATATTCAACTCAAAATTTTTAGAAATGGAGAAAGGATACTGGGTGTGCATATACATCTCATTCGACACCTTCATCGACACTTTATGGAGATGTCTAACGTCTAATGTTGGTAGTGAAGATGTGTTTTGAAATATTAGTGGTTGCCCAACCACATATGGGCTAAATAAACATGTGGCTAAGTAGCAACTAAATTAATGAATTGATTAATGGACCGTTTTAGTAATTAGTGAACTGTTTTGGTAATTAGTGAAATTTTTTGGGGTACATTAGTGGACTGTAGTGGGGTTTTTTGTGGATTGTTGGTTTGTATATTTGTGGACTATATTGGAAATATAGAAATAGAGTATTATGGATGTTAGTGTTATTTCAAAATATAGTAGGGATTTCTAACTATTTGTAATATTTTTGAGATATCTTTGTAATTTTTTTTTTCTTTTTACAATTTTCTAACAAAGCAGGGATATATTTATTATGAAAATTTCAACATGACATCAGTTGCCATATATATATTTACAAAAAAATGTCAACTATTTTTTACAACATAAAATCGAGGGAAAAAATAGTTGAAAAATAAAAATTTGTAGTTAAATAGTTTAATAATAATTTATTTAATAAATTTATTATCTAATATGTGAAGTGTATTTGTAAAATATTAAAAAAAATTCAAATACTATTAAAATATATAATATTTTATTATTATTTAGACTTATAGTTAGTCCAATGTAGACTAATCTACTTAGAAGTTCATATTCTAGTTAAAAATTAACATTCTAACTAAATTATGGACTAGGCCGTTGCCAATGCTTGTTGGCATTGTAAAACTTTTAAGTAGTTGAAAAGCTGAAGCCTTTTTCGATTCAATTTTGTATGGCCAGATGACATCATGCAGCTGTTGATTTTCACATTACAGTTCGATTGAGTAGGGTTATCCATTTCTGGATTTTGATGTAAATAAACGATACTATTGACAAATCCTTGATAGATCTATGTACCTATCAAAGACAAAAATCCTTAGTAAGATCTATGATGTAATTGTTCTTGTACTGTATCCATTGTATCTTCCTTTTATGTAAATTATGTGATTTCATTGTAAATTCACCCCCTTACCATTCTCCCGGGGCCATGGTTTTTTTTATAAATGTAAACAAGAGAACATAGTTCATCGTCAAAATCTGTCCCTAGAATTATGGGTGGAGACAGGAATTTTTGGTCGAGGAGTCTATGGATGTTGCTGATATAAGAACAGAGCTGCAAATTAAATTTTCTTTTGCTTGCAGTAACCATATCGTGCATACTTAGCCGCATCAAAAAATAAATAAAAAATAAGAAACACCCCAACTCATCTTATGTAATTATTACAACTTTTTCAAATTTTAAAATAAAAATAATATTTTAAAAATATTTTATTTCAACTTTCATCTTATCTCGACTCACTATCCAAACCAAAAACCAATTGAAACTTGCACATTTAGATACATCCCAATTGAAACTAGACCTTGTTTCCATCAAGTTTCTCCCAAGTGGACTCGTGCAGATACACTTGTATAAACAAAATGTTGCTAAAAGTCGATGCTACTGAGACCTGGTTGATTCAATCGATGGTATTTTACTTAACAGAATCCATACAATCTCCCCTCCTCTTCTCCATCTTACCAGCCAAAAAATGGTAAACTTTGTCCCGGACAAGTTAAAGTCTGAAGATGGACTAGGGGAGAGAGTACTTGAATCAAAATGCCACTAATACTGTGTTTGGATTGGCTGCATCATTAAGTAGATATAACTACTTGGCATTTATAGTCAGTTTTATTCTCAAGAGTATCCTGCTGTTGTCATGGGCACATAGCGGTTCTGTTTGATAAAAATCTGAAGTGCTTGCAGTCTTAAATAAGCTTGAACTTGTTCAAGAAATAAATTAACTTCGTAAACATAAAAGTAATTAGGCAATCAGCTCAGACTCGACTCACATTCGAATAAAAATTAATTGAACAGAGTTTAACCACCTACTGTTCATTCAAACTCGACTCATTTACATCTCTAAATAAACATAAGAAAATGAAAATCGCCAATAACTAGTACAAAAATAAAATAAGAACTTACGTAGATTCTTACCCAAACACATAAGAGCTCAAACGTTCTCACTCAACTGCTCTTCAGGTCTCCGAACTTGTTGCTGGCCGTCACTCTTCGACTGGGAGGAAGCAGCTGAGGTGTTGCTTCGTGCCCGTGAACTTTGGTTCGAGGATGACTCGGTGAAGAAAATTATGTTCTCCCGGTTGTCATCAAACACTAGAAGAGATCTTGGCATTGGGGCCGGATTCACTTCTAAAACTCCCTCCAGAATTTGAACAACCTGACTCATTGGTGGCCTATTCGATTCATCATCTTGGATGCACCAACAAGCAACTCTGCAAACTCTTGTGAGCTCTTCTACATCAGCATTTCCCTCCAACCTGGGGTCTAAAAGGCTAAGGACATCGCCTCCTTCTTTCATAATGCTTGCAACCCAAGTTGGGAAGAATCTAGTTTTGCCATCTGCAGGTGCCTCAGAGTTTCTCCTTCCTGAGACAAATTCGAAAAGCATCATTCCGTAGCTGTAAACATCAGCCTTGGCCGTAATGGCCACCCCTGAAATCCACTCCGGAGCAAGATAACCTCTTGTGCCTCTCATGGTCGTCAGGACTCGGCTGAACTCCCGCCCCACAAGCTTTGCCAGGCCAAAGTCTGCAACTTTTGGACAAAACTCCGCGTCTAGAAGAATGTTTTCGGGTTTTATGTCACAGTGTATGATGCACTCTCTGCATTTCTCGTGTAGATAAACTAACCCTCTCGCTGTTCCGAGAGCAATCTGGTATCTTGTTTTCCAGTCCAAAACCTCGTTGGGATTCTTTTCGTGGAAAAGTTGAGATTCTAAAGAGCCATTCGGCATGTAATCATAAACCAACAACTTTCTAGAACCGTCCGAACAGAATCCACGAAGCCGAACCAGATTTACATGTTGGATTGTCCCAATTGTGCTGACTTCTGTGCGGAATTGCTTCTCTCCTTGGCTGATGCTTTCAAGTTTCTTGACTGCTATGGCTGTTGAATCAGGTAACGTGCCTTTGAAAACAGAACCAAAACCTCCTCCCCCTAACTTGTCCGAGAAATTTTTGGTCGCGTTTTGCAAGTCCCTGTACTCGAATGCCATCAACGAACCCTCTACTGATTTCGCTGTTCCAACAGCTCTCTTTCTTCGCCTAAGGAATATAAACACAATAAGGCCGAGTAAAAGTGCTACCCCTGCAACTGAACCCACAACAGCACCAACAACCATTCCCTTATTATTTTCGTGGCTTGAAAACTCTGAAGCTGCCAGTTTGAGATATAGAGTTCTTGCACCAATGTCATTTTCTGTGAGTTGCTTCAGATTGAAGAGCTCCCCAATCCAGATTGAACAATTATTGGCGTCATAAGCATAAGCAGTGCAAGAACAGTTATTCAAACAGGATGATTCACATTCTGCAGCGGTTCCAACCCCAAAAAATTGTGCTTGTACAGGCAAATTCATGTTGGGCATTGTCAAGAACTTGTCCTTCTGCCCATTAGCAGGACTGGTATTCTCACACTGTAAGGGGGTTTTCCTCACGCAACCACCAGAATAATCCGACAAATTCCAGTCCTTGGGCGATTTGTAACCAAACCCTTTCAAACACTGGCAAAAAGGCTGCGATAGCTGATCGCAGCTGCCGAAGGCCCCGCAAAAAGCATAAACCTCGCATTGCGTTTTCGGTTGTGTCCAGAACAAAAACCACTCATTGGTATTATTTAACCATGTGGTTTGCTTTATCTGCCCAGAAACATCCATTACGAATCGAGATAGGATGGAAGGATTGTAAACAGAATAGGTGAAATAACTCTGATTCGTATCGTTAATATAACTGAAGTTGTAGATATAATTGGTCCTCATTTCAGGAACTAAGCTAAAAATTTTGCCATCCCAAGGTCCACTACTCCAGTACTGGATGGACCTATTCCAGCGAATAATATACGAACTGATGTTTGCGTCGAGCTCAAGAGAGAAGAGTCCTGGTGCAGGATCCTCTGAATTCTTCCAAGATATGAGACGTTGGTTTTCATTTGTAATTTTGTTCAATCCAATCTTACCACCAGGAAGCCATGTATCAGTTGGGTGATCAAAACTTCGCCATAAAGGTTCTGATAAATTAGAAGACGAATCTCTAAGAACAAGATTTCCTTCATCTTGAAGAACAGCTGCTACAGCACTTGAAGTCGTGGAGCTCAAATTTGTGGACCAGACTGGGATTTGGGATTCATTGAAGAGAACCAAATTACCATTTGAGATTCTTAATACAGAAGAACTTTTATCAGAGACCGGTTTGTCTCTGTTTGCCACCCACACAAAGGTTTGGGTAGAGACTTTAATTTCGCTATACCAAATGCCTATATAGTATTTCGAAGAGTTACCTGGGGTGAAGAAACCCAGCACGAAGGACCCACCACCAGAAACAATGGTTTGGTCACCAGAAAGTGATTGGTTTGCAGATATGGTGTCAGCTCCAAGTGAGAGATGATTGTTGACAGATAAGGAGAGGAACAGTAGAGAAAGCATCAACCCTGGATTTCTCTTCGAATCCATGGCTGCAAAGAACTTTTCCAGAGAAGCTAAATAATTTAAGGAACCATGAACTTTTACAGAGAAAGAAGAAAAAGAAGTTGGGTTAGTTTGCTTTGGCTCAAATGGACACCACTCCAGGCATGACAAAGGAAGTTAAATTGCAGCCGCTCCCTGTTGTTAGTTGTAAAGTCAACCGACCTTTTTGAACTGACCATTATGACATTAGACGCGTATACTTTGTTTTCATGGTTGTGTGTAATACCTCATGAACCCCATCCATTACATGTAAAGTGAATGTTAAAATACTGTGAACAACGTTCAATATTTAATAAATATTCCTATTCATCTCTCTTCCTATATCACCTTTATACGTAATTTTGGGGATAGTTACTGCGAACAGAGAAAAAGGCAACCGGAGTTTATAACCAAGATAACTTAACGCTGAGTAACGTATTAACAAGGGCATTTAGATAATTTAGAATAGACTAGGACCCCACAAGCACAAGAGCAGCCGAGTCATCCTCGTGCCCAGCATTGTGCGAAAGAAAAGTCAAAGAGAACTCTTTCAAATCTCACACGAAGGAAACTTTTGAAAAATGTATCAATTTATATGAGGTAGTCCTTCCCACTGCCCATTTTTCTATATATAAAAATGAATCCTATCAGGGATTCAGATGTGAACATTTGTTCGTAGGTGTTATCTCTTTGTCCACCCCACATGTTAAAAAAGAAAAAGAAAAGAAAAGGTCGTTTTCTCCTTCAAAATGGTCCTATTGGTAGGCCCAATTCCAGTCGATGCAAGTTTTTCTAATTTGTTTTGCTCTTCTCAAAGTCATAAATCCATCTAATGAGATGAAAATAAGATATTTCTTGAAAATAAAGCGAGACTATTAAAATAAAGACTGCGTCAATTTAGGAGTAAATTTCGGTTCTGTTTCTTAAATGAGAACGACAGAGCAATATGTGTAGTGTGTACGCCGTGCAAGAAAACATGGGCAACATCACTGTTCACTCATTAAAAAAGAAAAGGAATTGGGGGCGGGGCTATCAAACTTGAGCCGTAAATTAGGATTTGGGTATCAAATGTTCAAACCAAACTTGAGACTTGAAGAAAATAAAGTAATATTTTGATTAATCTGGCCCTGCGTATGTTGGAAGGTTCTACCTTGACCATTTGACTTGCAATCTCATCTTGATCTACCCATCAAAATAGCCCACCAGCTTTGCTTTATTTTCTGTCCACAACTTCACCAAAGACTAATGAATAAGACTCCTTTTTAAGTCATGTTATGCATATCAACTTGATCTAAATGGTGCATTTTTAGCCACTTCCATTGGCCTCTTTCCTTAGCCAAGACAAAATGGAAGCTATACATCCTTTTAGCCACTTCCAACTTCTACCGGATACTGCTTCCAGATAGCCATCATTGTCAACTCGGATGGCTGGAACGCTAGTCAAAGTCCCACTCCACGAGTGCATTCCGAAGAAAATTCTGACACCATTTTCTTTGTTATTTTTCATTGACTAGAAAGTCTGACTTATCTAAATTCTGTTTGATTTCCGAGATTTTCTTATCCTTAATTTATACCATTCTTTTTACTTATTTTTTTTAATGTGGCAGTACAATCTAGAATCATGTGGCCTTCGAATTAGTTCATTCCATGTTACTTTGATATACAGCTTTCATCTTCTATTAACATACATTTTGTAACCTGCCACCATAAAATATTCAATTGACACGTTGTGACTAGGTCTTTTCATCCAGATTTTGATCTGGAAATCTGGGTAGACCTAAACGGGAGCCCGGACTGGGTTAACCCGGGTCAGAAACGGGCCGGAATCCGGATGAATCTGGATTTTTCAAAACCCGGATTCCAAGTTCCGGATTAAACCTGAGTCTCTCTCTTTTTTTTTTTTCCTTTTTTTTAACCCATGTAAAAGCCTAAATATATCTAATATTTTCACATATAGCTTTGATTTTTTTATAAAAAAATAAATAAATAAATTTGATTGTACACTTTGAAGGTTTAAAAATATCATCAACTCCTATATCAAAATTTTACTTAATTTGCCACGCAATAAAAATGCATGTAAAACCAAAAAAAATTCCAATATTCATCTATGCAAGTATGCATGCATTACAATACAATCCACTATATATTATATTATTTGTTATTTATACATTACATTACGAAATACTAAATTACAATATATGAATTACAAAATCAGTGATTTAAGTTCCACACCAAATAGCAATTTCAAAGTGATTGGCCTGAAAGTAATCCTGCAAAAAACAAAATAGAATGAAAATGGCACAAGTCATGGAAAGAAAAAATGTGTTCAAAGGTTGAAAATCATCATTTGGATTGCTTAGTTTTTTCCCCCTCCCCTATTTGAAAGATTGTCTCAAACACTCCAAAAGCTCTACCCAACTCCCTTCCTCTTCCCCCAAGGAGAAACCAGATCCCTTCTTTCCTCTATTAAATTTTCCTTTGTTCAAGTAAATAAATCTAACCCATAAAAATACTTATCAAACATTCAAACATTATCTATTTGACCCTCAACACAATTTATTATGACTGCAACTTTTGTTGGCATCTAGAGAGCGTTTCTTTTATTGACCATGATAAAATTTGGTTCACTGACTTGATCTTTTCTATTTTTAACAGTCCAATCCAGGAGGAACTCAATCGACTGTGTTGACTTTACATGTACCACAAACAAAGAATAAAAATGTCTTAAGCGGCTCTTTCTTGAACATTTATATATACCATATACAAATATTACTTATAAACCCTCATGTCAAAAATAAATATCCGCATTCAAACTAAAAACTTTACATGTTTGTTTCCCTTCTGTATACAAACATCACTACAGCAAACTCAGATTTCCAAAAACATGGAGTTACAGACATAGCACATCACTACAGATCTACGACGACGGAGCAACTAAAGTTATCTGTTTGCACATTTTAGTCTCAAGAGACCAAACCAGCAACAAACAAAAATCAAAAAATTGTATCTAGGCCTGTTCATCCAGGTAGACCCAAACTAGAACTCGGATTTCAAATCAGGGCCGAAACCCTGACTAGGTTAACCCAGGTTAGAAACGGGCCGGAACGGATGAATCCAGATTTTTCAAAACCCGGATTCCGGGTTCCGAATTGAACCCGGGTCTTCTTTCTTTTTCTTTTTGTTTTTCTTTTTTTAAACCCATGTAAAAGCGTAAATGTATCCAATATTTTCACATATAGCTCTGATTTTTTTATAAAAAACAAAAGAATAAATTTGATTGTGCACTTTAAAGGTTGAAAAATATCAACTCCAATATCAAAGTTTCACTTAATTTGCCTCGCAATAAAAATGTATGTAAAACCAAAAACAAATTTCAATATTCATCTATGCAAATATGCATGCATTACAATACAATCCACTACATATTATATTATTTGTTATTTATACATTACATTACGAAATACTAAATTACAATATATGAATTACAAAATTAATGATTTAATTTCCACACCAAATAGCAACTTCAAAGTGATTGGCCTGAAGGTGATCCTGCAAAAAATAAAATAGAATGAAAATGGCACAAGTCATGGAAGGAAAAAATGTGTTCAAAGGTTGAAAATCATCTTTTGGATTACTTAGTTTTTTCCCCCTCCCCTATTTGAAAGATTGCCTCAAACACCCCCAAAAGCTCTACCCAACTCCCTTCCTCTTCCCCCAACGAGAAACTAGATCCCTTCTTTCCTCTATTAAATTTTTCTTTGTTCAAGTAAATAGATCTAACCCATAAAAATACTTATCAAACATTCAAACATTATCTATTTGACTCTCAACACAATTTATTATGACTATAATTTTTGTTGGCATCTGGAAAGCGTTTCTTTTATTGACCATGATAAAATTTGGTTCACTGACTTGATATTTTATATTTTTGACAACCCAATCCAAGAGGAACTCAATCAACTGTGTTGACTTTACATGTACCACAAACAAAGAATAAAAAGGTCTTAAGCGACTCTTTCTTGAACATTTATATATACCATATAGAGATATAACTTATAAACCTTCAAATCAAAACTAAATATCCACATTCAAAACTAAAAACTTTACATGTTTGTTTCTCTTCTACATATAAACATCACTACAGCAAACTCAGATTTCCAAAAACATGCAGTTACAGACATAGCACATCACTACAAATCTACGACGATGGAGCAACTAAAGTTACCTGTTTGCACATTTTAGTCTCAAGAGACCAGACCAGCAACAAAAAAAAAAAAAAATCAAATAATTGTATCTGGCTTCAACAAAAAAATCAAATAATACAAAAACACTTGATCAAAAATATTATGCTCTAGACATCAAAGAACTCATTTTTTCCATTGGTAAGATCTCTACCACTCATTTTTAGGCTATCATCTTCGTGTAAATTTAAATCACCTAAAATGATGGCCAACAAATTCCACAATATTACTGTGTATGCAAGAAATTAGGGATGATGTAATTAATCCTTCTAGAATGCAGATAGCAATCAACTAATTAATGACTTGTGGAGGGATAGAACCAAACAAGTGATAAAAAACACATTATATCAACTCATATGACAGATAACAAATATATAAAACCATAACTATATTTTTTCTAATTTTTTATATAAAAACAAATAACCAATATATAAGTAAAACCATAATTATATTTTTTCTAATTTTTTATAAGATTAGGAAGCCTACTTGAGAAAATATGAATCCCAAGTTCACATGCCATGTACTTAACATTATAAATACTTCCTTCATCTTCACCACCAAACATATTCCAATTTTCCATCTCCCTAATGGAGTTCACAAAAATAGTCCCATGAAAGCTCAAGAAAATGTCCAAACCCCTTACATTTTCTTCCCAAACAACCAAAACAGTATGGTTTTTTCAAACAATTTGTTCAGCTTCTAGTTAAAAAATTTCCATCAATAACTTGTTTAACTTGTTTGGATATATGATAAATAACAATTTGGATATCGTTCCATCAATATTACCTATCATATCACAATTAAGTCAGTCAGTTTCTAATTAAAATTCTACTCATAAATTACAAATCTAAAGTTATCAAGTCCATTATATATAATATTCTTACAGTACCCCTATAATTGACTAGCCTGCATCTTTTAATTAATAATCACCAAAGATAGAGGTTTTATTACTTGTTAAAATGATTGAAACTCAAGTTACAAGATTCTAACATGTGACACTTTTTAAATGAGTTGGAGGAAATTTTTTCCAATCTAGTTTGGAGGAAGATTTTGTTTGTTTAAGCACAAGATTTTCCTCAAATATACCCAACCTAACTATATACAAACTAAGAAATCATATAACAAAAATATATATCAGAAACCATCCTGCCCAACAAGTACTTTGTCAAACCACTTGTCCCTAACACCTAATAAGATATGAAGATATATGGGATCGAGTTTAATCATTAAATTTATACATTCACATGTGAGCAGACTTTTTTAATAAGTAGGCTTAACATATAGAATATTCAATTAAAATTCTAACATATTGATATATGCACAAGATATATTAATAATGGAAATAACAAGACACCAACCTAAAGATTTCCGATAAAGTATAAAAACAGAAGCAAGCCAAAGATCGAAATAAGAACTGTGAAGCAGTTTTCCCAGTAATACGTACTTGTTTGAAGGTTTTGACCAAGTGAACTGCAAGACTTGGACATTAATGGAACCTCCATCATGTGTGAGTTAATAATATTAAAACCATTGATAATATGCTCAAAATAAACCTCAATATATAAATATGCTAATCAAATAGACAACAGATCAAATAGACAACAGAAAATAGAGAACAAAAAGCCCACTTCAATATAAAACCAAAAGACCAAAAAACAGACAACAGACAACCCACTTCAATATAAAACCAAAAGACTTTAGCCACTTCATCTCGCATAAGATTACAGCAAGTAAGCATCATTCAGTGAATACCCAAGTAATAGAAGATTTAACGATAAAGTAGAGGGTAAGCAAAGAACAAACCTTGGGCCCTTGAGAGGGAAGAATTAAAGATAGGGCTTCGAAGAGGCTGAAATTGAAAGAGGGATGATGCCTAGGGTTTCGGCGTAGAGATAAGAGAGCGGTGGAGAGAGAGTGAGAAACGAAAATAAAAACGAGAGAGTAAGCCGATGAAAATGAGATGGTTTTCAGTGTTTTCGCATTAGCAGGCAATAGCAAGCAGAGAATGAGGTGAAGATAAAGAGAGCGGCGGCAACTAGGGTTTGAATCTTAGATGAGAGAGAGAGAGAGAGAGAGAGAGAGAGAGAGAGAGAGAGAGAGAGAGGGGATATTTACCGGGGGAAAAATAAATAAATGAAACCAGGTACCGGGTTTTTAATCCGGTACCCGAATTTTAAATCCGTACACAGACCATGTAGGTCCGGGTTTTGCAATCCGGGGTTCGGCCCGTATTTAATCCAAGTCGAAACCCAGAACTGGAATTCGATTTTTCTGGATTCCAGACCGGGGCAGATAAAATTCAACCCGGATAAACAATCCTAGTTGTGACATCTAATTATCATAGACTTATTAATGAATATGGTAGTATGATTGAAAAAAACAATTGTAAAAGTGCATGATGTGGCATAATTTTACCAGCCAGATCATGATGGATGGTGTTTATTGTAACTTTTATACACTTGAAAATGCAGTTTGTGAATTTTTACTATGTAAAACTTGATGAAAGGATTCTATTTCTATGCTATTTTTAGATCAAACTCTCCGTTTATTTTGATCATCTGATTATTGAGTGTACTGTAACAAATATTAAAATATCTCATTTTAAAACAAATAATGATGATATAATTTATTTTTAATTGCTATATTAGAATGATTGTTAAATATCATTACATTCAAAAAATTTATGATATAGTAGGCCATCATTGGTCTTCTCAAGCAAGCTTACTTCATATTATATGCTCTCGTACGTGTTTCACAATTCATGTGATTATCACTATCGAGTAAAGCTACACTTTTGGAGAGGGCTTAATATCTTGAGAGGCCCTATGGCCGCTAGTCAGGTTCTTGGCCCGCTATCTAATAAGAACTCGGCCCAACCCCAAGGGCCCATTCTGCCTCCAATACCGATGAGATAACCATATGAGAATTATATTGGATAAGGGCTGTTATCATTTAAATTAGATATTGGATGAATCCCTAATCCAAGGATTTAAATTTCGAATAACAAATAAGTTTCCTATTACACAATAACAAATTTCTTACGAGCTTTATATATATAGATAGCCCAGGTATGTAAAAGGCATCTACTTATTAGTATTCAAAAAGATTTTCCAAGTTGATCACTGACTTAGGCATCGGAGACATTCTCACAAATCCAAATCTATTTTACTCTTTAATTGTAGGTGAACGTACGTCAATGGCGGTGAAACACGTCCATAACAACTTCGTTGTCTTTGATAAATGAAGCTCGAATGATCTTCACCTTGCCATTCGTGTTGAGTTGGGTTTTCCCTTCTATATGGAGGTTGGCCCATTTGGGACCATTAAGTCCACATGGAGAGAGATTTTAGATCAAGATTAATTAGGTTTTAAAACTAAGTGATGTTGTTACTAGAAGAAGAGAGATGAGAGAAAAACGTGTGAGTGATATTGGGAGAGAAAAAGGCAGCAACCAAAATAGAGGAGCATGTCCAGTTTCAATCATACCCTTTAATTAGAGTCATCAGTGGTTTGGTTGAGATGAAATTTCGTAGGCATGTTCATAACAAGTTGGCTCTACAATCTGAATGGTGGAGATTGGGTTTGGAGCAGTATTTCTAGTGTCGAGGGCTGTGAACATTAAAATGTTTTGGTGAACTCTCTCCTAATTTCACTATTTGGTTTCCAAGAAAGTATTTTTTGAGATTATTGTTAATTGTATGCCTTTAGTTCTATCTAGATTAAACAATTGTATATCAATTATTTGTTAATAGTGGAGATTTGGGGGACTACAGTACCATGGTTTTTCCTCCAACACCGGGGAGGTTTTTCACATAAAAATTAGTTGTCTCTGTGTGTGAGATTTTAGTTTATACTATACTCTATTAAATTGCTTCCTAACAAGTTCACACAAAGTAAGAAAATTATTTCCACTATTTACTGATTGATTTAGTTGCTCCAAATCGGTAATTGATTTCTCCCAACAATTTGAACTCTTTATACCATCCTACTACCTCTCGTAGAATCTGATGTCTTCTCAATCTTGAAAAATTGAAGTAGTTAAATGGTTTTCAGTGGTGCAAGTTTTATGCATGTAGACATCTAAATCACATAAATCACTTGAGAAAATTCGTTCTCTTTAGAAACACCCAAGAACAATTAGATTTAGGTATTGAGTATATATGAACTCTAAGCCACATAATTGATAAGAATCTTGGGTTCTATTTATAATAAATCCTAAACATCAATTTAGTATAATTTATATAAAGTTTTGACTGCGTAGCCTAGCTTTCAAGAAACCAATTTAACCTAAAATCACTTCAGAGGTGTATACGAAGGATGTATAAAATATTAATATCTCGTTTGGTTACACAGATAAGATAAGATTAGATGTTTTAAATAATAATAAATAAAATATTTTTATAATATAATTTTTAATATTAATTTTGTATTGAGATTTGAAAAAGTTAAATTATTTATTATATTTTGTATGGAAATTTGAAAAAATTGTAATGATGAGTTGACATGAAATGAGATGAGATTTTTAATTTTGCGTAATCAATCTGGGCTTAAATACCTTCGAAACTAACCGCCTTTAGTAAATGACATTAAGATTGTCACTAGGATTTGAAAAATGGTCATTTATTAACTATTCGATCGCTAGATTATCTTGAAAAATGTCGTATTAGCAAATGACCAACTTCATGCCGCATTATGTTAATTTTGTGTACATAACTACTTGTTCACGCCTCTTGTCTTATAAGGGGAAACGGAAAAGACTAATTTAAAAATGTGGGGGGGCCGAAGGAATCTCTCTCTACAGGCCAGAGATTTCCACACACAAGGTGGAGGAAGTCTGCCTCCTTCGAGTTGGCACCTGTGAGCTTGAGGATTTGTTTGGATTCAGAATCATCTCGTCATTATAATTTTTTAAAATTTTTATATAAAATATAGTAAATAATTTAATTTTTTTAAATCTAAAATAATATTAATATTAAAAAATAATATTTTATTTATTTTTTAATTTTCATCTAAAATCATCTTTTTTTCATCTCATCTTACTACGTAAACTGCTCCTAAAATGCGCCTAGCATGAGCCATTAGCAATTCCTAATAGGCGGCATTGGTAATCCATATCTCTCTGTATATGCGCTTCAAAATACCACCCAAGACTCTTTTCCACTCTTCTCCACCCAATTCACATGAGGAGAGGTGATTTGTGTTTTGCTTTTCTTTGGTTTTTTGGTATTTTGGTTTTTATATTCTTATTATATGTTTTGGTTTCATATATTTATTAATTTCATTTTTTTACATTTTGTGGCTTTTTCAAGGAGTTCTGCTTCTTCTTTTTTTAGACTTTTTTTATAATTCTTTTAGACTTATATATTATTAACACACATGGCAAGCCTCACTTGAGATATCACGTTTTCTATATATCTCAACAACTATTCTTAATATGAGAAATTGAGATCCTCTAAAGTTCTTAAGTGGATTTTAGGGTTTAAAATAAAAAAGAGATAAACACATAAATTGGACATCATGGCATTTATTAACTATTTGATGATGTCTGAAAAATCACTACAATTATAAGTACCGATAGATTCCATTATGGCTGTTTTTCTCTCACTCTAGACCCTAGAGTCCAATCAAGACGACCGCAATTCAAGAAGACCCAAATCTTAATATGGAACAAATGCAAAAGTCATTAGGCATATTATTATTCATAAATGGCGCCATATTATGAAACATTATATGAATATAGTTTGATTTGTTAGCATACCAGAAATTGACAATGGCATTTCATCTAGAAACATGCATATCCATTATGATAATATGTGCATTTAATGATCTCACCAATAATCCAACTAGAGGGGGCATTTCCATCCCCTCTATTTGGGCCTAGGCAGGAAATTGAAGCTCATCTTGACTCGCGTCACTTTCCACTTGTTTAGGTATAAAAACCTACGAGAAGAGTGGAGGTATCCTTGTACAAGAAACAAATTGAAGAGGACAAACAGGACTCACTAACGCCTAAGCATTTAAAGACCTACGCCAGAAAGTGAGCAGGGATCACATACAATCCTCTGTTCCATGATGAAGGGAACAAGAAGTTACTACCCTGATCATCTGCAAGTTGCTGCCGAGATGCCACTCGGGCTACATTAATGGCACCACATCAGAAGCCACGTCGCATTAAAGACAGCAACCTAACAACTGTGGGCAGGATAAGGATCCCTGATATAGGGTACGAAGTGCTCCTCGATACATCATATAAAAGCCAGACTCTTGGTACAAACGTCTCTCTTCACTCTGATTCTAAGAAAATTTTTTAAGAAAAAAAAAATACTGACTTTGGCATCGAAAGCTCTAGGGAGGGATCCTGAGCCCACCCTTTGTCTTTGTATTGCAAGTAGCAAAATCTTGGCCTGAATTGCTAGAACTTAGCCCAGGTGTATGAAACACATCATCAACACCGACCATACAGGTTTACAATGACCAGCATCAACAATCTTAGATCTCTAAAAGAACCAAACTTCTTTCTCACGAGGCAAACCATTACATACTATCAAGCTTTCGCTTTAAAGCTTTATGAGTGCATCTTTGATATTGTATAAATGTAGGATTGTAATTGAGTCGAGCCGAGCCAATCTTAGATTATCGAGTTCAGCTCGACTCAAAAAATTCAAACTCGAACTTGAGAGTTTTATCTTATTTTTGTTTGGGCTCAGTTCAGTGAGCTAAGCTCCCAATTTGAGTTTAAGTCGAGTCGACTCTGCTCGAGTTATTTGTTTTTTATTTTTAATAAAACTTAATAATTAAAAATTAGAGAAATTGTTAAAAAAAAAATACTAAATTTAATGAACTTTTTACAACAAATAAACCCTTTATTGACTTAGAAGATTCCAAAAGATTAATAAGTAATTATATGTAACTAGTCGATATCTAACCCTAATGACCATATATTATATGTCTACATAAATTACTAATACAATACACATAAGATAATAGTATATATCAATATTTCATATATGGTTCCTATGTTCTAAAATGTAAAATTATTATGTCCTACTAATTAACTATTGTTCAAATTATTAAATAGTTACTGTATATAATCTAATGATTTAATTATTTAAGTAAATAACATATAATTATGGAGTCTATTTAATAAATAGGCATAAGTGACAAAGTATAAGTAATTGAGTTACATGTTGTTATTTAATTATAAAAGGTGCTCTACTTATATTATTAACTAATTGTTGAATTCAAAATTTCAAATTTCGTGTAATTATATATCTACATATGGATTTTGATGATAGCAAATGAATTTAAAGAATAAATGAGTCTTAACCTCAAGTTGTCTATACAATGGAGTCAAGCACATCAAGGAACCAAGCATGAGCAAAAAGGGAACATGTTCACTTTAAAGCTCATAAAGTAATGTTGTAAATCTCTTAAAAATTTGAAAGTAGGATTAAGCCTCAAAATTAATATTTTATCATAAAACATTAAAATACATTTTTCACATGTGCATGAATATTTTGAAAATTAAATTTGAAAATTTTGAAAGATAATTGATTGTCATCTTTCACATGTGCATGACATGATTAAAGGTTTGAATTTTGAAAATATTAAAGATAATTGATTATCATCTTTCACATGTGCATGCTTTTTTTGAATATTTTCAAAAGTGATTGATACTCTTTTTGATCTATACAAAAAATAGATGATTTTGTTTGAAAATTTTGAAAAGTAAATAGTACTCCTTTTGGCATATGCGAAAAGTAAAAAATTAGGTTTGAAATTTTTGAAAAATGAATGATGTTATCTTTGACAAATGAAAAAAAAACTTTTATTTGAATTTTTTGAAAAAGTGAATGATGTTGTCATTGACATATAAATCTTTTTAAATTTGAATATGAATTCTCATATGCCTATAAATAGATCATTTGAGAGTTTCAAATTTACAACACCAAGAGTGTATACAGCATTCATTCAAACTTTTCATTTTCTCTTCTCTAAGCATTGAGCCTTAACCCTTATTCATTTTGAGAGAGATATAGTTTGCGTTGTATTATTGTTATTTCACTCATTGAGGAGTGTTCTCTAATAACCTACCCACTATCAGCTCTTGTATCAGTAAAAGTGTGTGTATAATCCTTGTGCGTGTAAAAAGTATTCTACATAAAGAATAGTTGAATCACCACGTGTAAATTGATTGCAAGTATAGAGGGTGTTCTACACGGATCCTTTGTAGCAGTGTTGTTCAAAGGTGTAATAGGTTTCTATCTCCACCTGAATGAGGTTGAATAGTGAATTTGGAGATTCTCAATGGGTAGCTTGAGGCGAGGACGTAGGCAATGGGGTCGAACCTCGTTAACATACTGAGTTTGCTTCTCTCTTACCCTTACTCTTTATATTTATTGTTGCTTCGTATTTTTTTATATTTTATATTGTGTATTTAATTTTTAAATACAACTCAATTCACCCCCTCTTGTGTTAGTCATCTGGGCAACAATTCGTATCTGAGCAAGGGCTCTATTATAAGATTAACTATCTTTTGAGTTATGATATTATGGCTAACATTGCAGCTTCATATGGTGTAAGTCAATCTAGCAGTCGGCCTCCACTCTTTTGTGGAGACAATTACCCATTCTAGAAAGTTAGAATGAGAATATTCCTTCAGTCTCAAGGTCGAGAAATCTGGAAATGCATTGTAAATGGACCTTATATTTCAACAAAAGTCGTTGATAGAGTAAAGGTCAAAAAGGAAGAAAAAGAGTTTGATCATGAAGACGATAGACTTTATACATTAAATTTAACTGTTGTGAATTTATTATATAATACTCTCAATGGAAATAATTTTAATAGAATCATAACTTGCGCTACGGCAAAAGAAATTTGAAATAACTTGAAAGTTACTTATGAAAAACTTCGCACGTCAAGGAATCAAAAATTTATATTCTTACTCATGAATATAAAACATTTAAGATGAATGATGATGAATCTATTTCTAATATGTATACTCATTTTACAAACATCATAAATAGCTTGACAACTTTTGGCAAAATTTATTTCAAGATGAAAATAGTAAGAAAAATTCTCAACTCTTTACCAAAACGCTGGAAATCAAAAGTGACAGCGATTCTTGAAGCTAAAGACCTCAAGAAGTTCGAAATGAATGAACTCATCGGGTCACTTACCACTTATAAGTATACATTGAAAAGAGGAGAAGAAGAAGGAAAGTCAAATAAGAGCTTGGCACTTAAAGCTGTTCCTCATGAAAGTAGAAGTGATGAAGATGAAGAAAATGATGACAAAGATAAAGAAGTTGCGATGATGACAAGAAGAATTAAGAGGTTCTTAAAGAAAAATAAATCTCCTCGGAGGAAATCCTTCAAAGAGTTTTCCAAAAAAGATTTAGGTAAAAATGACTCTTTAATTTGTTATAAATGCAATAAACCTGGACATATCAAGCCAGATTATCTTCTGCTAAAGAAATATTGAAATAATGGCAAGAAAACAATGAAAATTACATAGAATAATGATTCAAGTAGCTCAAATAGTGAAGCAAACAATAAAGAATTAGTAAATCTTTGTCTTATGGTTAAAGATGACCTTAAGGTAACAAATCTTGATAATATTAAAGATCTTTCATATGAAAAATTGTAAAATATTTTAAAAGAGGTATATGAAAAACTTGAAAAATTGGGTATCAACTATACTATTTTGAAAAAGAAAAATTTTTCTTTAACAAACGAAACTGATGTTTTAAGAAAAGAAAACATTGTTTTGAAATATGAAAGTCTTGAGTTGAAGAAAGAAATAACTGATTTAAAAAATATTGTTGAAAACTTTATGAATGGAAAAATAAATTTTGAAAAACTTCTTGGTAGTCAAAGACGTGTTTTTGACAAGGCAGGCTTAAGATATATGCTAAAATAAAAATACAAATTTTATAAAAACTTCTTTGATAATCTTTCTACATAAAAATCCAGTATTTAAAATTCTTTTCATAAAAATAATTTTATCAAAAAAAGATATTATTACAATCACTCAAGTTCTTCATATATGCCACATGCTATTTGTAATTTTTGTAATAGAAACAGTCATAATTATCATGCTTATCCTATTAGAAAAAAGCATGCAACGACTATTAGGGTCATATGGGTACCTAAAATTCTTATTTCTTCTAATACTAGTAAATAAAGGATTCAAAGAACTTGGGTACCAAGAAAAATCATTTTAATTGTTTTTATAAGTATGCATGAAGTCCTCCACAAGCAAAATCAAATAGTTTTTAGATAGTGGATGTTCAAGACACATGACGAGAGATAAAACTAAGTTTTTTGATCATAGATCTAAAGAACAAGGACACGTGACATATGGAGACAACTCGAAAGGGAAGATCATGGGAATAGGTAAAATTGATAATGAATCTTCTCGAATAATTGAAGATGTTCTACTTGTTAAAGGTCTAAAACATAATATTTTGAGCATAAGTCAATTATGTGATAAAAAATTTACAGTTACTTTCAAAATGGATAAGTGCATTATTTTAAATGATCATGATTGCAATATTTGTTTTATTACTTTTAACAATATTTATACAATCGATTTTGAAGAAATTGCCTTACAAGAAGCTATTTGTTTTACAACTCAAAATAAAACTAGTTGGCTATGGCATAGAAGATTAGGTCATGCCAATATGAAACTTATTTCCAAACTTTCAAAAAATGATAATTCTAATCCTCTACTCTCCAAGAAATCTATTGATGAAGAAATAAGAGGTATAAATAACACGGAAAGTCTCAATCTCAATAAAGAAAACACAATAGAGAAAGTCCAACATGAAGACATCAGGAAAGATTATCAAAATTTAATACAATATACAACTAAACAATAGAAATTTGTAAAAGATCATCCAATGGAACAAATTCTAGGAGAACCTTCACGAGGTGTAAATATTCGATCATCTCTTAGAAATATTTGCAATTATACTGTCTTTCTATCTCAAATTGAACTCAAAAATATTGATTAAGCACTTCTTGATGAATCTTAGATTTTAGTTATGCAAGAAGAGTTGAATCAATTTGAAAGAAATTATGTTTGGACACTTGTTCTTAGATTAAAAAATCATACTATAATTGGAACAAAATGAGTTTTTAGAAACAAGAAAGATGAGTCCGGAGTCATTATTAGAAATAAAGCTCGACTTGTAGCCCAAGATTTCAATCAATAAGAATAAATCGATTATGATGAGACATATGCACCAGTCGCAATATTAGAAACTATTCGAATACTACTTGCATATACTTGTTATAAAGATTTCAAACTTTTTCAAATGGATGTTTAAAGTGCTTTTTTTAAAATAGTTTTATAAATGAAGAGGTATATGTTGAACAACTTTCAGGTTTTGAAAATCATATTTCTCCAAATCATGTTTTCAAACTCACAAAAGCACTATATGGACTCAAACAAGCTCCTAGGGTACGAGAGACTCAGTAGTTTCTTGATTGAAAAAGATTTTTCAGGAAGAAAAATCGACATAACACTTTTCATTAAATATGAAAATGATGATATTATTTTGATTCAGATTTATGTTGATGATATAATATTTGGTACTACTAATGAAAATATGTACCAAGCTTTTGTTAAGATTATGTAGGAAAAATTTGAAATGAACACAATAGGAGAACTTATATTTTTTTCTCCGATTGCAAATCAAGCAAGTAAAAAGTGAAAAAATTCATCAATCAGTCAAAATATATTAAGGAATTACTCAAGAAGTTTGGGATGGAAGGTGCCAAGGAAATTGAAATACCAGTGAGCCCATCCACTAAACTTGATAAAGATGAAACCGGTAAGCCAATTGACTCGAAGGTATATCTAGGTATGATTGGTAACTTATTATATTTGACAACTAGTAGACCAGATATTATGTTTAATGTGTGCTTATGTGCACGCTTTCAATCATCTCCAAAAGAATCTCATTTGATTGCAGTTATGCACATTCTTAGATATCTTAGTGGTACAATTGACCTAGGGTTATGGTACCCTAAGCACACATATTTTGATCTAATCAGCTACACATATGCATATTATACTAGTTGCAAAATTGATCGAAAAAACACTAGTGGAGCATGTTATTTCTTAGGTCATGCACTAGTTTCTTGATTTAGTAAAAAATAAAATTCTGTTACATTATCTACTGCTAAGGCAAAATATGTTACTGCAGGTAGTTGTTGTGCTTAAGTAACAACTTGAAAATTTTAAACTCATGTATAATCACAATCCAATCAAATTTGATAATAAAAGTGTTATAAATCTTTCAAAGAATCCAATCTAACATTCCAAAACTAAGCATATTGAAATAAGATATCATTTTCTTCGAGATCATGTGTAGAAAGACGATATAGTACTAAAGTTTACAAACACACACGATCAGTTAGCAGATATTTTCATAAAACGTTTGCCAGAAGATAGATTAGTATGATTAGAAAAGAAATATGTGTGATGCATGCTATGAATATCTCTTAAAATATATACTAGAGTCAATAAAAATAAAGAGAAATTTTATAAATAGTTTTACATAAATTTGAGGTTCTTAGCCTTATGTTTGAAACGCTCATTCTTTTCATACAATATCATGTTATCCCTATCCATGGAAACTGGCAAGCAGAATGAAGAATCTAATAGAAATTTCAACTGTTTATTTTTCTGCCGAACGATTCCTTTCCTTGTGTGAAACTCTTGAACAATTCGCTGAAGTATAACAATTTGTTCTTTAAGCTTTTCAACTTCATGGTTTTTAGATAGCATTGAAATCTAACTTATTAGCCAAATTATTATTTTTTTGCTATAACATGGCACCGATGACAGCTGCAGAAAGGACAGGAGGTTGAGATGTAGAATATCTCATGGATGGATTTAGAGAAATGTTAAAAGAATGAGCCATTAAGAAAAGAATTGAAAGCTTAAAGTGATAATGTTGAAAGAATGCGAATGAGTTATAGAAATAAGAATAAAATTTAATGCAAATTTGATAAACTTTAAAACTGATTTTATATGCTATCAGATGGGTGAAAATGATCATTTTTTTTATAGAAACTCAGAACCATCAATCTTGTTTGTCAATAACATCAGGCAATTGTTCAAATCTCCAGCCACACTTGTCAGGTCACAGGCAGCTTCAATTTTTCAAATATCTACAGTTTCTACTAACACATCGTTTTCTTCAATCCATTTACTTACTGCGAAACATTTTTAATGACGTCAAAAGGGGAAGAACTTTTAGATTAGAACATTAATATTGTTTGAATTGCTAAACTTATTTTATATATATATATATATATTTTTAAGAAGAGTTAGGGCCACATGTCCAAGAGTGACCCCTTCCCAAATTTATTAACAAAAGCCCTCATTTCCGGCGGAGGAATACCAAAAAATACATAAAGACCAAACGAGAAAGCTAAAACAATACATGCCTAAAATAAAACTCCCAACCCACAAAGACATACCTATAAACAAAAACCAACTTCAAGACTTCTAAACATCATAACTCCCTCTAACATAAGGTAAAGACAATTTATCCAAACGAATCAAACCTTTAAGAAATTTTGGAACATGTGACAAAGACCGCCAAACTAAGGTAGAGCCTTGAGCTCCCATTTTAGCTAAGAAATCAGTCGATGCATTTCCTTCTCTATAAACATGATGAATAGTAAAATCTCTACCTGCATACAATCTCATAGCCTCCTCCTAGAAGTCTTCCAAATACCAAACTCCACAATGTTTCTTTTGAATCCAAGATACACAAATCAAAGAATCAGACTCAATGTCCACCTGATTTAGCCCCAAAGCTCGACAATATTTCAACCCTATTAACAATGCTTTCAATTCCGCATGGTTATTAGAACCCACCCCAAGAGAGCATGAAAAGGACAGCACCATATTGCCATGCATATCCCGAATAATACCCCCCGCACCTAAACTTCCTGGATTACCAAGACTGCATCCATCTATATTCAATTTCAATCTACCATTTTTTGACTTTTCCCAACAAACCAATTTAGCATGCACCTTTTTAATAGGTAAAACTGGTATGCTCAAGTCCCTCAACCTTTCCTCATCAGCAACACCAATCTTAGTAATAGTTGTTAAGGAATTTTGCACTCTTCTTAGCCACACACAAATAGACCTTCAAATCTCTTCTGTCAATATGGTTTTACCTTCCATCCGTGCCTTGCACCTGCATTGCCACAATTTCCAAATAATAACAGAAGGAATAAGGCCCATAAGATTACCCACCTGGGACTTGGTAGTCGCCCATCTAAACCACATTAACACCAATTCAGACCATCGTCTATTTAGATCATAAGGAAGTCCCAAGATAAGAGAAAACCTCTTCCAAATCTCAGAAGCCACATCACCTGCAGTAAGAACATGGTTTAAATCTTCATAGCCTCCTCAATCACAACAGTTACACTTGGAAGTAATGGGTATACCCACCCTCCTCAATCTATCATCAACACTTAAACTGTCATGGAAAGCCTTCCACATTAAAACAGAGATTTTTTTTTATAAAGCTTCATGCCAAACCCACTTTGCCCAAGTCACCCTTAGTGCAGTAACCCGAACACATTGCCATGCACTTTTAGTAGTAAAACATTCATCCTTACTATGAATCCAAACAAGTAAATCCTGACCATCTTTGTGAGCACCCAAAAAGCTACAAATCTCCTCTGTTTTTTGTGCTCCCACTAATCTTTCCAACAGATCAATATCCTAACCATTTTCAATTCTAACATCAGCCAACCTCATACTAGATTCATCAATCACTGGATAAGAATTAGCAAGAGGACCTTCATTTAACCAGTTATCCCACCAAAAAGAAATATTCCCCTCACGAACTTTCCATTTTGAATTTTCTAACATCGCTGGAATACATTTAACCACCATTTTCCAAAATCTAGTTTTCTTAGGATCCATTAAGGAGAGATGGTTATCCCCAACATATTTAGCACGAAAAAATTATGACCAAAGATCACTCCCAGTCATAATTTTCCATGCAAATTTCATGTGTAAAGAATGTTGTACCTCATCAAAATCATGCAGTCCAATTCCCCCCTCTTCAGTCAGCTTACACATCAACTTCCATCCCACCCATTTCTTTTTCCCCTTACCATCTTTTTCACCCAAAAAAAAAAAAAGAACTAAGCAGCCTGTTTAGAATTTTCAAAATCCCTTTTGGCACTTGAAGGATAGACATAATATGAATTGGCATACTCGACAAAACATGCTTCAACAAAATCAATTTGCCCCCAACCGAAAGACACTTCACTTTCCACCCCCAAGCTTATTCCTCACCTGATTAAGAATAGGATCTAAATGTAAATTTGTAAGCCTTCCATTAACAATCGGTGCACTAAGATAGGTAAAAGGAAAATTACCTTCTATAAAACCAGTGATATTCATTAGATCCCTCTTCCGCCTTGTAGAGAATTGCTTCACAAAATATATTGCCGTCTTCTCCTTACTCGCTGCCCGGACCAAGACTCATAAGTCTCAATAACCTTCATCAACTCTCGCATCGACTTTTTCCTTCCATTTGTGAATATAACTACATCATCTATATAAAGAAGGCGAGAAACAAGAGGCGCACCTCTTGGATGCGAATAACTCATAATATTACCACATAAAAAATTCTTCTTAAGTAAACGAGAAAAAACTTCCTCCATAATGATAAAAAGATATGGAGATAAAGGATCCCCCTGTCTCAACCCGTGCCCTCCTTGAAAAAAGCCACGAGACGTCCCATTCATCATGACTGAATACGAAGGTGACTTAATACAATTTTTAATCAGAGCCGTAACAGAAGGAGAAAAACCAAATCCTGCCAACACATGTAACAAAAACTCCCACTCCACTCTATCATAAGCTTTGGCCATATCAAACTTCAAAATAACATTACCAACCAAAGCCTTTTTGTTGAGAGAATGCACCATCTCTTGTGTGAGACTGATATTATCAAAAATGATTCTACCTTGAATAAAGGCACACTGTTTAGAGGAGATCATAGCAGGCAATAAAGGAGCAAGCCTTGCCACCAAAACCTTAGTGCAGATTTTGTAGAAAACAGAACATAAACTGATAGGACGGAACTTATCAAATCTCGTCGGCTGAGCCATTTTTGGAATAAGCACAACAAAAGAAGCCGTATAAAATCTAGGGAAATGAACTCCCTTAAAAAAATCCCTTACAGCCTCCACCACCTCCACATGCACAATATCCCAACAAGCACGATAGAAACCTGAACCAAACCCATCCGGGCTAGGACTACTCTCAATAGGAATACTGAAAACAGCTTGTTTCACCTCTTCTTCGGTAGGCAAAGAACAAAGCCTCAAATTATCCTCATCCAAGATCACATGAGACACTAAATCCCCCAAATCTGGAAGTACTACACGATTAGATTGACCCAAAAAATCCATGAAATATTTCACAGCACCATCATGAATATCTTGCGGTGTTTTTAACGTAGTACCATTAGACATAGTCATCTCCATAATCCTAGTTTGCTTCCTTTTATTAAGAAGAGCATGAAAATACCTGGAATTTTTATCGCCATGTTTCTACCATCTAACTTTGGCACACTGAGCCAATCGAATCTCTTCACGATTAGTCCAGGTGTCTAGTTCCATCTTTGAAGCCAACAAGTCCAGCTCCACATCTTCTTCATATCTCACTTGCAACTGTTCATCCAACCTCTCTATACGAGACTCCAACTCCTGAATGTGCCCACTCGTCCACCCAAAAACTACCTTATTCCATGCTTTTAGAGCAACTCTCACCCTTTTCAATTTTGCCACCATTTTCATGAGAGCACCACCAACATCATTTTGGTCCCAAGCCTCACGAACACATCTAACAAAATCAACATGATCCACCCACATTTGCTGAAAACGAAAAGGCGCCGGCCCATTGCCTTCAAAACTCTTCACGAACGAAATGACCATAGGAGCATGATCCGATGATGTACGAGGTAAATATCTCATAACTGAATCCAGAAAAGCACCAAGAAACTGTTGATCAACCAAGGAACGATCCAACCGAGCCCAACTCCTTGAATTTCCGGCATGCCCATTGCACCAAGAATAACTCTTACCCAAATATTTCAATTCCATTAAACCACAATTATGTATCCAAGAATTAAACTCCTCCATGGCCACCACAGATCCAGGCCTACCACCGCGTCTCTCCCCATCATTCGCTATAATATTAAAATCCCTTGTTACCAACCAAGGATCATTAGAATTACTCTCCCTTGCAAGCTCATCCCACAACACCCTCTGTTGATCACATAAACATTTAGCATAAACAAAAGAAATTTTACACTTCATCCCACCATTAGCCACAAGAACATAAATTTGTTGGCTTCCACAACTAACCATACTTACATTAACATCATTCATCCACAACATCCACAATTTCCCATTCCACGCACCATTTGAAAACCCATAATCAAACCCAAGCATTTTTTTAACTTCATCCATTTTTTCATCACATAAAAAAGGTTCCGCAATCACAAACATCTTCGGCTTATATACTTTAATAATTTTTTTCAACCTACTTTTGGAAGACTTCACCCCTCTAACATTCCAATACAATATTGGACTAATCATAGATTGAGTTTAGAGGCACGGGTAATTACCCGTTTACTACCACGTAATTTCTTGTGACCATCCTCCCTCTATTTTTTTACTTCCTCCCTTATATCCGAATCAGAGGACAGATCGTTATGCAAAACAAATTTTTCCTCCCCCATCTCCGGATCCGATAAACAAGCCATAAGTGCATTACTATCCCCTATCAACTCCTTCTCTATACTCGGCTCAACCAACTGAAAATCACCTACCTGTTCTGCATGGGCTACCACAATAGAAACAAGATCCTCCTATGACACATAAACTGGAAGCAGCCCTGGCTCTTCAGTCATACTCTGTTCATGCACAACAGCATCATTCTCCGCATGCCCCATTGTGTCTTCCATACCCGGTTCTTCAGTCATACTCTGTACGTGCACCACTGGATCATCTTGAGACATCTCACTGCACTCCACTGCTCTCGGGACCTCCTCCACAGAATCAAAACCTGGTCTTTCCAGCACCTCTGAAATCACAGGCACCATCACCGCCGAAACAGAGCATAGAGCCTCTGCATTACCAGCCGTTCCCTGATCCTCAAAACCGTGCTCCTGCAACTCCTTCCACTGCACTTCTTTCACTTCCTGTTCTTCCATATTAATTAGAGGCTCAACCCTGCCCACCACTACCACATCCGATGTACATTGCTCAGCCACTTCTTGCACTGCAACGTTCAAACCCGATGACTCTACCTCCTTCAACTGTTTCGGCACATATTCCATCCGAACCTGTTTTTTCCCTTTTTCCTTCTGTAAAACACCCTTCTTACATGTCTTCAAGTTATGGCCCTGGACTTTACATAAAGAGCAAAAAGCTGGCATCGTCTCATATACAACCTCCTACAACCGACTTGTAGGACAAGATGGTGCACCAATCCAGAACGAAACCAGGGAGGATTTAGCAACATCAACCTCCAAGCAGACCCTTGCACCATCTGTTCTAGTGGCACACCTTGTAGCATTGTCAATCCAAATAAGCTTTCCAATAGGCGACGTGATGCTTTTCAAGATAGATGGATGATAAAAATTAGGAGCCAAGCCAAGGAGAAATATCCAAACGGGAACCACCGATGGCTCCTCCTCCTCAGAAAAGTCATGCGTCCAATGAAATGGATGGTAAACCACCTCGTTTACGTCACAAGCTTCCCTCAAGAATGCCTTGTTAAAATCATCCTCCGATGTTAACCGGACAAACACATTCTGTGGCCTTCTCATGGCTGAAACCACCGCCATACTAGACAAACCCCATCTATTTTTAATGAATATCCGAATCGCATCCAACGATAGCCTCTGCCTAAGGAACTTCAGCACCAGTGAGAACCGAAACGGTTCAGCCGACTTCAACATCTCCTCCTTTGAAAACAGGAAGTAAACTTCTCTATCCATGGTTTTGTGAACCATTGGTGGCAACTGCACATTAGGAATCGGCTGAGGGGTTGCAGAAACCAGTTCTGCAAAGGATCTATTGGCCGCCAGCATGGGACCATCAAACCCCCTCACGGCAGCCATGCAAAGAACGTAGAATAAACCCTAGCAGAGCACTAAGGGTAAAAACGTCAAACGAAGACAAGATTTCTGCTAAACTTATTATATATGCTTGAAATTATATTTATACTTTTGTTTGAAAAACTAACGATATTTTTAGGGGGAACTTAAGTATTAATACATATTTCAGGTTCTATTAAATATTTGTCATCATAAAAAATGGGGAGATTGTTGAACCCAAAGTTTCAAATTTCATGTAATTATATATTTACACATGGATTTTGATGATAACAAATGAATTCAAAGAATAAATGAGTCTTAACCTCAAGTTATCTACACAATGGAGTCAAACAAATCAAGAAACTAAGTATGAGCAAAAAGAGAATAAGTTCACATTAAAACTCATAGAGTAATGTTGTAAATCTCTTAAAAATTAGAAATTAAGATTAAGGCTAAAAATTAATATTTTATCATAAAGTATTAAAATACATTTTTCACGTGTGCATGAATATTTTAAAAATTAAATTTAAAAATTTTGAAAGATCATTGATTGTCATCTTTCACATATGCATGACATGATTGAATGTTTGAATTTTAAAAATATTAAAGATGATTGATTGTCATCTTTCATATGTGTATGTTTTATCAGTAAAAGAGTGTGTATAATTCTTGTGCATGTAGAAAGTGTTCTATACAGGAAATAGTCAAATCACCACGTGTAAGGTGATTGCAAGTGTAGATGGTGTTCTACACGGATCTTTTGTAGCAGTGTTGTTCAAATGTGTAATAGGTTTCTATCTCCACCTGAATGAGGTTGAATAATGAATTTAGATATCCTCAATGGGTAGCTTGAGGTTACATCGTAGGCAATGGGGCCGAACCTCGTCAACATACTGAGTTTGCTTCTCTCTTAACCTTATTCTTTATATTTATTGTTGCTTCGTTTTTATTTTTATTTTATATTGTGTATTTGATTTATAATTATTAATTTTTAAATACAACTGAATTCACCCCCTCTTGTGTTAGTCATCTAGGCAATACTAATATATATATATATATATGTACACACACTTTCATTGATTTATGAACAATTTTTAATTAAATGAAGCTAATGAGTCAAGCCAGATATAAATAAGTAGGCATTAACGAATCTTAATATGGTCGAGTCAAGTTTAATTAGGTATATATTATTTATTAATTAAGCGAGTATTTGGTTTTACAAAGAAGTTTATTTTAGAACCTACAAGTCAAGTTAAATTCTAATTTAACCAAATGGGGAGGTTGAAAGTTCTGATTTATTTACAGCTCTATGTAAAATTGACTTTTACGCTCTGATTGCACATCGCCTCATCATGATTCAACCAATTCTGTTATAAATAGAATATGGTTTTGGATAGAGGGAGTATCGGCCGGTCTAGACCTGCAAAACCGACTGGACCTGCCACTTTGGTCCTGACTGGACCGGGAGTAGGTCCGATTGGTTTGGGTCCAAATTTTGGTGGACCAACCAGTTTTGGTCCGGTCCCGATCTAAGGGTTTTTTACCCCAAACCGGACCGAATGAATAATATATATGATATATTTTATTATTTATATAATATTTATAATTGTATATAATTAATGATAATTTTTATAATTTTTATCTAACATAATAGGCTAATATTTATAATTTTATACTAGTACTAATATTTATACTAAGACTAAATAACTAATAGTCTAAATTAATAATAATATACTATTATATAGTTATACAGTATATTAATCATAAATTCATAATACTAAATTCATTATAAGTCTATAACTATATCTAATAGTATTAGTATTAGTATTAGTTAACTTTATATCTAATATGCTAGTATTACTATATTTGTAATAAGATTATAAGAGACTAAGAGTATTAGTATTAGTTAACTTAATATCTAATATGCTAATATTACTATATTAGTAATAAGATTATAAGACTTTAAGAGTATTACTCTTATTTAATAAATTAATATAGTATTACAAAGAGTATTAGTAAATGTATTGGCTTTGAAGACAATGAAGAGATATAGTAAATTAGTAATACTAGTTATTAGTTATAGTATTAGTATTAGTATATTATTAGTTATAGCAAATAAGTTAATAACTATTACTAATTTACTATATACTAATAGACTAATAGTATTAGTATTAGTGTATTACTAACATATATAATATATATTAATATATATATAATAGTATACTATTAGTTATATATATTAAATTAATATCACAATATAATTACATAAGTATTAAACATATTCCCTTGGATATAAAAATAAAAAAAACTATCAATTGATATACACTAACTCTCCAAGTTAGTAATAAAGTAACAATTAACATCATCAATATAATTTTAATTAGTAATTTTTTTAATGAGTTAATTAAATAATACACATGAAATAGTTTACTTAATTTTAATTTTGCTAACTTAAATATTTTTTTACTAACTTATTAGTTTTTTTATTATTTAGATTTGAAAATCACATCTGATTTTAGTGAGGGATTGAAAATGGCGTCGTTATAGTAAAATTGGACCTAAACAGTGCCGTTTAGGTCCAGTTTTAGAGGGAATTTGAAACTGAGTTGCGTAAAACGGCGTACTGAAACCCATATTTTTTTTTCCAAATTCTTGTACTGAAACGACATCGTTTGGGGTTAAAAATAATCCCAAATGGTGTCGTTTCAGTACACGAATTTGGGTCTTCCCCCCCCCCTCCCCCCCGGATTCCCTCCCATCCCCATTCACTTTTGTTTCTCTCTCAACTCTCATCTCAAAACTCTCTCAAAACCCTAGCCCTGTGCGCATCCCCTCCAAATTGTAGCCCCTCCGTCGCATCCCAACCAAACAACCAGCCCCTCCGTCACAACTCACCTTTGAAAGCCCTTGCCCTCTCCAGTCCCGTGTGTCGTTTCCTCCCTGCAATACGAGGTGCCTCTCTCTCTCTCTCTCTCTCTCTCTCTCTCTCTCTCTCTCTCTCTCTCTCTCTCTCTCTCTCTCTCTCTCTCTCTCTCTCTCTCTCTTACCTATTAGTTATTGTTTGTGTTAATTTGCTTAATAGTTGTGGATATTAGACTTGTTTGTGTGTTGGATAGTTGTCGATATTAGGCTTGTTTGTGTGCTAGATAGTGGTAGATATTAGGCTTATTTATGTGCTACGGACCACGGTGCTACCGTTCATAACAGTTTGATTGCTTCTACAATTCTACTATGTGAATGAAAAAAGAAATATTATACTTATCTTATTTTTTCCAAGATTCAAGTTTATGAAGAATACGAAGATTTGACTGGTTCGAAGACATTTTGAGATTGCACGGCTTCTGATTTCCAGCATTACAATACATATATATATATATATATATATATAAATGGGTTTCATGTATTTTCTTTCGACCTGATGATCATTTCAAGCTTCATCCCCATTTTGCCTCCCTTTCCTTAGCATTGATCAGTATATATGATCTATCATTGGGCAAGTAACATTAGGGATTGTTTTTGGGAAGAAATTCAATATAGAATGATTTCCCGGGATAATCATACTCGTGTTTACAGCCAATATGGTATCCATAACCCATGGATCTGATATTTCCTATTTTATTAGCTGGATTGCTGATCTAATAATTAATCTCCGAGATCATAATTAACTACAAGAGCTTCAAGTTTATGAAGAATACAAAGATTTTAAACTTTCAAAACAGATGAAATTAGGATTTGTAAATATTTATCTCACTTGTTGTAAAAATTTTAATTGGGTTTGTTGAATACTAACATTTTTTAGTAGTTTTTGTTTTTTGCTTTTTTTATTAATATGTTTTGAAAGAAATTAATGATTTATGTTATTTTTGTTTCCCTATTTTAATTAGAAAAAATGTCTAGTTCTATGACAAGAGGGAAACACATGTATGCTACACCTCATAACATTTAAGAGTAATGTATTCTTTAATTACACAATGCCATGGCCAGTAATTCATTGTTCTCTATCTTTTTTGTGCACTTTTGAATATGTTTATAAATAATGCTATATATATATATATATTACTAATCTCCTGTTGAGCCTTGGACAAGGTGGAGGCATATTTGGACCTGTTATATATATGTATATATTTCTAATTGTTGATTGTTTATTTTTTAAGATGGACTTTTCAACTTCAACCAATGATGTCCAGTCAATACAAAGTCCAGCTATGCATCTACCACCACCCCCACCCCCATCCAATATAAGTGGGTTACCCCCAGCCCCATCTAATATAAGTGGGTTACAAAGTGGTAGAATGAGGTCAATGGTTTGGAATCACTTTTCAAAAATACCAAAAAATGATCCCACTAAACCTAGGGCTGCATATAATTATTGTGGTGTTTCATATGCATGCGATACAAAGATCAACGGTATAAAGTCCATGAAGTATCACATTGAGAAGCAATGTAAGAAATGTCTATTTAAGAGTACGGATAAGTCACAGATGACTCTAGGTTGGAAGGTGGAGGAAGGTAGTGGTAGTGGGGGACTTGTCTCCATTGCATTTAGTGTTGAGGCTTGCCGACAAGTCTTAGCAGAGATGATTATTGTTGATGAGTTACCCTTTAAATTTTTTGAAGATGAGAGTTTCAGGAACTTTATGCTTGTGGTTTGCCCTAAGTGGGTAGGGATTCCATCACATTGGACGATTTCCAAGGATTGTTTTAATTTGTTTATGAAAGAAAAAAAATAAATTGAGAAGTGCTCTTCGAGGGTAACGAATTTTCCTCACCACGGATACATGGATATCTGTGCAAAACCTTAACTATATGGGTCTTACGATGCATTTTATTGATGATGACTAGAAGCTACACAAGATGATTCTTTTCTTTTCTTTGGTTAAAAATCATGAGAGTGATACACTTAGTAAATGCATAGAGTTATGTTTGCATGATTGGGGGCGAATGAAAATACTTACAATCACTCTTGATAATGCAAGTTCTAATAATGTGGTCGTTTCTTATTTGAAAAAAAAAACAAGTATAGGAAGGACACGGTCTTGAAACATGAATTCTTGCATGTTAGATGTTGTGTCCACATTTTGAACTTAATTGTCCATGAAGGATTGAAAGAATATGATGAGTCTATTACGAATGTGAGGGGTATTGTGAAGTATATTAAATCATCTCCTCAAAGGTGGAGTACATTTAGGAAATGTGTGAGGTTGGAAGAGATTCAATCCAAAAGTCATGTATGCCTAGATGTACCAACTAGGTGGAACTCCACCTATCTTATGTTGGAGAGGGTTGAAAAATTTAGAAAGGTTTTTGATTGATTGGCAGATGAAGATGGGGGCTTTTTAGGTAGTATTAGAGATGATGATAATAAAGTGGTGTGGTAGATAGGAGAAAGTCAAAAAAGTTAGGGCCTCCCAATGGCTCCGTTTGGACCAAGGTATAGTTGTTTGATAGGTTTCTTGGATTATTTCATAATGCAACTTTATGCTTCTCGAGGGATGAATATGTAACTTTCAATCATTTTTTTTATGGAGTTGGTTTCTATTAAAAATGTCATTAACATAAAGTATAAACAAGAAAGCCCTGTGGTGGCATTAATGGCCACAAATATGAAACAAAAGTTTAAAAAGTATTGGAAAAGTCTAGATAATCAGAATATGTTGCTGTACATTAGGATTGTTCTTGATCCTCGCTACAAAATGCGATATCTTAACTTTTGATTGAGAAAAATGTATGCAGATGATGCTACAAAAACCATTAATTTGAGTTGGAGGGTGAAAAATGTATTTATTTGCATATATGAGGCATACATCCAAAATGAAAAAGGGATATCTCCTCAGTGCACAAGTTCCCCACGTGAAGATGCAAGTCTTTCAACGAATCAATCTGCAAATAGACAGGCATCACAGGCTGCATTGATGGTCCAATTTAAGCAAGAGTTACAGTCAGAAGACTCTTTGGAAAGCAAGTCAGAGATTGATAGATATCTAGCTGAAAAATGTGAGGATCAAGGTGATAGTTTTAACCTTCTAAATTGGTGGAAGGTGAATTCCATTAGATATCGTGTACTTTCAAAGGTTGCACGCGATATACTAATAATACCGGTATCTATTGTGGCCTTTGAATCTACATTCAACTCTACAGGTCGTGTACTTAACCCTTTCCAAAGTAGTTTAAATCCGATAATGGTTAAGACTCTCATATGTGCACAAAATTGGTTTCATTCTTCTTCTACTCCAATAAGCTTTATGACTTTATTGGATGAAGTAGAGGAATTTGAGAAGCAAATGGATATAGGTAAGTTACTAAGTACATGATTATCTTTTGATATCTTTTGTAGTATATTTTTTTTTATCTTCTATGTTATTTAATTTTATTTAATTTGTTTTGTTTTAAATTTTTATGGATAGAACTTGTTGGAGAATTTGCTGATTCTGTGGAGGGATCAAATTCAATGCATGCCGGCTCTTAACCTAATGCTGATTAAAGACTAAAAAGGTTAGAAAAGAAAAAAGAAGCATAAAAACCTTTTCTTCTATAAGTCATTAAAATCACGCCCCTGCCAGCTTTGACCTGGATGGATGGCTATATGTATGAGCTTTCAGCATTCAGTCCAGTTTTTATTATAAAAGGAACTACTTTTTCTAACTGTTATATAGTTTGATTTTGAACATTTCTCACTTCTAGCTGCTTTGTCTATTGAATTCAGACAGGTTTCCTTGTTTGTTTGTTTTTTTTTTCTTTATTTTTTATGATCCCAATCTGATAGTATTCTTGTTTGAATTGCTTAATACTATGTTTAGGCTGTTTCTCCTGAGCTCACCTTCTATGATGGTACATAATTTTCTCTGGATGACTCGTCCTATGGTGAAAAACTTCTCCTTGCAAAATTGGATTTGAGTTTCATGTAAGAGAATCGTGTATTCCTTGTGCAATCTTTGTATTTTGTTATGGTGCTTGTCTATAGTGCTCATGGGTAAAAATATCTTCGAAGGAGTTTTAACATATGTTCCAGATCCTCTTGTGCAGATGCAATTTATATGCTTTCAGTTTTCTACCCCATTTCTTAAAATATTACTACAAATTTAGCTGCTTATCATGATCGTGAAGATTAATATAGCTGCTCTTTATATCACTTTTCATAACAAATCCATTAATTAAGTTTAGGTTTTAGAAAAATAGAAACTAAAACAAGTGAAGCCAAGCATTCATGCACCTATCACAGATTCACACACACTATAATATTAATGTGATAACACTTTTATATAATAGAAGTTTATTCATGACGTTTTGGTGCATATATATATATATATATGGTAAATTGATAATTCCTTTGTTTACATATGATAGAGTATTGTGAAAAGTGAAAAGTATGCAAGCCAAATGATATAGGAGTGTGCCAAGCTCAGGAGGATAATTGTTATTTTTTGAATTAATATAATCATGTAAATACTTTATGCAGCCACTGTTATAGTTTTTTTATATATATATATATATAAGTAATTTATGCGACAGCCTACCGTTATAGTGTTATTTCAATTTCATATTTGAGAGTTATGTTTTTATTTAGAGTTTTTTTATGAAAATTACTAATATGACTCCTAGTCTCCTACTCTTCTAGACTTCTAGTTCTAGTCTTCTATTATTATTTTTTTTGAAGACATTTTAATTTTCAGTTTTTGAAACTTGTATAATTTTCAATTTTCATTATCTATGCTTGTGAATGGTTTTTTTCTTTCTTTCTTTTGGAAGCCAAATTTGATGTATGTTACCTTGTTTAAACTTGTTTAAATTGTTTAGATGGATATACAAAATTTTGATTTTTTTTTGTAATAAAATCTTTTATTAAGATTTATTGGGCCATTGGACCAAAAATTATAATAAGAAAATTAAGACTATTGGGCCAAAATTTTGGAATAAAAATATTGGGCCATTGGCCCATTTGAACCGAGTAGACCGATCGGACCGGATCAACCCAATCTTTAATGAATTAGATTTGGTCTAGGGTGGAAAAACCTTAGACCGAATAAATCCTATCCAGTTCACAAAACCTCTTACGATCGGCCCGGACCGGACCAAACTCTTCCCTAGTTTTGGAAATCTTTAGAGTGATTATTAAATATAATTATCAAATGTCTTGGTTAGGACAAATAAGATTTAATAGATAGGGAGTGGCTACTATGCCGCCTATAGCATACCTTTGGGCGTACTGTCTGATTAGTTTTTTTTTTTAATTTTTTTCATATTTTTTTAATCATTAAATAAAAAAATATATTAATATGTTTGAAATTACTTTTTTAATTATTAAATTAAAGAAAAATTCTGAACAATATACTTGAACGGTACCACCTAGCGACACAGATATATTTAATAATCATTATTTTTGTACGATTTTTAAGAATATTTTAATCACCATACTTGCACCACCCGAGAGGTCATCAGAGTTCGTTGGAATCGACCGGCCGACGCTAGAGTTCTTAGCATAGTTTGTTTTTATATACGAGAGAAATGAAATAAGATGTGTTAAAATTAAAATTAAATTTTTTAAAAATTTTATTATTAAAAAATATTTTATATTATTTTTATTTTTTAACTTATAAAATTAAATCATTTATTTTATTTTATATAAAAATTTTAAAACATTATAATATTTAAATAAACTAAGATAAGATAAAAATCTTACGATAACGAATTACGGAATTAGTAATAGAAAAAATTTACACAACCTCTCAACACCCCAACATCCCACTCTTTTTTATTTTTTTAATATATTTTTTTTGAATTTATTCTTTTTAAATTAATTTAATTATTTTATTCTTTATTTATATATTAAATATTTAATAAAAAATAAAATAATAAAAATTAAAAAAAAAATGGAGTGTTGGGATGTTGGGAGATTGTGTAACAAAACTCGTGTTTGGTTAGTCAAGTCAATTTATTTCATTTAATTATTATAATTTTTTTAATTTTTAATATAAAATATAATAAATAATTTTAAATTTTAAATTTTAATTTAATTTTTTAAATATTAAAATAATAATAATATTAAAAAAATAATATTTTAAACTTTCATCTCAATTCATCTCGTTATATAAATCGTGTTAAAAAATTATATTATTTGGTAATAATGTAAAAGCTGATGTAACACTGCACGGCCACCTGAATGAGGATAGCCAAGCCACGCAGCTGCCTAATATAAAATATTTAAGGCATCTGGAAAATATTTTCTTCTCTTCTGAAAAAAGAAAAAGGCCCGGAATTAAAAAGCAAATAAAAAAAATGTTATGGGTTTAGCTCTCTACCATGACCGTTGGCAATTGACATCGTTATATATATATATATATATATTAAAAAAAAAGAAATTAAAAAAAATTCTAATTTGGAACAATTAAAAGACATGGAAATAAAATATTTTAAAAGTTATTTTTTTTATGAAAAATTAGAAAAATGAGTAGACTACCTTTTTTAAAAAATTTATAAAATACAAAAAGTTCATAACTAATTATTTCATTTAAAAATTCTTAAATAACCAAATTTAAATAAGTTTCAAACATTTGTATTAAATAAAATGTTTCATTATTACATTCAAAACATAAAAGTTATATTTTTCGCCTAAGGCCTCCTCAATTGTCAATGAGCCAACCCTATGTGACAGCTTCTGATTGGATAGTGTAAAAGCCTCTTTTAACATCACGTTCTGATATTAAAGTTTTCCAATTTGTATAGCTCCTTACCATATATTTCATCAAAATATCGCACTCATCAGCTGGTTCAATACTTCTCAACTTAAATTAATTCATCAAAATCTTCCCACATTTAACAAGATTTCTTTCTTTATTTACAAGCTCTTATATTGATTTTTATCGAAGAAAATGTTCATAACTCTCAGTTGCGATAGGAGAAGAGTGTAATAATAATCCATTGCCTTTTGAGAGGTTACAATAAGTTGGCAATAAATTCCAAAACTAAGGTGGGTAGATAGAAACATCATTATTATGAAAAACAAATACCCAAAGATAGGACACGTACACTCGTAAAATAGCGACCCGCAGACAAAACCACCAAAAGCGTCCAAAATACTCACTAGAAAGCTATTTAAGGTGCTATTGAAAACTGCCTTTAAAAATGGACGTAGCAACATTTACAGGTATTTCCAGCTAATGAATGATAGTTATAAGATGGACTTTTTGAATCCAAAGCATTCAACAAAAGCCGTTCATGTCGTTTTCCTCGACCAGGACTTACAGAAAAAATATAAAATAAAATAAAACTGTATCCATTTTGGACCTTTGGTTTGTTCTGTAGTTCATTTAGAGTTTAGTTCCCTGTCCTTGTTCTCTCTTTCCCTCTTACATCACTTTCCCAACACATAAACTATATTGATACTTTACACCTTTTTTTAGGTAAAGAGGTTGTAGCATTTGAATTCATTAATTGACTCCAAATATAGTTTATTCTTTTATTTAGAAATTATACTCTATGCCATTTGATCTAAACGACATTGACTGCTCACCGTTTAATACCACGTCAAGAAACTTGTGATAGGATGGTGGTTAAAGAAGGATGAAAAATATTTTTCATTCCGTAACTATAATGGTATTTATCGTCCTTTTATCCATATTTTAAATGGACGTCAAAAATTGCAATCTTTTAAAGGTTTATATGTTAATTTTGATAGTCTGATACGTAAAATTTTAAATGTCAGTAAATTTGGGTTGGCTAATTATTAGGTGAGATGTGTAATTTTCTTTATTGATTATTGGAAAATGATAATATGACTGTCAAATATGTCTAACAAATGTGTCCACTCATTTTTATTTTTTATTTGGTTAAGGAAGTGGCTTATGGCTATTAGTAAATTTATATATATATATTAATTTTTTTCTTATTGGTTAAAGATGCTTAAAAATGATTAAATAAAAACAAAAGATAAAAATAAAAAAAAAGAAAAAAAAAAGAAAACTCATTTGTACTAATGTGCACATTTTGTAATCACCTTAGCATGGTCCTTGATTATTATCAAGATTCAAATGGCATTCCATAATCTATAAGAGCATTCCTATCCAATTTCCTATATTTCCAAAATCTATAAATTTTAAGAAATTAGGTATGGTTTGGTCACTAAGATTGCTCATCTCAAGCACAAAATTTTCATCTCATCATTATAACTTTTTCAAATTCCTATATAAAATGTAATAAATAATTCAACTTTTTTTTTAACTTTTTCAAATTTTAAAATAATAATAATAATATTTTAATATTTCATTTTAAAACTCAAAAATCTCATATGAGAATTCTCAGTGACCAAACCGAATCTAATTTTTGACAAAATAAGCTCTTCATCCGATTTACTATTTTAAGGTATAGGTTTAGGATGTAAATAGTGAGTCCCTATATTTGAAGAGTCATTATTTATCCCATAAATTAGTTTTTATATATATTTTATAGGGAGTAGTTAAAGATGTATAAATAATAATAAATAAAAAATAAAAAAATTATTTTAATAGAATAGATAAATAAAACGGAATGAGAAATATGAGGGTTTTTTAAAAATCAATAAAATTTAAGAGAAAATTATAGAAAGTGTAATTTCAAGCTAAAATTTAAGAAAAATTATAAGAAACGAATATGAATGCTCTAAAAGCTATAATTCATATTTGACTATATTTAATTTTTAATAAATTGAGATTTCCATATAAACTTAGTCATGATTTTTCCTTTTAACTGTGAGATTTGAATTCTTGTTAATTATTTGCTAGAAAAATATCCTCAAATTTTTAACCGAATTTAAAGGAAAAAGATAATAACCACGTAGAAATTTTTATTACGGGACGTGTGATAAGCTAACTTTAATGATATCTTAATCCCCTTTGGACCGACTTATGAACAATAAGAACTTGCCTTATGAGAATTTATTTGCTCAATAAATAAATAAATAAATAATTGTGAGAATTTATTGCATTGGGCAGACAGAGATATCCATAAACGACATCCATCCCTATCTATGGCATAGTGACAGCATACCTCATTGTCCCTGGGGGACTTTGCCAAACCTTATAACTCCTAGCAGTAACGGTCAACTCAACAGAAGAGAAGCTCCTCCTCCCTTCCTAGTTCCTCCATTCCAATTCCCCATTCACTCCCTCTGTTCTTCCCTCAGCTTCCCTACCCCCTCCGAGGACCTAACCGTCATTCCACCCCCCCGAGAGCCACCACTCCGTCATGACATCCGTCACAGGCCCCCACCGTAAGATCGCGATCGCTGTCGACCTGAGCGACGAGAGCGCCTACGCCGTCAGATGGGCCGTCGAGAACTACCTCCGTCCCGGAGACCACGTGATCCTCCTCCACGTGCGACCCACATGCGTCCTCTATGGAGCCGACTGGGGCTCCAAACCTATCCCGATAGCTCCCCACGGCAGCAATGTCAACAACACCGACTCTGCCCCTCCCCCCACTGAGGCCTCCCAGCGCAAACTTGAGGACGATTTCGACAATTTCACCACCACCAAGGCCACCTCCTTGGCCCAGCCCTTGGTCCAGGCTCAGTTCCCTTTCCGAATCCACATTGTCAAAGACCACGACATGAAGGAGCGGCTTTGCCTGGAGGTCGAGAGGCTTGGGCTCAGCGCCGTCGTCATGGGGAGCCGAGGCTTCGGCGCCGGAGCATCGAAGAGAACGAGCAAGCCAGGGAGGCTAGGCAGCGTCAGCGATTACTGCGTCCACCACTGCGTGTGCCCCGTTGTGGTGGTGCGCTATCCGGATGAAAGGGACGGTGGTACTGACGAGGCGAAGATTGGGGACGAGGTGGAGCTGCACCCTGTGCCGGAGGAGGAGCACGAGTACCACGATGCCTCGGACGAGCAGAAAGGTATGGATTGTGCATCTCTTTGTGCAAGACTTCTGTGTAGACCAATTATATCAAAATTTGATTTAGTTTGGGTGAGTGCCTTATGATTTTAATATTGGTGATGTGTTGAAATATATTAAATTTACTGTTTCTGACGATTTTAAGGGTTTTAGGATGAGCACTATAAGATTTGAAGATAATTGGTGATTAATAAATATGACGATTTAAGATTAGGCTTGAGACTCTGTTTAAATTGAATTGGTATAGGCGTGCCAAAGTACAAGGATGTATGTTGATGTGGATGAGAGGCTTATATCTTTTTCTTTCTCCGATACAATTGTTCAAATGGTCGATTACTTTTTCTTTTATTGGCTGTTGTACATGTAGTGGGTTTTGATTAGTAAATTGAAGTACCAAATTGGTTTTATCACATCATCATTATAGGGAGTGTTCTTGGAAAAGCTATATGTGTTTTATTTGTGGTGAGACGGATTTGATTCTGACAAATGCATGGAGTTTGGGTGAAGTGTTCTTGGAAAAGCTATATATGTTTTATTTGTGGTGGGAAGTTATGTACAATACCCCTTAGACTCGTGTAGTTGAGTTGAGCATGTTGGGTTGAATGAGCAGTAAGAAAAGATGATATGGACAAGGAACTGAATCCATTGATGATGCTGCTGTCCTATGGGTACTGCAAGGATTGCCTATTGATGGACTAGGTGGGAAAAGGTTGGTAGTTGGCTGTTGACTCAGATAGCAATAGTGAAGATCTGACTGAATAAGAGGCATGCACTCAATTGGGATCCTAGAGTCATGGAAGAGGGAAAGAGAGGGGGTTGGTGTGGTGGTGCGTTAACTGGACCTAGTTTAGATTTATATATATATATATAATCGGTAATCAAGAAATTTTATTCACAATAATAGGCAAAGCCCAAGTACACAGGGGACCTAGTTTAGAAAATATTATTCTCTGAATGTGGGGATTATGTGGAATAGTGAGCTTAGATTCTCATAAGGATGATCAGAATTTTGAGAATAGATATGTATTTGAATCAAGATATCTGATCAAAAAAATGTCTTTGGCTCAAGATACATTTGTTCAATTTTCAATGTTTAATGCTGGTAGAAATTGTTTTGGCAACAGAAAATGATTAGCGAACTCAAAATCAAGCTTCTGGGATGTATTTTCTCTCCAACCCCACTTTTGCTTGCACATACTACACAATGCTCATCTCTCTCTCTCTCTCTCTCTCTCTCTCTCTCTCTCTCTCTCTCTCTCTCTCTCTCTCTCTCTCTCTCTCTCTCTCTCTCTCTCTCTCTATGTGTGTGTGTGTGTGTGTGTGGGGTATATTATGCAGGCTTGCTAATTGTGCTCGCTCTCTTCATCCTTTCCCTTTACCTCACCTCTTGCTGCTACTAATACGACCATTGCTGCCACTACGATCACTGTCCACTTGAACCCAAACTCACCATCACCACCACCCCAGCATCATCCCATCCATCTCAAAAGCCATTTTTTTTTTTTTTTTTTTTGATGTCGGGGAACCTCTCCAAGGCAGGGCCCTTTGGACCCACCCCTGCAGAATAAACCCCGGTCCCGTGCACCGCACCCTCGGAAGTTTCCCTACACGGAACTGGTTAAATCGCTGACTTTTCACCAGGGGGTGTGGCCCCAAAGGATTGTTTGCACCCATGAGGTGTTGAACCTTGGACCTTGAAGGGAATGAGACCCCAAGACTAAGGCCTTCACCACTTGGGCCAACCCCTTGGGGTTATCTCAAAAGCCATTTAAATGCTGAATTTTTTCAAGGGAAGTCTTTCTTGGGTTGATACTCGACCCACTTAGTATGCTTTTTTTATCCTTATTTTATAAAAAAAAAGCATACTATTTGGGTCGAGTATCAACCCAAGAAAGACTTCCCTTGAAAAAATTCAAAATTCTCCATTGGCAATCAAACTTGACACCGACGAGCATGACCTTTTAGCTGCTGCCTTGAGTATGTTCTACCTCTTCCGCTCACCATGAACTTGCTTAGCTCATGGAATAGAAGATTTCAAGCACTGGAAACTATACTCTTCACTATTTCAGTTTGATCTTATGCTCCAGATTTTGGTTTGAAAAGATGTTCTTTTTTTTTTTTTTTTTGATAAGTTGAAAAGATGTTCTTATTTTAGTCCATAAGGATTTACATAGAAAACTGCTCAAAAACGAAAAATGTTTTCAAGATCATTTTTGGGGCATCAGCCAAATAGCAGGAAACCAGTATTTTAAAAAAAAAAATAGCATGTTTCTAGCTCAAATAGAAATCATTATTTGTTTAAACAAAAACAGCTTAAATCATTTTTAAAACTAAGCCTGGGTTTTAAGGGAAGGTCCACTTACAGTTGATAGGTCAATCCCTCCCCCTATCTATCTCTTGATCCCTAAGATTTATTTCTTAGATATTAAATGACATGGTCACATTAAGCTTATGTCTTTGTTGCCTGTTAAATTAAGTATCAAACTCTTTATTCCCCCATAAAGAAAAAGACCAACTCATTATGTTAGTTTCTCTCGTCATTGCTTTCACTTTTCTTGATCCAATTTAGTTTTGTAACATTGTAACAACGTACATGCTTTTACCATCCCCCAGTTCATTAAACAAATAAGAAAGTTCACCTTTTTCCTTTGTCATAGTCCATTCCTTTTGTGATAATCCTGCCTCAAGAACATGAGTTACTAATTATTCTTGGTTGATTTTTTTTTATTTTTGTTGGAGAAAATTACACTTCACCCTCTCAAGTACAACTCCCTTTGCAATATAACCACCAAACTATCAAAGTTGTCGTTTTACTTCCCAAACTTCTACTTCCCTTGCAATTTGCTCCTCCTTTTAAGATCCAATTGTTAAAATCATATTACGTTACCCATAATCTTAAAGTTATAGTAAATTGCATCTTATGTTTCAAATTCATTTTACCCCCAAACTATACTTCCCTTGCAATTTGGCCCATCCTTTAAGATTCAACCTTATTAAAATCATGTCACATCACTTATTTCTGTCCATCTAACAGTCAGATCTCTGCGAGAGTAAATTTTAACTTATGTTTTAAATTTTAGGTGAATGGTGAAGTAACAACTTTGATAGTTTGATGGTCAAATTGCAATAAAAAGTGATAATTTGAGGTGGATAAAATGTGTGTGTGTTTTTTTTTTTTTTTGAATTAATATTCTAGAATGCATTCTTCTAAGAGTATCTAATGAATTGGATCACTCAAATTGAGTTGACATATCCTAGAATTGGCTTCCTCATAATGCCCCTTTTTAATTAAGTAATTGTCACAAAACTTTGGGAAAATGGTGAATTTAATTATATTATTAAATTTTTTTTTTTTTTAGTTTTGTTTTTTTTTGGTGTGTGTGTGTGCAGGCCCACACATGAAATATTTAACTTAAATTTGGGGCATAGCATGGATAGCATGGAGTTGGAGCTCAAAATCATAAATTGATGAGAAATGATGAACTTAATTATTTACTTGATCTTTTTTAGACCTAAGGCCCACTTCAATTCACCAAACCAAGGTTGATCTCGTGTAGTGCTTGTGGACTCGTAGATATTGAGTAGACAGTTGATTCTTCCAGGCCCGCACATGAAATATTTAACTTAAATTTGGGGTATAGCATGGAGTAGGAGTTCAAAATCATCAATTGTCCCATAAACATAAATTGATGAGAAATGGTGAACTTAATTATTTACTTCATCTTTTTTAGCACAATCATTGCGAAAGTATTGGTTGATCAAATTATTAGCTGTCATGGTTGTTTTAGATTTAGTTTCCAGGTACCATATCACCCATGTTGAGGGAGACTGTGGGCTTATGCAACGCTGTCCATTGCAAATTAACAATGCTGCCCCCATCCCCACCACCCACCCCACTAATGTATTTTTTAAAGTGTGATTAATTAATTGATCAGAAAAAGGAGACAATATGATGTTTCTGCTTTTATTGAAGCCTTAAAATGCTAGTTTTTATCAGTAAACAAAATTTTATAAATAGTAAGAATAGGCAAAAGAAAACCCAAGTACACGGGACTAATGCTAGTTTTTAAAGGTTTTGGGCTTATTTCTTTAACTAATTATGATATACCTTCTACTTTCCGCAGATGATTAATGAGTGTCCAACGCAATGACAAAGTCCTCCTGAGCTCAGGTGATGAATAATTTGCTGTTGATAATTGTACACACCATCTTTTAGCTTCTTTTTCATCCTCCCTTTGAAGATGTGTTTTTGTTTTTTAACCTGGGACAAAGTTTTCCTCCAAACTGGGTTGGAGGAAGCCCATCTAAAAAATTGACATGTGTCCATTGATCATGCTCATGCCTTTTTAATGAAGGGACACATGTCACTTTTTTAAGTTAGAATCTTAAAAAAGTATGTGCTTGTGACATGTTTTATGGACACTTTTCATATTTATAAATGGATTGGAGGAAACTTGGAAAACTCTGTCCTTTAATCTGTATTGTACCATTGTTGCCATGAGAGGTAGATACACTGACTTAGCTTTCCAACAGCATTTTCTAGTAGTCCTTGCTCTTTCTAGGATTGGACCAATTTTTTGACTTGAGAATGTTAGGATTCCTTGTGTCTTTGGTAGATGCATCTGATGTCCAATTTTACATGCTTTACCTCTGAAAAGGTTGGTTATTTCCTGAATTGCTGTATTACTTAAATATCGATTGAAATTATGATTTACTGGTGAAAATCAACAGGAAAAATTGAGAGCTGCAGCGTGGCAAAGAGTTTTATAGAATGTGATGGAGCTTCCTTTTGGTACATGTACGTAACGCGTGTAAAAATGGACCTTGGTCGTGTTGTTGGTCGCTATCAGTATGTCCTTGTCAATTGCCTTTCATCATTATGAAATTCTTGGTGAATTGATGGTATATATGTATGGGGAATTTATTTGGAGTCTTACAGCATCCCAACAGCATTTTGTGTCTTGTATAGGAACGAACCGGGTTTATACTAGTTAATAACCACTTGCGACCTCAGAAAAACCAGTTCACTGTATTTTGCTTGTGTGTTTTGACAAAGGTTTTACCTACTGATTACTTTCCCCTTTACACTATCCTACTTAGCATTGAAATCTTTGTTTTCTGGCTGTAAAGAACGACTGCGTTTCGTGGTGAATGACCGTTGTATTGCTTTCATGTTTTTTCAATTTTGCTTCTTGTCTTATGATATAGAAACTCAATGGGTCAAAAAAAGAGGGATAGAGAGAAACCCCATCTCCGAGGTCAGCGGATCCTTCTCCTCCAGTGCTACCAAAGAAACCCGCTGCTGATGTGCCGCAATACCACCTTCCTTGGTTTCGACATCGCTCCCTCATCATCTTTCCCTCGCCTGTGAGCTCGCATATACTGCAAACTTATTCCTTTTACCCCCAAAGCTTGAACGGGCATTTCCTATATTGGACCCATCAATGACCACAAGGGAAAATACCCAAGTTCTAACGGGCCAATCAATTTTCAAACATATCATAGCCCAGTTTGAAAATCCGTCAGGCCCAATCCACCCTCAAAGCCCCAAGCATTCCCTCTCCCTACTGGTGAGTCCATTAGGAAAAACATCCATAACCATTATGCCCACTATATCCAATAAGCACAACCCACATACAGAGCCCAACCCCAACATGCAAATGAGCCCTTTCAACTAACCCGTTTCTCAATACCTGTTCTCTAACCCCTCATCAAAACATCCCTGTCTGAAAATATACTCACCACTAAAGTATCTCCATTTGAAAATCTAAGCCCCATCGAAACACTCCTAATTGAGAACCTAACTGTTCTCATCTCTGAAATTCCACCAACAACTGTGATACCCACAACTGAAGAACTATTCTCCTTTGCAACACCTCTATATGGAAAATTACTCCATCATAGAATTCCTCTTTGAGAATGCAAACCCCACCAATCCCAAAAACTCAGTATCTACTAAGAAGAGAGTTCTAACTCACCTAGAGAGAGAAATCGCCCCCTCCACCCAAAATAAAAGGACCTCAAAGTTCAGTAGCACCTCTAACAAAACAAGTGAAATTTGATAGGGCGGGCCCGATGGTCTATCCTAACCAAAGCATCACCAAAGGAGAAGCAATGAAGGAGAGCAAACCTTGGCAACATTTCTGTAAGCCTGCAACAAGATCGGGAAAGAGAGCAAAATGTACTCGTGCAACAATTACTTTCCATACTACAAGAACTCAGAAATTCCCCATAACGGTAACTCACCCAAGATCCTTCCAATGAATTATGTTCATTTAGATGCTAAGGTCTACGTGGCAAAGCCATCCTACTACCAAAGAAGATATGAGGATCCAAACATGGAATTGCATAGGCTGCAAGAAGAAGGCTATATGAGCTCATATCAGGAATAACCAACCTGATATGGTCTTTCTTTCGGAGACCATTTTGTCTTATGTAAAAACATCTGGTGTTGTTAATATTCTAAGCTTTTATTTGAATGTACATGTCCCCTCCCAAGAAAAATGGGGATGTCTCTTGCTTATTTGGCTTCCAAGCGGGGATATTGAACCTATTAATATATCTAGTAATGTGATAGCTCTTTTGATGTACTTGGTCCCTCACATGTGCCATGGTTACTCACATTAATTTATTGTCCAGCTCACTACAGCAAAAACCATAATTTTGGAACCTACAGAACTCCGTTGCACTTGCATGTCCTAGTCCACTATTAGGAATATGTGATTTTAATTCCATTCTCAACCAATCTGAAAAATGAGGAGGTAAACCATTTGCTTCAACTTTCTTCCCTAGTGGCCTTAAGTTGTTAATGGATTTTAATGGGTTAGCAGACCTAGGATAATCAAGTCCTAAATTTACATGGACTAATAACCGCCAAGATCTAGGTAACATTCATGAAAGACTAGATAGAGCAATAGCCAATTCATAATAGTCTCTTCTATTCCCTGATGCAAAACTGTACCTTCTTCCCATTCACTCATTAGAAGTCTCTCCCCTTCTATTGGACACTCAAGGGCTTGGGAATGTCTCTAAGCCTTTTAAATTTGAAGAGTTCTAGACAAGAGATCCTTCTAGTGTTTATGTCATTAAAGAAGCATGGAGTCTTCTCATAAATGGATCACTAGCGTTTGTTCTCACTCAAAAGGTCAAGGTTGTTAAGCAAGCCTTCAAACACTAGAATAGGAATTGCTTTGGTCATATTCAAACCTCTATAAAGCATTCAACCACTAAATTAAATCATCTCCAATCTCAACCATCATCTAGCAATTCCATGCATGAATTCATTAGTGTTTGTCTTACTAAGCAACTCAAAAGAGAAGAAATTATGTGGAGACAAAAATCTCAACTTCATTGGTTGAAAACCACGAACCTAAATACTAAATTCTTCCCCATGATGGCCACGCTAAGGAGAATGAATGAAATTAATTGCTTAATAAATGTCTCAAATCATTGGGACACTAATCCTTCGAATATTCAAAACATGTTTCTTGATCACTTCCTAACAATTTATCAAACAACCTACCCACCAGACCCTGAAGAATTAGCAAATCTTTTCATTGAAAAAATCTCTTATGGGGATAATGAACAACTCTATAGGATCCCCACTGATTATGAAATCATTTCCACAATCAAGCAAATTCCTTCCTCCAAATCCCCCAAGCCTAATGGGTTCACTAGTTTCTTCTACAAGTACTATTAGGACATTGTCAAGGAGGACCTCACTGTTGCCATCTTTTGAAAGAATTAAACTATACTCATATTGTTCTCATTCCCAAAATAGAATTCTCCAACACAATCCATCAATTCAGACCAATTAGTCTATCAAATGTTTGTTATAAAATCATAACAAAAATCCTCACTGATAGACTCAAATTGGTCATACATAAATTTATATCTCTCCACCAAACTACTTTTCTCCCTATCAAATTATCTAAAAAAATACCATTCTTGCTCAAGAAATGTTCCATAAGCTTAAAAAATGGAAGACAAAGCCTTTTGGTTATTAAAATAGACATGAAAAAAGCCTTTGGAAACATTAGAGGACTAAGCATTAGTAACAATGGTCGCCTCCCTTACACATTTACTCTTGTTGATGATCTTATATTGTTTGGGACAGCCATTGCACAAAATGCTCAGTCTTTCATCAACTGTCTTGAGTTATATACATCTTAGTCTGGTCAAGAAATCCACACTGGAAAATCATCCGTCCTGTTTAGCAAAAACACTACAAGCAATATAGTCAGGACTGTAAAAGAAATCCTTAAGTTTAAGCTTTCCTCGTCTAGAATAAAATATCTAGGCCTTCCACTAAATTCAGTGGATCCAACCAAACAATATTTCAAAGACATTTTGGAAAAAATTAATGGTAAACTAGTTGGATGGAAATCTAAATTACTATCTCAAGCAGGCATAACAACACTAATCAGAGCAGTAGCCAATTCCATTCCCTCTTATAGCATGTCCTCTCTTTGGATTCCAAACTCCATTAATAAGACCATAGATAAACCTTTTCATGAAATTTTGGTGGGGTTTTAACCAAAACCAAAATGCATAGTTTCACTCCAAAGGCTTGGGCATCCATTTGTAAACACAATTCCATTGGAGGGCTTAGGATTAGGCTAACAGTTCATGTCAATAGAGCTCTGTTGAGTAAGTTAGGATAACATAAGAGCAAAATAGCAACTCGAAAGCCTTTCTTTCTGTCAAATACTTGAAAAATTCTTCTTGGCTCTCAACCTCAGCCAAACCATCATACTATAGATTCTAGAAGGGGCTTTTGAAGCAAAGAAATTTCATAGCTTCTAGTGTTTATGTTTTCAAATCAATAATGGGGAAAAAAAAAAGTTTGGTCTGACCCTTGGATTCCCTTCATTAACACCTGCAACCCCCACCCATTTGTCTTACTCAATATCTCAATACCCCCAATTGAGGGCCTCTGAACTCACTTTAGAAGAACTAAGGAGATGGAAAAATCTCCTATTGCAGGCCCTCTTTTCACCAAATACAGTGCATGAAATTCAAGAAATCCTACTTGCAAAGTTCCAATCTCACAATCTAAGTGATTCCCCAAATGGATCCACTATGCATCTAAAAAATTCTCTGTTAAATTTGTATATTGCGCAATTGTCATCAATCAAAATGACCTCAATACTCCCTATCCTTCATCAACATGGAAAAAAACAAGTCTTTGAAAATGCAAGATTGTTTAAAGCATTTTTTTTTTTTGGAAAGTTCTAAACAATATCCTACAAACAAAGTCTCTCTTGAGTATTTGCATAACCTTCATTGAAGATCATAAATTGTGCCCTATTTGTCTTATGGAAGAGGAAACAATAACCATCTCTTTTTGAAATGCCATTTCACTAGAATTTTGTGTATACATTTACCTTTGCCCCTTGACATTTCATCCTTAGCTAGGCATAACATTGGCAACTGGATAAATCTAATACTTAATCATGCAAGCAACATGAACATTTCTTTAAAAGAAAATCACCAATTTCAATTGTTTGTTGTACTTGCTGTGGATAACCTTTGGTACAATCATAAATCAGATAATCCATGAGATCTTAAGCCCTACCATATGACATGAGAGGGGAGTTTATTTCCCACCTTGGGCCGTGTAGGGTTCATTCAGCCCAAGCCGGCCAACAGATAGTCCAGCGCAGAAGCAACAAATGAATGGGGCCGAACCGAGCCTGAGAAGGCCCATCAGACAAGGTGACTAGTCACGTGTTTAAACCATAGCCCACACTACCGAACAATGGGCATGCCACATTAAATGGCTAGAGGGACCAACATGCAACAACAAAGCATAACATCTACTTACTCCCGTAGCCGCAACAATGTGCACACCTCCCCCATACCTGCCACAAGGGGGAGGTGAGGTGGAGGCTTGGCAACATCTTCAAATGGCACAATTGACACAAGAGCCCCTCTTGAGGCAGGGTTAAGAAAGGCTTCAAAGAAATCCATCTAAAGACCGGCTTAATAATCGTCCAACTCATCCTCAAGGGCACCCAGTGAAGTAGGAACTGGGGAGGAGGGGTGCTTGAGCCGCCGATACTTGGGCAGTTGGAGCGGTAGGAATGAAAGGAGCCACAATTCGGCCAAAGGATGAGCCTGCCACAGTTCCACCACTTGGTGCCTTCGAGCGTGGGACTAGGATCTTATGCCAGGAAGCCTCTTTTTCAACTCTTGAAGATGTCCCGACAGCATTACAATTGACACGGGGCCTCCCCCCCCCCCCCCTCCCCCAGGGGCCACCAAATGTAGGGGGACTGAAGGTCTCTTATGGTCTTGGGATGCAGTGGGCTCTCTCAGGTAGTGCCGACCTAAGATGTAGGAGCGGTCCGGGGCAGAAAGGTGGGGCCGGATGTTAGAGTCAGTCAATACGGCGTCTGACATCGAGTCATCAAGATAAGTCTTGACCCAGGACAAGACGACATCCAACCTGGCCTTCTCCTATTCGGATAAAGTGATGAAAATGGATTTGTTGTTTGGCATGACCCCCCAAATAGCTTGAATTGAAAACTCTTGATGGACAGCCTCCCCACTTGGGATATTCCCAACCCATGCCCGACACGAAGAAGAATCGCTTAGTCCAATCCTTGATATGGGAAAAGCGCTTCTCTAAGCCGACAATCCACTTTTGGCCACGCGCCTTGAAACTACACAAGTGCCCATCATGACCAAGAGCTGCCATGCATTCAGATAGAGTTGAGTGGGTGCCAAGATAGTCCAAAATGTCATGAATGGGGTGGCAAAATGGTAGCCATAGCCTTTTGTGAACATTAAGGGAAAAATGGCCACCTTCATTGCCAAACCAGCATTGTCAACAGCAGTGGCACAGCGGCTTGGAACTTCCAAAACTACCAAATTGTGAATACCAAACATCTCCCTTAGCGCACAAAGGTCACCGAGAGAGGTTATCAACCCCTAGTTCTGACCCTCAAAGAACGATGGCTTCTCCCTAGCATCTAGTTTTCCCATGCTTTTAGAGTCACTAGATGCTCTCTCAAGACACACGAAGTGATCCTTCTTGGAGTCAAGGCAAGGAATGTTCTTAGGAGCCACCTAAGGTGAATAGAAAAAAAATGGATGCTAGGAACGACTAATGATGAGGAATGAAGGAACACGAAGAGGAATGCATGGAGAGCAAGTGCATGCAAGGAAGAAGCACACAAAAAAGATCAAGTGGGGAAGTGGCAATGACAAGGAGACTAGGTTTAAATAAAGGCATGTATTGGTTGGGTCTCAAAGTAGAAAAGTGATAGTCGCCGTGAAAGGGGAAATGTCAAGAGTAAATCCCAAGATCCTCGTTATGTGTAATGATAAATAAACCATCATGCACACCCCGAGCATAGAAGAAAAAGAATTGTGCATGTGGAGGACATGGGCCAATTCCTCCATGTGCACAATCCATAACTGGGTAGAAAACAAACCCCCTCTTGATAAATAAACCATCACGCACGCCCCAAGCACATAAGAGAAAGAATTGTGTGCATGGAGGATACAAGCCAATCCACAATCAGGTAGAAGACAAACCCCTTCTCGCGCATGACAACAATGATTGACGCCTACAACTTGGGCTTACCCACTGTAATGGTCAAGCGAGTCATGTCAACCACGACAAACAGCTTTTGAATTCTCACCGCACGGGCGTGGTGGGAATTCACGGGATATTGAAAGGGGAGTTTATTTCCCACCTTGGACTGCATAGGGTTCATTCCCCTCAAGGCCCAAGCCAGCAAATGGATAGTTCAGAGCAGAAGCAGCGACGAAAGGAGGATTGAACCAGGCCCAAGAAGGACCATCAAACATGGTAACTAGTCACGTCACCTATTCAAACCATAGCCCACACCATCAGACAATAGGCACGCAACATTAAACGGTCAGAGGGACCAGCATGCAATGACAAAGTAGGACGTCCACTCACTCTTGTAATCGTGACGATGTGCACACCTCCCCCTCACCTACCACAATGAACAAACAGATAAAGAAAGAGTGACCCACGTATGATATGGCAAGGCAACAGTTGACCTGACAGAGGAGAACTCTGCCACCAGTACAACACTTAATATGCCCTTGCACTATCGGCTATCAGTAAGGGTGAAAAAAAAAAAAGGTAAATCGATAAACCGGACTGGACTAGAATGAACCGGTGGATTTGGAGACAGAACTTGATTCCAGTTCCAATTTTCTCAAAATCAGCCGAAATCGATTTGGTTCCAATTTTCCTTTTTCTAACATCAGACCGAATCAGTTCATATATAAATTAACATTTTATGTTGTATCAAATTTTTTTACATGATTTTTGGTATTATATTTAATTTTTATATATAATTATATATAAAATAATTTTGTCTTATATGATAAATTACTAATTAATATAATATTAAATTTTAAAATCCTATATATAAAACGATATATTATCACTATAGTCTATTGTATTAATAGTTATACTAATACCATATCACTATATATTATAATATATCACTATAATCTATAATACAATTATAAAATATATTATAATATACTAAAATATATTATCACTATACTATTATATACTTTAATTTATATACTATATAATATACCAGAAAAACATGACCAAAAGCACCGGTTTAGGGATATAACCGGTGTGGTATCGATTCTTTGAATCTCAAAGTTAGTATATACCAGTTCGATTATAAAATATGTCAAAAACCGAACTGGACCTGTTGTACCTCTATCTAGCAGTGAGTAGAGACCACCATGTTTGGGTATATAAGCACATCCTTGGCTCAAGTAAAGGGGGCTGGAGTCTTTTTCTTTGCACACACTCTCTTGAATATTTTCTCCTAGTGCACTCCACACAAAAAGATTTCTCTAACTTAGACATTGGAAGTATCCCTCACCACCTCGAGCCCTCATCTTGGTGGATCTCGCAGGTCAACTGAGAGGAATTGTTGAGTTGCCCCATACGAAACACATTAACATAACATTTCATTTCTAAAAATATCAAGGTCTATAGAGTACACTATTGTACATGGGATTGGAAAATAACTAAAAACAACTCCATATTGTCTCTCCTTTTTAAAGAGGGTCAATTTTCAATAATATTTAATGTGGCAGTTAGACATAATGATAGCTCACCAATAGCAGTTTGTAGAAATCACGATAGCTCTCTAAAATTTGTAGCCATTAGCTTTACAACCAGCACAATTTGAACCCAGGAGAAACTAAGACAACATTCATAGAAGTCCAGGAAGCTCACTTTCAAAAGACTTGGAATATGTTGGAAACTTGGACCCCTAAAATTTTTCGAGTTAAGCTCCAAGTGTAAAGGACTGGTTTCTGGGGTTCTCTAACGTCTAATATCGCCAGTAGGCATGAGAGAATGAAGATTCAAAACTTTGCTCGGGTTGATAGAACACAAACCCATCACGAGAGAAAGATATGCAAACCCAATTCATGATTTTTGTCCAAAGCAGCGAAAACAACCATAAACAATTATCATCCCCACCAGGACTAGCATAACTTGATGCATTTTGCTACTGTAACAGCGCTGGTATTCCACAACTCCCTCCCTTCGCTTTAATGCTATCAAATGCAGGATTCGATGGCTTAACATGATCGGTTTATCACCACAGTTTCATATGGCCCACACGAGCATTTGATCGAGGTGCATAACTCATGGCAACATAAAAGCATGGCTTCATTTTTATTGGTGAAAACTTTAAGATATTACAATGACCATAGAAAATAGGCCACAGTTCGTAATAACAGACACAAACCACCTCAGATAAACTGAACTTATCGAAAATCTACTGAAACAATGAACTTAAGTAACAAGTCTGTTCTTCAAGCAGTGAACTTTCAAACATAACGAGTAAAAAGCGACGAAGACATAAAAACCCACCATCAAGCACCTTGTGAAGCATACTGCCGAATCTATAATGATCTCAAAGAGCTCTGAGAGTACCCTCACTTTGACTCCTACGAATAGAAATTTCTGGCCTGGATTTCTGAAGTTTGCTGCTGAAATCAAAGTTGTGCCGATCGTGGGTTGTAGCTTTGGTTCCTGTTGGAGGCAGAAGTCCATGCCTGGCATTGGACCGCTTTGGTGAGGCCACTGCTTGACTTTTATGGCCAAGAAATGACAAAGGTGATGGCCGGTGAGCAGGTAAACCATGGCTAATCTTTCTAGTAGCCTTGTGATCTGATCTAATGCCACGATCCAACTGATGGGAGCTGATGCCTGACCGAACTGACCGATCAGCAACATCCTTGAAAGTGCTGGCTTTGAGAGGCAACCGATTGAAGTAAGTCAAATATGGAAGTAGACCTTGCACATACTTCTTCAGTTGTTCATCTCCAACATTTTTTTGGCATGGGTTTCCTTCCAAGCTGATCGCTTGCAAGGAATTGTAGTTAGCTGCAAGTTGGCCAAGACATTTGGCCGTTGAGATTTTGTTGTTACGCAGATCCAGCACATTGAGTTTTAACAGTCGGTGAAGACCCTCTACCTCGCTGATTTTATTTCCAGCCAAGTACAACTCCTTGAGAGCAGAACAAGAAGCTAGGCCTTCGAAAAAGAAAAAACAGAAAAGTTACTTGGAATGATTGAGTGTCCATGAACTTTGATTAGCAAGGAATAGTTATCATGGAAAATAAACCAAAAAGTAGAAGCCAACATCTTTTAAAATAGAATCCAGAATATGGTATACCATGTCCAATTCTGAATATTCGGTTGTAGCTCAGATTCAGGACGCGAAGTCGTGTAAGTTCACGCAAACCATCAATGGTAGATATATTGTTTCTTGACAGGTTCAACATATGAAGTCCTCGAGGAAGAGTACCCACGGTTATCCTAGCTGGAAAAAAGTAGGGGGATCGCAAATCAGAAAGCACAATTCTCTTACAAGGGAAACAGGTATGTAAGCAGATGTCAGAGAAGCAAACCTATCGCATTTCCAGACAGATTGAGCACTCTCAGGCTTGTAAATGCACTAAGAAATGGAATCATGACTAATCCATGGTTTGCCAGCTGAACTGTTGTGGCTATAGCACTCAAAGAAGAAATATATCTTTTCGCAGCTTCCGTGCCAGGATTGACCTTACCATCCACCTTTGCAGCAGTCAAACTGTTTAGGATATTGGGGTCTCTCTTTCCCAGGTCATCAGATTGGGATGAGTCATTTGCTTCTTCCACTGGACTGCAAAGTCGAAGATCTTTAACCCACTCCTCAATGCGCTTGATCTTAAAATCCTTGCCAGGCAAATCATCCTGCTGGTAAACTGAGGATTCTCCTATAAGAGTTTCCACCGGGCTTACCTCATCCGTAGCAGGCCTTATCCAGTGTTTTGCTAAACCAGAATAATTATGAGAATCATATCCATCATCATCTGAATTTCCAAGAGTAATTTTTTTAGCTTCATCAAAGCCATCATCTTTTACTTGTTCTTGCATGTCCTGCCTTTCAGACTCATGAGTTAATATCTCTCTTTGCTGCATGTTTAAAATATTCAGATCTTCAGAAGATCTTGACTGCAGTCCTGTGCGTCTGTAAGGAGAACATATTCCAGAAATGGGTGCAGAGGCACCAATGTTGGGCAAAGAATATGATTTTACAATACGAGGTGGACTACGAGGAGTAAGATCACCAGAGTCACCAGGACATTGACGTGTGTCAGAATTTTCATGGCCTTCCTTCTCTGAATGCAGTGGGTCTTCGATAGAGAAAATTGATTCATTATTGATGAAGCCAGAATTTAATTGGAATGAATCCAAGGTAGGATTTTTTGTATACTCATCTGGCAGGCCCACTCCTTGATACTTGCTAGGACCTGGTTCCGCCATCGCTTTGTAGTCGTGGGACCCCTCACAAGAAAGCCCCTCATAGATCTCATCCTCAGTATCATTTCCTGCAGACACCATGCCCTCCTGGAACAATCCACTTCCTAGTGATTGACTTTTCTTAAGGTGCCCTCTCCACTTAGACCCAAACTCGCTCTCAATAATTAATTTGCTCCCCATGTCCACTGAATTCCAACCACTCTCAACAGAAGACACACTCGTAACATGCGTGTCAATCTCAGTATCCGCTTCCACCTTCAAAAACGATGGGTTAAAGTTGGTCTGGTTGGGTGAATCCTTTGGGGCTTGACTTTGAGAAAAGACTTGCGATGTCTTGTACATTTTATCAGCAGAATGTTGAACTGTTTTCTGCTTGAGAAAGAGAGACAGAGTTAGAATAAGCCGTGACAGATAACTCTAATTATACTCAAATGTAGAATCAACAGCCTTAAGTGAATCCTCCACTTACCTTTGGTTTTGGGGAATGAACTTGAGCATTGAAACATAAAAACCTAACCATTGCGGTTAAAAGGTTGAACTTAATGGAGCTACATCCACACACGACCCGCTTTATCTTACATGAATACCTATTGCTGACAAACCAAAACTATTTTTTTTTTTTTCTTCAAAAAGAGTGAAAAACTACCACCAAACATCTGATGACTTTAGCCATCGATGGGCTTAGCCATAATCAAGCGACAAACCCTCTGAAACACGGCAGAGTCTCCAAATGTGTGATGATCTTGATTTTGCCAAAACACAAACCAAAATCACTCCAGTGGAACTACCCCACACCCTCTTCAAGGTGCGAGAAGAGTTTGACTTTGTTGCAGCTGCCAGAGTGAACGAAAATCTTTGCCAACTAGGAGAACCAACACAAGCATAAGAGAACCTGGCCTGATATATAGGAAAGAAAGAGGATGATGAGTGACTTAGCTGCATATGTCCTGTAGAGCTCCACAAAGGGGGAGTGCATGTGCATATATAGACAAGATGCTAATAGCAGAACCATGAAGAAATATGATAATTGGGCAGCAACTTCAAATATCAAAGGAAAACTCAATGAATAAAAAAAGGCAATAGAATTTAATCACTGCTGTCTTGAAATTTGTTCTAGTCACGTCTTTGTCTTTTCTGTTTTTATTTTTGCTAAATTCTTCTAGTTGCATCCATAGGATACTTGGGTTGCCCCTTTTGGGCTTATTAATAAATTTTACTAATAAAAAAATTTAAAAAAAAAAATTGTTCTAGCTACATCTATCAAATTCTTTGAATGGGCAATGTACAGCATACACATAAATTGCAGTGGGTAAAATACGCTTTCCAATCGATTGAATTGAAAGAAAATAAACCAAGAAATTTAAAAAGCCACTAAAACCCAACCTGTTCAAATTTTAAATTTCCTTAAGATCCAACGTTTTCCAAAAAAATTTTAATGAATCCATTGTTTCAGCGATACAATTACGCATTATATGGTATCGACACAAGAGAAAAGACAAATTAAAAAAAATAAAAAATAAAAAAACATCCACACAATTCGATCCTTGCAATTCTCGATTTGAAAAAGAATATAAATTACTGCTGAAAATTGAAATGCCCTTAAATATTAGATTGGAGATCAACCTGTAAAACCCTTCAACAAGCTAAAAACATGAATAGAGAAGACTAATTCCGTTCCAAGTGTTCAAAATACAGGATTTTACCAGATAAAACGCATAAATTTTAATCGTATATGATCCATTCATCTACTAGCCGAGCCTCTTTTGCTCCATATGTACATTAATCACTCACTCTCTCTCTCTCTCTCTCTCTCTCTCTCTCTCTCTCTCTCTCTCTCTCTCTCTCTCTCTCTCTCCGTTGGTATATATGAAGGAAAAACTGAACATGAATAACGCAGGATAAAAACTTGGAAGTCTTGATTATACCCAGTACAAGAAAGAACGTAAACGTTGATTTACAACCGTGTGTGCCCCAAGAAAACAAACAGTTTAGATTACCAAAAAAACATGTTTTTGTTTTCAGAAATCAAACCCCAGAACAGAAACAAAGAGAAGTGTAAGGTCGGGATAGAGATCTGACCTCTCTCTAGCCAGATTGTAAAACAACGGGCCTCGTTCTAAAAGAGAAAAACGCCGCCTTATTCTCCTCCTCAGGCTACAGAAAATAGAAAAAAGCTACCTCCCTGATTTATAAGCTAATCAACGGCCATGATTTTCGATTGGTTTACAGGACGAGACAAGGAACTGGATTCTCCTTAGCTGATCGGTGGTTACAAAGGAATTTGATTTCTTAAAAGTAAATATAAATATATATAGAAATAAAAAGATCTTCTAAAACGAAAGGATTTGTGTGGACGAGAGAAGGGCGGATCTTGTCTTTGTGTACGAGAAGTCTACCGCCTGCCAAACCGCACGCGAAAAGTAAATAAATAGAGTCTTGAATCTTGATCAAATGTTAAATTAATAAAAGTGCAGGGACGTGTGTTGGAAATTCTTTCGTCATATTTAAATGATTATTTGAAATTTATCGTTTAAAATTTAAAAATATAAATATAAAAAAATAAAATAAATTGAAAGTTTTATTTTCATTTTTAGAAGTCATTTTGATTTGAATATAATTTTTATATTTATTTTATATTTTTATATAAATCACATATGTGATTATGTCATATTAAGGGCAGGTTTAGTAAATATGTTTCATCTCAAAATTTTCATCTCAATTCAAAATCTTTATCTCATTATTAAATTGTTTTTAAATCTCCATAGAAAATATAATAAATAATTCAGTTTTTTCAAATCTCAATACAACTTTTTCAAATTTTAAAATAATAATAATAATAATAATAATAATAATATTTTAAATTTTCATTTCAAACTCAAAATTCTCATTTATAAAAATTTCATCCGAGCGACGAGTTTTAAATCCTCCAATAGACATAGTCATTAAATAAAAGATCTTATTGCTTAATTATAAGAGGTGTGCGCCTTAGCAATTTTATTTCAATTAGAAACCCAACAATTCTAAAAAATTATTATTCGTTACAAAAACATAATAAATATGAACTTAAGAAACTTTAACATAGTGCAATAAAACATGTAATATCCAAAAAAGGATTTATGTCTATCATATAATCTTTAACAAAAATAAAACCTCTGAAAATTCTCTTCCAAAATCAATTATAAATTTATGAAAAAATCTACTCATAATTCTTACATAACACACTATACATAATTTTTTTTTTTCTCTTACCAAATGTATGATATATGGATGATAAGTAGAAAATCAACTCAATTAGTTTAGGAAAAATAAAACTAAAAAAATTTAAAATAAATAAAAATAAATGTGATGTATGATTTGTGAAAATGATAAATAGCAAAATTCTAAATTTAATATAGACAAATAAAATATAGTAGAAGATGAGAGCAACATTGAATTCTGTCCTAAAAAAACATTGAATGCTTATCCATGCTTACAGGGTATAATATTAATTGGTATAATATTAATTGGATAGATCTCACATTAAACATCCCTCTAGCCTGCAATATGGTAATTTTATTTATAAAAATGATATTTACAGTAATAAATTATACAAGCGTTGTGTAATTCTTTAAAAAAAATAAATATATGATTTAAATAAAAAAATTAATTTTATTTTTAATAAACTTACTCTTTTTCAAAATGATTATATGAAATTTGCATATTTCATAATTATATGTAGTATTACTCTTTTATTTATGAGCTTTAGAGTATATAGCCAAAAAAAACTAATATAACAAAAAAGCATATAGCAAAATTGGTAGGGAATGGTTTGGCTCAACCATTCTATCGTAACAATGGCAACTACTCGAATTAAAAGGTTAGATCTTTTGAATACAAAATTTTACTTATAAGCGAACAGCCCAAAAACCTAAAATAGGTATAAAAGGGACATGTTATCTCTTTAGCACAGCTCTTTTTTATGACAATTGTTAGGGGGTAGAATCCCCTTTGCCCATATAGCATCCAAAACCCAAAGGGCTATCATCAAGGAGTAAAGAAGAGATAAAAAAATAAAAAAGGAAAAGCAAGTGTCAAATAGAAAAAAGAAAAGTAACGAAAAAGAGAGAACAATAAATAATGAGAGTAAAGTAAGTCATAAATATATGAGAAGTGACATAAAGCTAGTCTCCTTACCTATTACTAAAGAGGTCCACAATAAAATGGATCTGAAATATGAGAGAAGGGGGAGGATTAGGAAAACACATAACTCCATCTTTCACCTTGCAATGAGGGCTCCTAAGATAAGATCTTCTCCAAAAAAGAGGTCTCCAGCCTCTTTGTATAGAGAAAAGTGAAAGATCGTGATAATAGGAGCAGAATTAGAATTTGGTGTGTGGAGTGGCAATTGGCAAAGCGTGTCATATGTAAGGGTGAACAGTACTCGATAGAACCGATCGTCACTGATATTTAACATTAACTATATAAGATAGCTATTTAGGGACAAACTAAATTATTAAAACCGTCCATCTGAACCTCTCACTTGAGCTCCACCATATTTCATTTTCCTCCACTATGGCTAATAGCAAGCTAACGATTCTACAATTCCCAACTCTAAAGCAATCTCCTTGCCGTGAAGATCAGAAAATAGCAAGGAAAAAAAAAAAAAGTGCAAGACAAATAAGAGAGTTGTTTTGTTATTTAGTCAATCAAAGGGAAAAGAAACTTAAATTTTATTATGTCATTTTCTATCATAAGTCAATGGTAGAGATGGTGTGTTAGTGGGTGTAAATAGAAATAATAGATTTAGATTTTTAGAAATTAGCTTGCTACTTTTGGAGAGTGTTTTTTTTTGTTTTTTTTGGGGGGGGTGGGGGGGAAATCATAAATATTTTAAAGATATTTCAATGTAGAATTATAATTCTATAGTACATCATATTATTTCTTAAAACTGTTAGCAGGCGGTAGCTCCCCAAGTGTCTACACAGTTCCTATATGAGAGATTACAAAATTCCCATATTATAATGGATTTGTCCTCCAAATGACCTATGAAATGTGAATATAGGCCATGTACTAAGCTACAAAAATCTGTGTGTTTCCATCTCTATTTATATCTACTATATTTATTTTCCATTCATTGCTATAGATGTATGTACATATACTATACCACAGCTCTAGACCGACATCCTAGGCTATAGACTTTCTCATCAAGACCTAGACCACCTTAGTGGGCCGAGAATGAATATTTCTTCCGTTATAGTTTGTTGTGCGATTTTTTGTTTCAATAGTTGGCACCATCTATGAGATAGATTTGTTTTTTACATCGAAAGTGAGATAATGATGATTTTCTAGCTTGCAAAATCATCTCTGAATGAGCAGAAAAATTTGCTCTCAAATAAATATTATTGACTCTCCATCTCTCAAATCGTTATTATTAATACTACTCCTAGGAAGACGAAGAGGCGAGAACCCAGTACCCGGACTTGCATTGTGCACTTGGAGTATGCACATGGGTACAAATTGTGTGTGCAATGTGCATTTAAATGCAGTGCACTATGGGGGATACGACTATGCATAGTGCAAGAGGGGTGCACGGTGTGTTCCTTGCCAATTAGTCGTGGCCCAACCAAGGTGTTCGCGGTCACCACGTGGACCACTGGCACTTTTTGTCCTTGTCATGCTAGCTGCCCGTTGAAGCCATGCAAAGTGCGAGCATCAGGTGCACGTCACTACACACTCATGTGGCTTGCAGTGATGAGCCGCAAGCCTAAGGAAGGTGTTAGTGGCCACGACGTGGACCACCAACACTTTTTGTCCCCACCGTGCTGATCTTTGACCGCGTAGGCCGTGCATGGTGCTGGAGATGGATGCACTTCACTAGGCATTCGTGAGACTAGCAGCGGCTAGTCGTAAGGACGGGAAAGGTACCAACAGCCACCATGTTGATTGTTGGTGTCTTTTGCAACTGCCAAGGTGGTCCCCGTCACCTTCCTCGGACAACTTCCTTGGGCTTAGTGGTGTGCTTGGCCATCACCGTCCTTGCCACACTAGTTGCTCGGCCGCATGGAGTTTTACTCAACTACAGCATCCCGCCATATCCAATGGAGGGCAACATCCTTTACTCGACCCTTCATAGTATTGGTCCGGAACCTAGGATTGGTCCATGCAAGAGTTGTATTTAGGTTATTAAGTTCATGCTTTGATTTTGTGATCGCAAGTCTTGATGTGGAGAAAACCAAGTTTTTACTAGGAAGGTTTGGCATTGGTGTTTTCAGCTCACAAGAATCTTTTTAATTTTGAATGAAAATGATGGCTAAGAGCATCCGCATCGGTCTCGCCAATGCCAAGTCCAAATTTTGGCTAGAATTGCAAATTTTAGCTATAACAAAAACTTTTAGCTAAGTCTATCACATTGAACTAGTTATTTTGAAGTAAAAATAATAATATAATATTTATATATTTAAATAATAATTTGGCTATACAACACAAAACACTGAGCGGTTTATGCAAATGGCTCGACGGAGGCATGAAAAAATAGAAATGAAAATGAAAACGAAAACAGAGACAGAGGCATGCGACGGAGCTGGGCGGCGACGGAGGTCAGCTGCGCCAGCAGAAAACGCCGTCGATCTGCATGGCCCCGTGACTGAGAGAGAGATAGAGTGATCATCAGAGAGAGAATGGAGATGAATTTGGAAAACAGATCGCACGACATTGAGGGGAAGAACCTCACTGTGAGACGCGGTCGTTAGTGCGGCTGACATGCAGTACTCGGCAGCATCTTTTGAGGTGAGTGGAGGTGCAGCGGCGTAAGCGAGACTCCGGTTGGCAGCCCTATTTTTCTTTCCTAAAAACAGAGCTCATTGATCAAGTACTCGACGGCATCTTCTGAGGCGATATGGAGGTGCAGCGGCGTAGGCGACGGCGTACGGTTGTGCAACGGGCGAGAGCACAATATTCTACTCTGCTTTGAGGTTCTCCAATTACTGAAAATGAAAACAATTCCATGCGACGAAGCTCCGGCGTAGAGAAAAAAAAAAAAAAAAAAGGAAACGAATTATTGTAAACAAATGCGAGGAAACAAGTAAACACAAAAAGCGCGAATCCGAGGGAAAGGGGAGGTTGCAGGTGAAAAAAAAATTATAAACTAATGCATGGACTTGGTACAGTAGCTTGCCAATGTTGGCGGGCAGCTTATAATTATTGTACAGTTTATGTCAAACTTTTGAAGTTTGACTAGGCCATTGCAGGCCATTCACATCTCCAAGTTTATTTATTTTAGACTTACATATGGCATTGGCGAGACCGATGCGGATGCTCTAAAGACAGTTGTAATTGAAAGTCAGAATTAGAACTTTTGGGAGTCGATCTCTTTCATTTAAAGTGAAGATAGAACCTAGTCCAAAACTCAATCTTGACTCCCTGCAGTAATGGGTTGTGGCCTTTTGTATTATTAGGTTTGATCTTGTTCATGGTCAACTTATTGAAGAAGGTTACCCACTTGACTGTCTTACACAAGATGAGAAACTTGAAATTGCTTTTAGTTCGTTCTCAGATTCCATTTCCCAGCACTAGAACCGCTTAGGTATTTATGATTTTATCTTTTTTCGAAGCAACGAGCAATCTCAATTGGAAAAAATTGTAAACAACGGCTAAATTGCTTTGGTATTGTCTCTCCCGAACTTGCTATTTAAATTCCATTTTTACTAACAAATTTAGTTTTTGGAGTTTCTCTTCACAAAACTCCTCGAGTTTCCACGAGAGTCCTAAGTGGCTACACTCCTAAGGAGCCTACTTCGTTGGAAATTGTCTGTGTGGCGCGGGACAATCACTAGACAGCCTCTCTCTGACATCGTTTGAACATCTTAATTTGTCTTCAATAGAATAGACTTCTCGATATTGCAGGCAGCCTAAACCTTCATCATCGCCAAAGCATGGCTGCCACCAAGCCTTGCCAAGGCACCTCAAACGACTACAAACTCCCAGTGAACAAACACGCAAACAAAGCTGAGTCATTGGACTCGCTACGAACAATGGGCAAGTACATCTCTTGACTATATTGCCCCTAATGCATACAAAAGTCGACTCGCTGGACTCATCCCAAACAACGACGATGATAGTCCCTTAATTGCTTCAACACTCATGTACAAAGTAGGTCCCTTGACTTGCCGCAAACTATAGGTAGTGACAATCCCTTGACTGCTCGACCCTCGTGTACAAATCTGAGCTCCTTAAAACACTGCGAACTATGGTGGTGACAGTCCATTGACTACTTTACCCCCGCGTACAAATTCAAGTCATTTAACTCGCTGTGAACTATGAGTGGAGATAGTTGCTTGACTCCTGACCCTTGCATACAAAGCCAAATCTCTTGACTCATAGTGAATAATGGAAGGTGACAAGCCCTTGACTGACCAGCCCTCACGCTCAAAACCAAGTCCATACAAACAAACTCCATGCCAAGTCTCTTTACTCATGGTGAACAATGGTAATGATAGTCCCTTGACTGCTTTGACTCTTGCCCATAAGTTCATCAAAGTCGAGTCACTAGACTCGCCATAGAACAGGTGGTGACAGTTCCTTGACTACTCAACCCTAGCGCAAATTAAAATGCCAAGCTCCACGATCGAGTATACCTCCTGCCTAACTCTCCAAGTCGAGCTCTGCGCTCACACTTAACTTGGCTGAGTAAGCTGACATTAAGAATCACAACTTCATGCTAGAAAATTTTCATCGCTTAACACAAACAAACAAAAACTCACGGGCCAATTCCTAAAATTTGTTCTGCAAGGTTTCTGTAGGCTATCTCTGTCGCAACTTGACTTGAAGATTCTCAAAATCTTCTTGTTGAGCAAACTGATCTTAAGAATCGCATGTATCAATTAGGAGGTAAAATCCCCTTAGCCCGTATGGCATCCTAGGCTTGGCGCAAAAGGCCATCATCAGGGAGTAAATAAGAGACAAGGAAGAGATATTATAAGACAAGTGTCAAATAGAAAAGAGGAAGGTGAGTGGAATGAGAGAAAAGCAAATCAGATACGCATGTGATGAGTGACATAAAGTTGGTCTCCTTACCTACCATTGACGAGAGCCATAGTAAAAAGGATCTGAGATCTAAAAGATGGGGGAGGATTAGGAGAAAACATAGCACCATCTTCAACTTGGCGAAGATGGCTCCAGAGATAGGATCTTCTCTAAACAAGACGACTTGGACCTCCATTGTATAGACATAAATGAGAGTCCATGAGACTATAAAATATTCAGATTATAGTAGATTTTTCTTCCAAACAATCCATAGACGTAGACCCTATGTTGAACCACGTAAATTTGTATGTCACCATCTCTATTTACATTTCCTGTATATAATTTTCATTCACTATTATGAATGTACGTACAGGCATCATACCACCATTTTGGACACCATCATGGGTTGTAGACCGGCTTATCAAGACTTGGACTACCACAATTCTTTTCTCTTTACTTTTATAAAGAGAAGCGTATCCAACTTCAAGCTCATTTTTTTTTACTTCTATAGACAAAACAGTATGCCTGTTAAACGACAAGTCAGCCAAATATTGGCCTTGGTCTTTCTTTGTACAAAAAGGATTAGTGATTGACCAAAAGAAAGACTTAATTGTAATATTATATCAAACTACACTAAACTCCTTAATTGGAAATATAAGTTACAGTTTTCCCCTCATTGATATTTGGCTATTAAGATAAATAAAATAAAATAGACAACTAAGAAAAATGAGATGATATGTTATAATCTATATTCAATAATCAACTAAAAAAAATGATAATTCTCATGATCTATTTTTGCAATTTTGTGCATCACTTTCTTTTCATTATTTTTGTTGTGATCAAAATGCTGTATCAATATCACTTGAACGATTAACTTCTCTCATAATTATATCTATGCTATCTAGTCTTTTCACAATACCAGACCTGTAATTATTTTAATTTCATTGAGGAAGAATAGAAATCATATTTACAATCTTAGGATTATTTATAAATCTCATATATTCTTTATTTAAAAAAAAAATTGGACTTATATGAAAAAACTATTTTTTTAATAGTAGATTTCACTTTTTTTCAAATGAAGTATCTGAAACTTACACATTCTAAAACTATATCAAGCACATTATAAAACCCTAGGCAAGGCTGATTCTTCATATTCCATATACAACATTTTTATATAGAGAAATGATATTTACAGTAATAAAGTACATAAGTGAACACACTCATTTCGAAAAAGTGAATAAATATAGGACTCACTTGAAAAAATTAATTTTTTTTAATAGACCATACTCTTTTCTAAAAGAAGTGCACAACCCTTGCACAACTCATAACTGTATCTAACATTACTCATACACCTTGCACTTCTATAAACTTCTAATAGTTTTCAAAAAATCCTCCATATTTATTAAAATCTCTATTCAATAAGCTTTCTAACCAGATTAATACGATAAAAAGTCCTAAAATCAAAAGTTAACTCACTTAAGTTGGCAAAAACTACAAAAGGAGTGTGAGGATGGTAGTTCTTAGATAATAATTGAGGCATGGTTATTCATATGTGTAATATTAAGTTATAATGATGAGATGAGAAAGTTATGCATTTTTTATTACATGGATCAATCTAAATTTGACTCTTTTAAATAAATAGGATAGATCTTAAAATTCTAACATGGTCTATTTAAATAAAGAGTAACATGACTCAACTTGTTTAATAATAAACTCTTATTAGGTTAATTTTAATACGACCCATTTCATCCATTTTCTATAAATTGATTGAGCTTACTTGTATATCCATTTTGATCCAATGAGCATAATTTGATATATGATACATGGATAACTATATAAATTATTTGCAATTATAACTAGATTCGTGATTAAAAAAAAAATTATGATCAATATTCAAACCAATAATATATAAGAAATTTAATATCTCCAAAAGATAAAATTACATATTAACAGAAAAGCTTAATTATTTGAGATATTAAACAGTTAAATACTAATATTAATATTACATTGCGAGAACAAAGACATTAAGGGGATGTTTGGTAATTTTTTTCATCTCATCTTATCTCATTTCCTTCCTAAATATCACTAAAATACAAAAACTTTCAAAGTAATCATTACAACTTTTTCAAATTAATCATTACAACATTTTTAAACTTTTAACAAAATAAAAAAAATAATTCAACATTTTCAAATTTCAAAACAAATATAATATTAAAAATTATACTCTAACAATATTTTAACTTTATAATATTTTTATTCAATTTTTTTCCTCTCATTTTTCAAAACTCCATAAAATATCATAACTTAAATTATTTTACTACTATTCACAAACTATTTTATTACTATTTACAAATTTCTTGTCTTATCTCTCATTCACTAAGTATTCCCTAAGACTAATCATTTATAGAATTTAAAAATAAAATATGTTTCAATTATTAGAGTTAACTACAGGATCCGTGGGTTAACTTACAATTGACCAATTTATTAATCATGCTTTATTGAGTTATTCATTTTTATTCAAATCTATTAATATCAAATCCATTTTTTTTGGTTTGATATTAGTTTTAGGTTCAAGAATGGTGTCATATGTTTCCACCTTCATTAGACATTTATTCAAATAGATCTTTATTTGGTCACATAGTTTAGATAAGATGAGATGAAATATTTTGTTAAAAATTAAATAAAATATTATAAAATATTTTTTTAATATTAATTTTATTTTATAATTTAAAAAGTTGAATTATTTATTATATTTTATATAAAAATTTATAAAATTTATAATAATTATATAAAATAAAATTAGATATTATAGATAATATCCAAACCAAATTATTAGATTCGGAGGCAATGATAATCTCAAAGGTCACATCTATCATTATGACAAAGAAACACAATATTGGGCCATTGAGAGCCTATCACAAATTGAAACCCGTCCATGACATATTGACCACTTGATGCTATATGCCTATTGGGCCTAATAATGAACGGACCGCAGATAGGCCCGTATAGACATCTACCTGGTTAAATTTCAATTTACCAGTCGTGAAAAGGGCTGTTTCCATGGTGGTTGATGCTGCTATGGCTTCCAAATTGCTTTTCCTCAGAAGGCTCCCCAGGCTCCTAAAACCCCTTCCTCTTCCTCCTTCTTCTTCTTATTCGATTCGTAGATTGCGTTTGCTGCCTCTAGAAGCTTCGAGAACGGGGACCAATCGATGGTCTCCTGCTGCTAGAACCTTCTGTTCTCGACCACTGAATCTCGCCGACGGCTCTCAAGGCCCCGCCGCCATTGATTATCGGTACGGTAATCTCTGTGCTCTGTTTGGTTCCCGACTAACCTAAATTTACTGAAAAACGAATTAAGAAATATTCCGTGCTACTTTTTTGTTTTAAGAAATGTTTGGTCACCAATTCAACTTTTTGACATACGTGTTGGAAGCTTCAGTCTAATATACACTTAACATATAATGAAAAGTTTTAAGCTTGCAACTTCAATTTGATTTTATTAATGAAATCTGAGTAAGGTATTAGTTGTTTTCTTTTTCCAAAATAGTTGTTTAAAGGAAATGGACTACAATGAGTCTGCTAATGATTAATGTGAAAACAGTTCTGTGTTGCAGGAGGATGAGTTTCACCGGCTGGCCAATTCCACAATACATAATCTTTTAGAGAAACTTGAGGTATTTGTCGCTATTGGACTGTTTAGCTTATCTATGCTTGTTCATTGGTGAAAATCTTGCTCCCTTTGCCTCCAAATGTTTTACACGATTTTCCATTTACCCCGTTTAGAAAGTGTAGCTAAGAAATATCAAGCAGTGCAGTTTGAATGGATCTACTTTTGGCCATCAAACGTCCGGTGTGTGTTAGTTGGTATATAGGTTTTATTGTAATGTTAAATGGTATATAATATCTATGAATTGTTTGATGTGAGCTGTTCTCGTTAAATATGGCAGAGTACATGAAAATTTTATTTTATTTCTTTGTTATCTTATCAGCTCATGATAGTTTATTCTGTCATGACAATAGGTGCTCATGAGCACTGTGATTTTGATTGTCTCTTGTGCACAGGAATATGGAGATAATGTTGAAATTGATGGTTTTGATGTGGACTATGGGGTGAGAACGACTTATTGGTTTTTAGAGAGAGGTTATTCTTTTGAAAGGCATCATAGTTTTTCTAACTTGTTTTGGGTGTTTATGTTTCAGAATGAGGTTTTAACCTTAAAACTTGGGGATTTGGGTACCTATGTGTTGAATAAACAGACACCAAACAGACAAATTTGGCTATCATCCCCAGTGAGGTATGATCTATATTATCTATATTGTGTTGGCTGTGTTTTGGAATGTCGAGGCATGGTCAGTTTGTCAATAAATCGGTATAAGTATAATTCGAACCTGGTATGCCCTTGAATCTTGTATATTGAATAACAAGATGTCAACATGTCCAAGGATTCAGCTATAGCAAAAACAGATGTACATTGAAACTTACTCAAATTACATAATACTGCCAAAACAAAATTTAATTAATTTTGTGATAATATTCTGCTCAAGTCTTTTGTATAAAACTGGCATAACGTTCTTTCACTGTACTCTAAATCTAATGCTACACATAATTTGTATATCACTTGTTTTGGAGTCCATCAAAAGCCTTTTTTTAATCTTGAAATATAAATTTCCAGCAACTCATAAATGAATTGATTTTTCTGAACTATTACTTTCACCATTGAAATAAATTTTTGAGACAAGACACAGTAGAGAATGTGGTATTCTTTTACAGCTTTTTTTTTTTGATAAATAATGTATTCTTTTACAGCTTAAGTAGTGCACAATTGTTTTCCTCTCCTCCTGGACTGTTGTTATTCTAGTGTTAGGAGAGTTTTCCCAACTTGCTAAACATTCCAAGCACTGTTTCAAATTTGTTATATGTGCCAGTGAGGCCATCTTTATTGGTCAAAACTTATGTCGGGACCTAGGGCTTGGTGAAAATTTCAGTGGGCTTTTTTTCCCTTCTGGTAGACCTGGAAATTTATAAGGTTTGCATCGTTTATACCATCATGGTTTTCATGTGGCCAAACCCTGAGGTGTTGGCTCAAGTGGTAAGGGCCTTGGTTTTGGGAATATGCTTCCCTCAGGTCTAAATTTTGAACCGTATGGTGCAAACAATTTCTAGAGGTCATGTCCCATCGGTGAAAAGCCGATGATGTACTTGAACCGTGTGATGTGAGTGCATTGCATGAGTCTGGATTTTAACTGGACAAAAGACATGTTGTGTTTGCATAATATCCAGAGTCCTTGATCATTAAAAATGTAGGTAATTTACTCGAGGTGTTTCATCAAAAGGACTCGTCTTCATTGTATTCCCAATTTCAACACCTACTACAATCACTTTCCAAAGAAAAATCAACTGATGTCAATGGGCATACTACTAATGGGGTGGAGGTTTTTGGAATTAGGATAATTTTTAATGGAGGAAAGTTTCATAATCCCTCCTGAAACTGGATTGGTTTGTAGTTGGCATCTATCTTATCCACCTGGTGAGTGTGGGAGGTTCCACAATTGTTTATGCAAGAAAACTTTTATTTAACAGTGGAATCCCATTGGATGGGAACCTTTCTTCCTCTTCACCACCTACAGAAAACTCTTCAAGAATTATGTGCATGCATGGAAGAGCGACAAGAGGGTCATAATCTAGGCACATCTTTGATGCCTAAAGAATTATAGCTCCAAACATAGATGTCATATTCCCAATTATTTGGGCATGTTCTGTTTACAGACAAGCACACGAGCTATGTCACAACCCCAGATCCAGACATTTCCAAATCTGTAGGTGTTATCAACACGAATGGGTTTTAAATATGTAAAAAATTAAGAGAGGTATAGCACCTGCTCATTTAGACAACTAAGATTTTTTAATGAGTGACATAACTAAATTAATGTTTAATCATATTTACAGTATAATATTATTACAGTACTTGGGCAACACCTTTCATTGTGTTTCAATACAACTTAACTATAAAAAAAAGTATATATTTACAGTACAAATGAATTTTCACCAAAATGTTTACTAACTCTAGGCAGAATTACAATATTGCATGTTACAAATGTCCTCGTGGTTCCATCTAATATTGCTGTCAGCTTTTCCTCCATTCCCTAGAAGCCTTCCGGGGATTCCAGTGGCTTCGTTGTACCCATAAAGGGGCATGCTATATGATTTCTGGAACATGTATGCAATGTATAAAATTATACCAATGACCTGTGAATGTGGGTCTGAACCCACGTAGTATTTGTTTATGGTGCTTTATTGCTGAAACATGGTTATGCTTATATACATCTCCAATGTTAGAGTAGGCTATCTGTGTTATTAAGGCAATCATGTTGGTAAAAATTTAATCAAAGTTCATTGCTCTGTTTTTCTTGAGTACTCCTCTTGTCTGACAGATTATGTTTTCATGCAGTGGTCCGTCTAGGTTTGACTGGGATCAGAATGCTCAAACATGGGTTTATAGGCGGACAAAAGTAGATTTGTTGAAAATTTTTGAAAGTGAGTTGGAGCAACTGTGTGGCGAACCCATCAATCTTTCCTAAACTGCAGCAAACTCTGCCACATCTGATTTTCTTCTGGGTAATTTCATCTTACAACTGACATGCCTTTGAGCTGGCCTCTCTTCCCTGCCTGTATTTTGGTCGTTTCATTAGTAAAATTTGTGTCTTTTACCGAAAAAACTAAAAATCACGGTAGATTTTATATGGATTGTACCTGCACTTAAGAGGTTGGTTGTTCACTTTGATGAGGAGAGTACCGGACAAAGTATAGCGTCCCTTGGATGGGTTTTAATGTATTTAATGCTGTCTATTGAGATGCCAATCAACAACCATGAGCATAGTGCATTGAGATCATTTGTATCAATTACATTTCAGGATTTGAAGTAAATACAGCCAACTGTAAGTTTCTACTTAACTCAATTAGATCCATGCAATTTAGATATGCCACTGGATGATCAAGATACATTCTCAGGAGAAGATAGCCCTAAATTGCCGTGGCATGGTAAAGAATTGAACATTTTATTCGTAAAAATAAGATAACATTTATTAAAGAATTCATAAAGAAACAAGCATCTACACAAACAGTTCTTCATCTCTTTCCAGTGATTTTTTTATTACCTTTAAGATTTCTAGGTATGCATAATAGCTCGATGGCCGTCCTCTGGCAACTAACAGTGTTGAAAATTGATTTTTCCCACACTAAAATCTGAATTCAGTGTGCAAATGTACATGTACTATTTATATTGAGATGTTATGTAATTGGGGTTATATGTCACGCGAGAAGAAACAAAATTTCTATTGCCTTATCATTTCTAGAATGTCTTGATAAAATCAAAATCTTTTAGACTATTGTAGCACTGGAAATTCTATAAATTATACTATTATCATACATTTGTTGTAACTCATCAACTTTCAAAATTATCTTTTAAAGTATAAAAGACGATCGATCTAAGGATGATGAAAAGTGCCACATTGTATATAGTGAGATGCAGTGGGAATAGGAGTGTGGTTTGTAACATAAGAAATGATATTTGTAATCAATAGAATAGACAAGTGCCGTTTACTCTTTTTGAAACAAAATCAATAAATGTGATTTTGAGATGAAAGTTTTCATTTTTTAATGATGGATTTACTTTTTGTAAAAAGAGTTTACGATGCTAAAAGCAAAAAATTAAAGAGTACGCAGCTAAATTAATTTGAAAAATAGTGATGGAGATGTAGAAGATTTTAGGCGAGAGAAAATGTGTGGAATCGTGCTTCTTTCACAGGAGTCCTGACTGCTACCAAAACAGACGTTGCATGCCCTCCCTGCCCACAGATTGTCGTAGCTACCAAGAGGACTTCATGTGGAATGTCCAGATTTGTATGATCGGCGCCGTCTAATCTTGGAAAGCAGTGATACATGAAGAAAAGCATCAAAATAGTCAAAATACACACGGTTTTGTGGGTTTCAATTCCATAGAAAACAGTGAACATGGTCGAAGCATCGTTTGCAAGTGGACTCAGGAGGAGGGGAATCGCTTGGATAATTGTCCTCACCTTTCTTGATCATTATCCCATATATATATATATATGTATGTATGTATAAATCTTAAGAAGAGTGGTGGACTAGGTCAGCTTCAATTAGAGCCAGTAATTGGTATAAACAACTTTTATATATATATATATATGCATTTAAAGTCGGTCCATTTTAAGGGTCACATGACTTTGTGTACACGGAATGAGCACGCATGCATACTTTTATTCATATATACATGCATGCTTGATGAGAAGAGAGTCATGAATGTTTAAGCAATGTAGACGTCAAGAAGCTGCAACTGGCCGAATGGTACCCTGGTTTTTCCTTTTTAAAAATTTTTTTGTACAGTTATTTGTAAGTATTATTTTACGTATTTTATTGATCCGATTATTTACGTATTAAAAAAATAATATAATTAATTACATTAATAAAATATATAATAAATATATAAAAATGATTATATATAATATTATTATTATTATTATTTAATAATGGGATGTGCAGTAGTTTGAGTAAACATATATACAAACTGACATTTGCTGTGTTTTGTCTCTTCAAGCTCCACTATCAAGGCAAAAGAATCGAGACAGCTTATAACTTCGTGTGTGGGTTCATCATATCCTTCATTTATAAAAGCCACTATAATGGTGGTAATTAATAGTGTGAACTGTAAAAAAAATTACATTTTTATCCTCGAAGTTTGTGTTTATGTTTAATTGAGCAAATCTACATCTTTGTCCTTGATGTTCTAATGTGTTTGATCTGTAAAATTATATCTTTATCTTTGAGGTTTGTGTCTGATGGGCTGCATTTTTGTCCCTGATGTTCTTCTTCTTCTTCTTCATTTTTTTTTTTAAGGCAAAATTACCAGGTTTTTTTTTTTTTTCCATCTTCTTCTTACTGTTTATTTTTCCTTAATTAAACTGTATCTGTTAAATAAAGTTACATTTTTAACCCTTATATTTATTTTGCAAAATTTTAAGTAAATTTGGTCATCTTCCTATGTTATAACACAATAAAGATTAGGTTCATGTGCGATTATTTTTAGAAATAACACCATATGGTATGAGTTATTTAGAAAGAAGACAATCTAATAATTTTTTCTTTCCATTAAAATATACAAAAACATGGTCAATCATAAGAGTTAGCGTACTAAACAATGTCAAACTAATGTGCTATTGTTGTGTTTCTTTATTTTACATTTTCATTAGTTTAGTTCAAAACATTCAGTGTTCAAAATCATCTTCATATATAAAAACAATGTAGACTTAGGTCTTGCTCGGGGCCAGTAGTCTGTCTAAACGACATATTGCTTAGAAATAAGCCTTGTTTGAAATTATCAAATAAGTTCAATCTGACAGACACATTGCTCGATAATTCTAAACGATTCAATTAAAGTAAATCTTGCTTGAGATAACGGAGCAAGGCCATTCCGACTACATATTGATCGTTAACTCTAAATATCACCAAAAAAAAAAAAAAAAAAGGGCAATCCTAGCTTACTTTCGTTCATTCGTTCGCTAAGCAATTAGTCAAGTCCAAAAGACACACTGATTGGTAATACCGAACAACATAAGAATTTAACTCTTGATCAGTGATCCCAAGAACAAGGCAAGTCTGACTGACACGTTGCTCTAAAATTCTCATCACAGAAAAAATTAATCATTACCTGAAATCACCGAACAAATTAAGTTCGATGAACACGTACACTTGTCAAAAATTTCGAGCATGGGAAGAAAATAACTCTTGCTCATATCATCGAATAAGACCAATCCAACCATACGTGTCATGCACGTATCTTCAACTAGCATACGTGTCATGCACAGAGAATCTTAGATACGTAATTTCTCAGCTACACATCATCATTGGCATCGTTTCTTTTCCAGCCACTAGGCCGAAAACTATCCCTACAATCAATTGGCCAATTATTAGAGCCAATGGTTGTCGCACTTTTTAACTTCTTCCTATAAGTTATCTATCCGGCAGTTGCCTCTATTTTTTAATGATAGTAGTCTATGAATGTATTCTGCTATTACAAATTAGCATACGTATTATGTGTTAGATACTTTACAAGAATAACAAAACAAGTTGATCTACATGATTGATATTAGAAACTAAACTTTATAGATATATACATAAAAGAAGAAGAAGAAAAAGTGTTATACGTATCTATAAAGAAATTCTATAAAAATAAATCTATAAATTGATATGACTTTTATTACATGATACGTTAAATTTATTTTATAATAAAAATAATTTTATAATATAATATATCACATTAAATTACGTTATTTTGTAAATTTATTTTTATATAATCGCTTATATAAAACATTTCTTAAAATTTTTTTTATCAATCAATGGACAGTGGACACGATTGGAGGGATGGTTTTGAAATTTGATTATAAGTACTAAGTAACAGAGATGTAGGCCACACCTCACTACCGCCAAAACTAACGAGTAATTGGGGTAGCATAAAATATAAATAAAGCCACCTGCACGTTCATTGTACGTCCTGGTAAAACGAGAAAATTAAAAATAATACCATTATTCTCCACCATTTTAGGGTGGGTTGGGCATGAACATATATATATATATATATATATTTATATATAGTTACATAAACTTCATCTTTCTGCGTCACTCCAACACAATTAAATGCCAGAAAATTTTATAAAATGCTTATAAACTAATATAATTTATCCTGATACACTCTTATCATAAGTTTTTTTAATAATAAAATAAACGTTAAATCATGTGGAATTTATAAAAATTTATAATCTAAGAACATTTCTGGTGGAGGATATATAACATGTCATGTTGACGTGTAGAAATGCATAAAATTCGTTTGTCGCTGTCAGACATAGTAAGAATCATGGTCATCAGAATCCTAAGAAGCTTGATGCGGGGGAGTTCAGGAAGGTCCTCATCATGATCATACGTGATGTTTACACGGTGTTTTGTTTCGGTTTCAAGACATTTTTTCAGTACGAATCATACAACACAACCACCACTTTATCACAAAACGACAATTCAATCTTTCTTTCCTCAAAACACTCAAAACAATTCTGCACCACAAGAACTCTGGTTCTTTTAACTTTTCTGATTCCTCCTCCCGACTCCTCCAATCTGTTCTTTACCATTTTTTTCAAAATCAACAATATCCTGGAATTTAATATAGTAATTTATTAGAATATATTATTGGTTGACCGGCTTCTGGGTTTTCCAAGAAGCCAAAGAATCATTCACAGCCATATAATCTGTCCTATGGTTGTGAGAGCTCAATGTACGTTTTTTCTTTGGAATTCTATATACCATGCATTTTGGGCTCGATGTGATGGATTGGCCGGCCACCGAACGTACAATCGACGACAGCTATATATTTTTTTAAGAAGCTGTATGAGGAACCTAGTGTTCATTTCAATTATTTTAACTTTAATTTGTGAAGGACATGGCACCAAGAATAATAATAATAAAAAATAAAAAATATCTTTGGTAAGTTAGTAACCAAAATATCAAATATTGACCAACAAGAAAGAAAAAAAAAACAAAAACAAAAACAAAAGTACAAACGGATAATCATCAAAAGAGGGGCATGGGCATGATTAGAAGAGAGGCCATGTTGAAGCCAGCGCAAGCTACAACATGACCCACAAGCACCATCGAGAGGTGCAGAAACTAAACTATAAAAGCTAGATTAAAAACCACACGTCATGAGGATTGTACAGAAGATAGGACAGGAAAACCACCATAGCAGCCGCTGCTGGTTTTGGGGAAAAAGATCATACGTGCTGGGGTTGGGTGGGGGGCTGGTGGCTCGCTCTACTTCTGGGTTCGTTCGTGAGGCTATTGGCCATGACACGCGCACAAATACAGAGTCTGTGGCTCAATTTGAAAAGTGTGTTTTGAGGGGGGGTCAGCCATACATTACAATTGTTGGGGTCCCCACCTCATGACTTCCACACAACCAATTGCTTACTGTGCGTGCCTCAACCTCTTCCACGCCAATCTCCTGACATTTTCCAATTTCTACTACCAGTACTCTACTCTGGAGTCTGGCTAGTGGCTACTTATTCCGATCACCACCAATCTCTATATATGCTGTATACACCCATATACGGATTTTCCCCTTTTTCTTATTATTATTATTACTTTTTTCATTTGAGGGAATATATGTGATGTGTCGTCCCCGCGCTCTCTCTTCCCATCTAAAGAACAATGAGCCTTTTTTTAGCTGAATTAAAGCATAATGAGCATAGTATCATTCGGCCAAACCTTACAAGAAGTCTAAAACCTTAATGCCAACCATTTTACGAATTCATAATAAAATGTGAATGTTTTTATATTATGTGAATGTGCCAAAATTGTGTATTACTGGTGTTCTTGGCTTCTTGCATTTTTAACTTACAATTCAATTCAATTTTGTTTAGATAATGAAAATATTTCTTCTAAATCTTATCATTATAATTTTTATATAAAAAATATAATAATATAACTTTTTTTAATTTTAAAATAATAATAATATTAAAAAATAATATTCTAATTTCAATTTGATCTCAACTTCCCGGCCGCTAGTGTTAAGTCTTGTGATTTTCTAACACGTCTTTTGATTCTGCCTTTCAGTTACTCGACCAAATATTGTAAAGTTTTTGATTTTTTTTTAAGGCAGCTGAAAAGTATGCAAATTACTGCACTTGATGATCAATAAATAGTTCTTGAGCCTTCCATACTTTGAGTGTGGTACTATATTTTTGTTTCTTTAAAGTTTAAAATATATTTTTTTTCTCCGGTAATTATTCTCTAAACATTAAAAATAAAATAAAATAAAATAAAAAATAAAAAAGTCCTTTCCGAAGTTTGCACCCACCGAACCATACGACGAAAGAGGAATACGTACTGTTAACGAAACGACATTGCAACACAACCACAATCTCCGTCTCCCCCATTCCTCCTTAATATCATATATATAAACCGTCTAAATTAATTAGTATTACATATTAGCTAATGCATTCATTTGTCAAACAACTCACTGTCGTTAGGAAGAGGGTTAATTTTAATCGGCAGCTAACAGTATTCGAGGAATCCAAGTCGACAGCTCCCTATTCTTCACTAATCTCGCCGTCGGATTCTCCTGAGCGACCCAATAATTGTCGAAGATGATGCCGCACCGCCATCGACCTGAACCGAACGAACCGGTTCTGTCCTCCGGTTCTTCCGGGGCCTCATTGAGTCAACAGAAGTCGCCTCTCCGTCACCAGCCTGAGCCGTCAACGCCCCGCCGTTCTCCCGTTGGTCAGTTGAAGAACGGCTGAGATCGTCCTGCTATTGTTCAAGAAATAATAAATCCTAACAGCTCGTTTGAATCTCGATTCGGGGGAAATAATGCAAAACTAATAAAAAAACACAATCGCCAAAAGCATTGAAATGTTGTGAATAAAAAAAAAAAAAATGGAAGCAGAAACTGAGAACGGAGAGATTTGAGAAAGAAGGCGGGTACACAAACCTTAGCGTTTCGAAGATCTAAACCGTTCTCACGCATTCGCTTAACCGCCAACGTTGTCACCGACGCTTCTTCGCTACTTGAAGAGCTCGCCGCAGGCGGCGTAGACCACGGTACAACCTGATTATCTCCCTCCTCCTCATCATAATTATCACCATGACCGTTGTCGTCGTCATCCTCCTCATCATCAACTATGTCATCCACGTACTGATCATGGTCATTTTCTTCGAGATCATCATCATTACCTCCTTGGCTCTCCCGCTCTTCATCTTTGTTTCGGTTTCCTGCGACGCAGCCCTCGCACACGGAGACCGTGTGCCCGAGCTTTGCACCGGACGCTCTCCACGGGGTTTGGGTCTGGCACGCGTGGCAGAGGAGGGTCCTGGAGTGGCGAGCCACGAGGAAGTTGGCTCCGTGGACCTTGGCGTCGCAGTCCCAGCAGAGGCTCGCCTCGTCCGATTCGCAGTAAGTCCGAGCAGGGGCCTTGCAGAGCTCGCAGTTTTTCATCTCCTCCCTCTTCCGGAAAAGTTCGATTCGGTCTTTGAATTCTCTCTCGGGAATTTTCTCTCTCTACTTTTTTCCTCTTCTTTCTCTCTCTCCTCCTGCGAGTTATCAATGGATGTGTGGGAAGAAGCGAAGGGAATGTAGGAAAGGGTAGGGCGTAGTCTTTATAGACTTATAGTAAACTAAAACAACCCCCACCTTTTACTTCAAATAACGAAACTGCCTTCTACAGACTTTGGCTAACCTTTATGGGTTGTCTCTTCCAGATTACGGTAAGCTGCGCCGAGCATAGGGTAGGGTTTCTACTTCTCCCTCCACCGGTTCAATTATTATTTTTTATTTTTTTGGGTATTGAAATTCTTATTTTTATATTATCTATATAAATATTATATATTTTTTTTTTGTTTTAAATTTTTTACCTTTAAATTCTATGGCCATAGATTTTTAATTTTATTTTTGTTTATATATTTATTCGTAATTTACATGTATTATTTTAATTTTGTAATGTCTAATTTGAGATATTTAAAATATTTTTTTAATAAAGTGATTGAAATAAAATACCTATGTGACTTTTTTTCTTCTAAGTAAAAGGAGAGATGGGGACGACCAGCGTATTAATTTTTTATGAATGTGATTATAAGAGCTCATTCTTATTTACAAAATGTCTAGTTTGAACCATAGCTATTATTCTAAGAATGAGCTCGCCACCACAGCACATTCAAAATATTCACCTAGTTCAAAGTTTATCCCATGCTCCAAAGATCAAGTTTTACTATAACAAATAGTTTAAATTTATGTTCTGACTCAAATTCTTAACTTCAAAACTATGAAATACCAGTTTATACCAATAGAAATACCACCTTTAGTATTATCTAGATAATTTATTATTTATTCACCAATATACACCAGACAGTGTATATAAAAAAGAGTTTGTTAGAAACTAATTGAAAGGGCTTATTATCTACGTTTAATGTGATTTATATATTCGAAACCATGATAAAATGCCACATTCGTTATAGAATATAATTATGTAAAACAAAAGAACTGCAGTAATTATTATTGATTACAAATAATATTTTCTATGATTCCTTGAAGGACCGAAACGCAATTGAATTATTGAACTAATTATTAAAAAAAAAAAGGAAAAAATATTGAATAAAAGTAGTAGTGATTGGGTTAAGGGTACAGGTGTAATTTGGTATGAAAAGGGATGGCTCCGAGCTGTGGTTGGTACCGTACCTGTGAAAACTGAAAACAAAAGGATTTCACCGTTCTTAAGGCTGTGGTGTCTCGTAGTGCCAGGTGTTGGTTCGTCAGGGAACAACAACCTCTGTGGTCTAAATGGTACCGCTCCACTCCTTCGGTTAAGGTTCCTTGGGATATTTTTGGTTTGACGGTGACGCGCCATATCCAGGTGGCATAAAGATAGCGTGCTGGAGATTCCGATTCGCTACAGAGGTTTGGGCCACGTGTGCTATACCTGATTTGGGATGTCTGACCTGTCTCCTGGGCCCCGCTCTGAATATATCTCTTCTCAGACTCCTCTCTTATCGTCTGTGGTTAGCATTCTTCCCGACTACGCGCTCCATACACGACCACTCCTCGATTGACCAAAGTCCATTTTATTGTTTTCGTTTGTTTTTATTATTAGAAAAGTTTTATTCATCTTCTTCATATTATATATTATAGATATGAGTAGAAAAATTTAATTAATTTTAAAAAATTATTTTTAAAAATAAAAATAAAAATGATGTGTAGTATATAAAAATAATGAATAGTAAAATTCTAATTATGATTATTATTATTATTATTATTATTTTCAATGGGGTTTTGCAACACTGGGAGTTTAAACTTGTTGAGAGAAATGGTAAATAAGCAGCTCATATTTTTTCAAAGGAGGGTTTATTGTATTAGCTGAGCTTTTGCATGAGATTTCGAAAGCAAAGAAAAGGAAAAAAGAAAATAAAAAAATAAAAAAAGAATGAGGGATTTGAGGTCCAGTTTTAGGCCTCATCTTGGCTAAAGCTGGGTGGGCTGCATCTAATTTGGTGGGCTGAACTTGCTTGCGTGTCTACTGTTTTTGTTGTGTCATTAAGGCCCACCAACTATGTATGGTAGCTCAATGGTTAAAAGGGTATATAATTTAGAACCCGTAATGTGCAAAGGTGGTCCTCGGAGTAGGTGGCGAATGGCTTCCAACTTAAATTCCAAGCATCCACTCGAATTTTAAAACTATAATGAGTTCCCTACAAAGCTCTTGGCATTGTTATTTACCATTCAGTTGTTTTGGTTTGTATTATATGTGGTTTTAGAGTTTTTCATGAACATCTTCTACTTTTTATTATTATTATTATTATTATTATTATTATTATTATTTATTTATAAACTTGACTTGTTATTTACTTATATTCATCTTATCTTAATTGACGATAAGTGTTACATATATAAAGAAATTACATAAAGATAAATTCATAAATTGATATGATTTCATGAATTTGTTAGATATATTTTATAATAAAAATAATTTTATAATCTGACGTATTACATCAAATCATATTAATTTGTAGATTTACTTTTCTGCAATCACCTTTTGTCTAAAATATTTTTCATTAACTAATTATATATATATACATATATATATTAAATTTATACAAACCAATCAGAATAAATTCTGCTCCGCCACAACTTCCGACAATAGTTGGAAATGACATTCACATCTGACAAGTAAATTACATTTCTCCAAAGAGAAATCTCATCCGTGAATCCAAAAAGATGGAAGTTATTTATAGAAACCTCAAAAAACTTTCATTGCATTTCAGATTCCTTTGTTTCTTATCTAAAGAGACCTATCATGAGGATTGCTGCGTTATTACGAAATGGATAGGTCTATTATAATATTTTTATATTCTACACAGATTAAGCATAATTTAAAAAATAAAATTTAAAATTATATATTGAATTATATTATATAAATATTGTGTGATGTAAAGATTTTAGAATAAAATTGCTGAAAAAGAAAAAAAAACTTGCGGTTATATAATTTGAGAAATAATTTGTATTTGAGAAATAATTTGAATTTGAGAAATTTAAATTTGAGAAATAATTTGTACAACATTCAAATAGATAAATTTTCTATAAGTCTTTGTATAAAAGTAGACTCTACTTTAAAAAAGTATAAAAAAATTATTTTTTTAAGGCATAAATGAAATTTTTATATTTGGAGTAAGGAATGCTACACACCACACACTTTATATATTTCAAAATTATTCGTTTTATTATTTTATTTTATTTTTATTAAACTAAGTGAATTATTTTACTTATCATCTATACACTATATACTTGTTATAGGAAAAAAAAAAAGATGTGGTGTGTAGGGATGAAAATTAAAATTATTCATTTTCTTAAGGCACCTCATTCCGTTGCAGCATTAAGCACTGCCCTTCACTTTGCTGCAAACCATAACAGCATTTCATGTGCTCTATACAACTAAGGTGGCAGAGGAATAATATGTAAATAGGTTACAATAAATTGTACTTTGTATATGGACAGCTATAATTGTATAATGGTGAAGGAATCAAATCCGTTATAGGTACTTTGCTATAAATAGTCTATTGTAATTACAACTGAAGTAGAAATGAAAAATGGGAATTCAAAAGCATGCATGAGTCTGATACAAACATTTTCTCAAATACCTTATCTTCTTCCTTAACTTTTTTAATATTCAATATGATACTTAGAGCCAACAACTAGCGTCTCCTTCTTCTCTATGGCAACATAAGAAAAACCTTTCCCCACCTTTTACTCCTTCTGTCATCTCCTCCTCTACACAGTTTGTTAACATAAAACTTACTAATGACAATTTCTTACTCTAGAAAGCACATATTGTTCCTTTCTTGGAAGCCCATCAATTCTATGGATACGTTGATGGCACCATTCCCTCCCTTACAGCATTCGTGGATGGCAACCCAAATTCCGAGCACACTAAATGGGTCTTACAAGACCAAATGCTCATTTATATTCTTAACTATTCCCTCTCAGACTCAGTCCTTGCCCAGGTACTCAACTATACCACACCTCATGAAATTTGGACCAATCTTCAAAATTTCTTCTTTGCCAAATCTAGTGCCCATGTCATTCATACCCAATATCAACTTGCCACCCTTAGGAAAGGTCCCGTATCAATCCAAGACTATTACAATAAATCCAAATCTCTTTTCTCCTCTTTGAGTGCTGCAGGCCATACTCTTACAGACCATGAATTCTTTATTTACTTACTTGCAGGTCACGGGACAGAATACGAGTCCTTGGTTACTTCCATAACCATCCGCCCAGACCTCCTCTCATCTCACCAAATCTACAGTTTTCTATTTAACCATGAGTCCTGCCTTGCCCATCAAACTCAAGCTCTGTTTTTCAGTCCTCAATTTTCTACTAATATTACTACTTCAAAATTTTTCATAGGCAATCAATCTTCAAATTAAGGTTGAGACTTTTAGTTTCAAGGTGGGCGTCGAGGACGTGGTGGTCGTCGCAATGCCCCTACTGGTGGACGCAACCCTACTGTTGCTTCCAATTATTTTTAGAATCGCCTTGATATGCGTCCTCATTGCCAGGTCTATAACAAGGCAGGGCACACAGTCTTGACTTATTACTATTGGTTTGATCATGGGTACCAGGCTTCTCCACCTCCATTGTTTGCAGCAAACTTCACTGCTATGTCTCCTCAAGTGTTGGCATTCTCCAATTGGTTACCAGACTTAGCAGCCACCCACTACTTCACTATTGACTAAGCTTCTCTGAATTTGGAAGCCACTCTATACAAAGGATCCGACCAAGTAAGGCTCTAGTCTACCCATTTAGGACACTGGATCTGCTCCACACTGGCAAATTTCTTCTTCATAATCTCCTTCATGTTCCCTCAACTTTCAAAAAACTTACTATCTGTTTAGCAATTTTGCCTTTATAATCATGTATATTTTGAATTTCATGACCATTTTTTTCTTGTGAAGGATTTGGCTTCCCTAGTGGTACTTATCAAGAGACTCGTTGAAGATGGACTTTATGTTCTGCCATCCACTCCTGTTGCTTCACAACCACCTCCTTCACTTTCTCCACAAGCTTTTTTGGGCTCATGAACATCTGCACAAAAGTAGCACGAGAGGCTTGGCCACCCTTCAACTCATGTCACCACTTTAACCCTTCAACGTTTTTGGATTCCCACTTCATCTACTCGTGGGCCAAGCTTCTATCTAGCTTGTACAACAGTAAAGACCCATACTTTTCCCCACCCTATCTCCCTAACTCGGTCCACTAGACCCTTTAATTTGATTTTTGTAGATGTATGTGGCCCAGCTCCGCTTTTATCTAGTAATTTCTGTCATTTTTATCTTTCTATACTTGATGACTATTCCAAATATCTCTGATTTTTTTTCCATGCAATCCAAGTCCAATGTGTCTTCAATCCTACTTACTTTCCTTCAATATGTGAATAATGTTTTTTTTTTTCTAAAAAGGTCATTGCAGTCCAATCTGATTAGGGAGGAGAGTTTCATCCCCTATTGTCCATTTTTCAATCCCGAGGCACAATTTATCGGATTACTTGTCTTTACTCTCATCAACAAAACAGGAAGCATTGAGAGATGTCATTGTCACATTGGAGAAATAGGTCTCTCTTTGCTCTCCCATGCATCCATGCCATAATGATTTTGGGTCAAAGCATTCCAAACAGACACATTTCTAATAAACTGAATGCCCACTCCCATTTTAGACAACAAATCTCCATATAAAATTCTAATGGACCATCTTCCGGACTATCTCTTTCTTTGGGTTTTTGAGCCATCCTCAGTTCAAAATGTGTGTTTTTATGGGCTATAGCCTAGATCATAAGGGCTACCTTTGCTTTCATATCCCTACGGGTCACACATATATCTCAAGGGATGTGATTTTTAATGAAATAGTCTTTCCATTTGCTGTCCATGCTATTCCCAACTCTTCCATCACTCTCAGACCCACAATCCAGTTCCTTATATCCACACCTTTAGCCTTATCTCCTTCGGTGGACCAGCCTTTATCATCTTAGTATTTGACTCACTCAAAAATGAGTAGCACAAAGACTATCTCAAGTGCAGGAGGATGTCGCGTAATAATTAGGAATAAATTCCTAAATCGTCTCCTCAGGAAAAGTTACTCAAAATCAAATTCATTTAAAATAGTGAAAATATTCACAAATAGAAAATAAAAATAATGGTATGTGCAATAGATGAAAGAGTACAACAAGAATGAAAAAAGGACATTAGTCATGGACTAGATTTATATTTTTAGATTTTTGACTGTCTAAATAAATGTAAAAGACTAACAAATTGAAATTAACAATAAAAAAATCAACTAAACTGAACAATCTTAATTAATCTGAAAATTAAAAAATAAAGCTGAAATTATTTAAGTCCTAATTAAACTTTAATCAATCTAATATGTAATGGAACTAAGAGATTAATAAAACTAAGTTAAGAATTAAACTAGATTAGAAAGTAATTGATAAAATACGAACTGAAAAGCCCCAAAACCAAGATTCTAGAGTTCATCATTGTATTCAAATCATAAATTCTCAAAATTAATCCATAGCAGTTGTAATCACTATTAAATGAAAGTTTAAAGAAGTGAGAAATATTAATAACACGAAATAAATAAACAACAAATAAATTGCCTAAACTTCTAAGTCAAAAATCTAAAAAATATTCCATAAACTTGAAACTAAAATTAAATAAAAAGTAGGGAATGAAAAGATCAAGCCAATTGAATGGAGATAGAGATTGAAGCAGTGGAGGAGGCTAGACTATAGCAGCAATTGAACCCCTCAAGAAACTCTTCAACAGCACTGGAGCCTATATTTCTCTATTGCGTTAAAGTCCCAAATGAAAAGAATGAATTTTTTTTTTTTTTTATTGTTCCAGTTATGTGTGGCGCTGAGTGAATGGAAGAGGAAAAAAAAAATTATGAGCGGCGCTGAGTGAATTGAAAACCCTCTCCCCTGCGGCGTGAAAGTGCATAATAAAATCATAATAACTTCTGTCATGCGTCCCTTGAGTTCATTGGCTAAACCCCACAAGAAATCGTGCAATGTGGAAATTGCCCAATAGAGTTCCGTGCGTTAAAGACTCCCTGGAGAATAAAAAGTGCTCTACGTCCTAACTCAAAGCCCAACATCATGCGGCGTGGAAATTATATAAACCAGAGGCTGGCCTTCCAATTCATTATGTGATGCTTCCAATCCATGCAAAAATAGAATTCGCATATGGGCCCCTCAAGTTATCAACTTCATTTAATTATATCATCAACACATTAAATTCCATCAATAATTTTGAAATGTCCAAGAGAAATAAATTGTCTCATATCTCAACATCATCTTTCTACTCAATGTCCTCAGTTTGCATGTGGTTCTCTCAATGAGCATCCTATTTATTTAGAAGGCTAAAATAAAAAGAAATAACACAAAAATTAAAAACAAATAAATAAATAAAAGGAAAAAACAAAATATCAAAAAGCAAATATGTTGTGCATATAAAGAAAAAATTTTCAATTAAATCTCAAGTTCTAAAATTAAGCATAAATTATTATATTAAGTAATTTAAATTACAATTCAGATTTATGCATCTTAATTATTTTTTTATCTGAAACTAATAATAATGTAACGAAAGAATTAAAATATATTGGTTCTAAATCTATAAAAATATGCAATAACTCGACTCAATCACACTCCCAACTAGCATTTTGCTAATTCTTGAGTAAAATAGCAAAAATTAATTGAGATGAATATTGCATAAAGATCGAAATTCAAATAGAAACAATCAAATACAATTCTGAATTCTCACAAAAGTGACACGTTACTACTTAACCCCTAGGGGCTATACCTACCAAGACTATCTCAACAATCTTTCATATAGAATTAAGGCAAACGTCTCAGAACTCAAATGTGTGTGGAGCTAAACTGGTTGTGTGTTCCTCATTACTAGCCATGATTTTTCATAGGATTTTTCAACCTTAAGATTAATTATTACTAATTCTAACTATCTCAAATCCCAAGGAACTAGTAGTTTTCACGCCATCTCTATTTTTAAAGGTTGAACATTCAACCCCCAAAGTCTTGGGTAATTGTTTCTAACCCTTTTACTTAGAAAAGTTCACTAAGTCGCTTTTATTCTTTTTTTTTCCTGATCTTTTCAAATCTCTTTTTTTCTTTTCTTTTTTTTTTCATCTTTTTTTTTTTTTAATTTTTTTTATCTTTTTTTTAATCTTTTTTATAGGCATGGTTTGGTAGTCCTGCAGTTTACTTCTCATTTGTTAAATCAGTGAATAGTAAATAAGGAATACTACAAGTATAAACATGTGCAAAATGTCCTTCAAAAGTTACCTTTCATTCTACAAAAATCTTATCAAGTCTCATCTTAATAAATATAGCATCCCGGTGTTTCAAACCACACATCAACAAAATATGATGCATCAAAAATTATGTTCTATGCTTAAGCATGAAAATAAATTTTCACAAAATTATTCCACTCAACTACTCCACTAAGATACTCAGATTTCACAAAATATCAGAGATGGAGTGTGTCAATTATATATGTATCAATGCACATCAAATTAATTTTTAATTTTAATTTTTTTTAATATGTGCACACACGCTACCTCCAACTAGTGAGAGACATGGTCTTCAATGAATCGAACGAAAGAAAACAAAGTGCACAGAAATAAGCAAGCAAGCAAAAATAAAAAATAAAAATCAACATGAAATATAAAATTAAAGCAAAATAGCAAATAATAATAATAATAAAATGCAAGTAAAGAAAACTGTAAAGAGGGAAAAAAATCAAAACACTTCCCTGAAATCTTGTACAAGAAAGATCTCTTCGTGTGGATCAAAGACCTTCAGAAATGACTTTAGACGTTGTCCGTTGACAATGAAACAATTTCCATTATTCGGATTGACAATGTCTACCGCGCTATGAGGGTGAACCTTCTTTACAATGTACGGCCCATTCCATCGGGATTTCAATTTACCAGGAAAAATATGTAAGCGAGAGTTGTAAAGAAGAACTTCCTAACCAAATGTAAAATGCTTTGGATGAATTTTCTGATCATGTAGAATTTTCATGCGTTCTTTTGCCAACTTAGTGTTGTCATAAGTATTTTGACGAGTTTCATCTAATTCATTGATCTGCAATTTTCTCAACCCTGAAGTTTCATCAAGTGACATGTTAACATGTTTTATAGCCCAAAGAGCTCGATGCTGAATATCAACAAGTAAATAACAAGTTTTATCATAAACTAATCGATAAGGAGACATCCCTAGATTTGTTTTAAAAACTGTCCTATAAGCCCACAAAACATCAAGAAGCTTAATTGACCAATCTTTCCTATTAGGATTGATGGTTTTCTCAAAAATGATTTTTATTTCTCTATTTGTCAATTCTACTTGCCCATTTGTTTGAGCGTGATAAGGAGTAGAGACTCGGTGTGTGATACCATATTTCTTCATGAGTGTAGAAAATGGTTTGTTGCAAGAATGAGAATTCCCATCTCTTATGATAACTTTGGGCATGCCAAAACGAGTAAACAAATATTGCAAAACTTTTAGGACAATACGATGGTCATTTTTTTTTGCAAGCGACGGCCTCCACTCATTTCTAAACATAATTCACAACTAATAAAATATATGTATTTCCAAAGGAAATTGGAAAAAGTCCCATGAAGTCTATTCCCCAACAATACAAAATTTCTAAGGTAAAAATAGGGGAAAGATGCATCATGTCTTTTTTGCTAATAGATCCCAATTTTTGACAAGGATCCCAATTTTTGACAAGGCTCACAAGCTTTAATAAAATTATAAGCATCTTTAAACATGGAAGGCCAGTAAAATGACCACCACATGCACCCATATGACAAAATCTCAACACCGAAGACACTCATCATCAGGAATGCATTTTCGAATCAATTGGTCTGAATAATATTTGAAAATGTATGGATCATCAAAGTAAAAGTGTCATACCTCAGAGAGAAATCGATGCTTATCTTGGGTGGACCATTCAGAAGGCTTTCGCTCAGTCACCAGATAATTAACTATGTCAACATATCAGGGAGCTCTATTTATCACAAACAGCTGCTCATCCGGAAAACTATCATCAAGAGGAAGGCTGACATTTGAAGAGGAGGATAATGGCAATCTAGAGAGGTGGTTAGCTACCACGCTTTCAACTCCTTTCTTGTCCTTAATATTGATGTTGAACTCTTGAAGTAGTAGAATCCAGCAAATCAAGCGTGGTTTTGCATCTTTCTTAACCAACAAATACTTAAAAGTAGAGTAGTCAGTGAAAATAGTAACAGGAGAACCAAGAATATAAATCTGAAATTTATCAAGTGCAAAAACCACTGCAAGCAATTCTTTTTCAGTAGTAGTATAATTTTCTGGGCATTATTTAAGCTTCTACTGGCATAATAAATCACAAAAGGTCTATTATCCACACGCTGCCCCAAAACAGCTCCTAAGGCATAATCACTTGTATCTGTCATGATTTCAAAGGGAATGTCTCACTGCGGGGGTTGCATAATAGAGACAGTGGTAAGCGATTTTTTAAGAGTATCAAAAGCTTTTTGGTACTCATCAGTCCAAACAAATTCAATATCATTTTGTAAAAGAGTGCACAAAGGTTTTGCAATAGAACTGAACCTTTGAATAAACCGCCTATAAAAGCCAGCATGACCAAGAAAAGAACAAATATCCTAAGCTGTCCTAGGGATAGGAAGTTTAGATATTAATTCAATTTTTGCCTTATTGACCTTTATACCTTCAGAAGAAATAATATGTCCCAATACAATGCCATGGGTAACCATAAACTGGAATTTCTCCCAATTAAGTAAAAGATTTTTTTTCTCACATCTCTAGAGAATATGTGCCAAATTATGCAAGCAACTATCAAAAGATTTCCCAAAAATAGATAAGTCATCCATGAATATTTCACAAATATCATCAATCATGTCAGAAAAAATACTCATCATGCATCTCTGAAAAGTAGCTGGAGTATTACACAAACCAAAAGGCATTCTGGTAAAAGCAAAGGTGCCAAAAGGACAGGTGAAAGTGGTTTTCTCCTGGTCTTCAGGCGCTACAGCAATTTGATAATAATTAGAGTATCTATTCAAGAAGCAATAAAATGCATTACCAGCCACTCTTTCTAAAATTTGATCCAAGAATGGTAAAAGAAAATGATCATTCCTATTGGCTGAATTAAGTTTTCTATAATCAATGCACATTCTCTAACCAGTAACCATTCTAGTTGGAATCAACTCATTTTTATCATTTTTTATAACAGTTAAACCAGATTTTTTTGGTACCACTTGAGTTGGACTTACCCACTTATTGTCTTAGATGGGGTAAATGATACCCACTACGAGCAACTTAAACACTTCCTCTTTAACAACTTCCTTCATGATAGGATTGAGCTTCAAGATGGATTCTGTGGGTACAAACAACAGCATCAATATCTTTGATGTCGGCTATTGTCCAACCAATCGTGCCTCGATACTTTTTTAAGACTTCAATCAGCAGGTTTCATCATTCTGATTTAACTTTAAGGAAATCACTATAGGAAAAGTGCTTTCTTCAGGACCAAGAAACACATACTTTAAATCTTGAGGAAGTGGTTTCAGTTCCGATTAGAAAATTTCTTCTTCTGAAGATTTAAGTATGTCTGGTGGTGGTAGAGTTTCAAACTGGGGTTTCCATCTTGCGCCTGCAAATTGTACTTCAAGTGGTAAAGAAGAATCTGCAAAACAGTCCAAAAATTCAACATGGTCAGTTTTTTCATCAAGTAAAAATTCAGGTGTCTAAAAAATAGAATCATTATCAAAGAAAGAAAAAGTTGAGCAAATAAATTTTGTTGGTGTCAAACTGTCCATAGCATTCAAATCACGTGTGTCATCAAAATGTGCTGGCATCTTGCAAGCATTGAAAACGTTCAACTCAAGTGCCATGTTCCCAAAAGTATGCTTCAGAACTCCACTTCTGTAATTAATTAAAGCATTTGATGTAATTAGAAATGGTCTTCCAAGGATGACAGGAGCTTGGTAAATAGTGGAGGTTGGCTACTGCATATCAAGAACTACAAAATCTACTGGGTAGTAAAATTTGTGCACCTAGACCTGCACATCCTCTACAATACCCCTTGGCTCCTTAACTGATCTGTCAGCCAACCTCATCAGTTTCTGTTACATCTTCAGATTTAGAACTAACTACCTGTCTATCCATGGTCATCTCAGGTTGGAGAACTTTCTTCCCACTTCTCAAAGTAAGAATGGCCTTCGTTGTGTCAATAACATCCCTTGAGACATTATACACTTGCTGTTGTTGTTGCCTGTATACTTAAGAATTAGGCTGAGGTTGTGCTGGAAATTTCTCTTTCTCTAGGGTGCTCAAGGTCGTGCTCATCTTATTAATAGTGCCACGCAACTCATTTATGGCCTGAATGTTCTGATTGTTTGTGGTGGCCTGAATCTGCATGAATTGCTGAAGTGTATTAGACATCTGTGCCATATTATCATCTAGAGACTTTTTTGTAGATGATGGAGGCTGAGAACTCTGTACAGTTACATGAGGCTGAAATCCAGGAAGAGTTACAAAAAAATAGCTCTAAGAACTCTGATATGGCTGATACTGGTGCTGAGGAGCAGCCTGATGAAATGGCTGATGCTGAGATGGTGGAGACCGGCCAGGCTGATCATTTCTCCATGAGAAATTTGGGTGATTCCTCCATCCCAGATTATATGTGTTGGAAAAAGACTGATTATGTGCTCTGTTAACCCAGTTAGCTGATTGCATTTGCTCAGACCTACTTTCTTGAAATACTGGCATAATCGGGCAGTCTTGGATCTTATGGTTCGAATCAGCACATATAGAACATAGCTCTACTACTTTCACAGCCTTCACTTTTTTCCATTTTCATGACCTCCAGTCTTCTAGTTAAAGTAGTTATTTGGGCTTAAACATCAGTGTCTTCCTTAAACTCATATCTGTCCCCTCCAGAAATAGCCCTTAATGGCTGTGCTGTTAACGGTACTTGATCAGTACGAGTGTTCTACTGTTGTACGCTCTCGGTAAGATAGTCAAAAAATGATAGTGCTTCATCTGGTTCCTTGCTAAAGAATTCCACATTGCACATTGTCTGAACAAATTGCTTGCATTTTGGAATGAGACCAGTGTAAAAATAGCTCATCAACCTCCAAGATTCAAAACCATGATGTGGACAGATGTTTACCAAATCTTTAAATTTTTTCCAACTGGCCTGAAAAGTCTCATCAGGTTTCTGATTAAATTGATTGATTTGCTCTTGGAAAAACTAAGTTTTTTGAAAAGGAATTTTTTTTTGTAAGAATTCATGCTGCATATCAGACCAACTGGAGATAGAATTAGGCCTCAAAGAATTAAACCAAATATCCGCTTTATCCTTTAAAGAGAATGGAAATAAACGAAGTCTAATAAATTCATTAGTAATGGCCCTAGTAATAAAAGTAGTGCAAGCCAACTCAAAATCTATCAAGTGCTAGTAAGGACTCTTAGAATCCATTTCGTGCAAATAATCCTTAAGAGTGCGTGGTGCAGGTGCAGTCATAGTTTGTTCAATTTCAATATTCTCGCTCATAGAAGAGACAGAAGAGTTATCTATCTCTGAGATATGTATACTACTCTCAACATTCGATGTGACTCTAAGCAACCTATTTGAACTGTCTCTCACCCATGACATGAAACATCAGTCTAAATAGCATATATAAGGTTCAAGCAACTCAGTGATCAATGCAAATGAAATGTGTAACCAGAAATAAGATAGTGAAAAAAAAATGAAAAAAAAAACAAGTTTAAATTTAAGTTAGAAAACTTTCCCCGGCAACGGCGCCAAAAACTTGACTCACTCAAAAATGAGTAGCACAAAGACTATCCCAAGTGCATGAGAATGTCGCGTAATAATTAAGAATAAATTCCTTGATCGTCTCCTCAGGGAAAGTTACTTAAAATCAAACTCGTTTAAAATGATAAAAATATTCACAAAGAGAAAATAAAAATAATGGTATGTGCAATAGATGGAAAAGTGCAACAAGAATGAAAAAAGGGCATTAGTCATGTATTAGATTCATATTTTTAGATTTTTTAGTATCGAAATAAAATGTAAAAGACTAACAAATTGAAATTAACAATAAAAAAATCAACTAAACTGAACAATCTTAATTAATCTGAAAATTAAACAATAAAGCTGAAATTATTTAAGTGCTAATTAAACTTTAATCAATCTAATATGCAATGGAATTAAGAGATTAATAAAACTAAACTAAGAATTAAACTAGATTAGAAACTAATTGACAAAATACAAATTGAAAACTGACAAGTCCCAAAACCAAGATTCTAGAGTTCATCCTTGTATTCAAATCATAAAGTGTCAAAATTAATCCATTACAATTGTAATAACTATTAAATGAAAGCTTAAAGAAGCGAGAAATATATATAACATGAAGTAAATAAACAGCAAATAAATTGCCCAAACTTCTAAGCCAAAAATCTCAAAAATATTTCATAAAATTAAAACTAAAATTAAATAAAAAGTAGGGAATGAAAAGATTAAGCCAATTGAACGGAGATGAAAATTGAAACAGTGGAAGAGGCTAGACTGTAGCAGCAATTAGACGCCTCAAGAAGCTCTTCAAGAGCACTGGAGCCTATATTTCTCTGCTGCGTTAAAGTCCCAAATGAAAAGAATGATTTTTTTTTTCTCCCAAGTACGTGCGGTGCTGAGTGAATGGAAGAGAAAAAAAAAATTGTGAGCGGCGCTGAGGGAATTGAAAACCTTCTCCCCTGCGGTGTGAAAGTGCGTAATAAAATTGTAATAACTTTTGTTGTGCGTCCCTTGAATTCATTGGCGTCCCTTGAATTCATTGGAAATTGCCCAATAGAGTTCCGTGCATTAAAGACCCCCTGGAGAATAAAAAGTTCTCTACGTCCTAGCTGAAAGCCTAACATCATGTGGCGTGAAAATTATATAAACCAAGAGGCCGGCCTTCCAATTCATTATGTGATGCTTCCAATTCATGCAAAAATAGAATTCACATATGGGCTCCTCAGGTTATCAACTTCATTTAATTATATAATCAACACATTAAATTCCATCAATAATTTTGAAATGTCCAAGAGAAATAAGTTGTCTCATATCTCAATGTCATCTTTCTACTCAATGTCCTCGGTTTGCATGTGGTTCTCTCAATGAGCATCCTATTTATTTAGAAGCCTAAAATAAAAAGAAATAACACAAAAATTAAAAACAAATAAATAAATAAAAAGGAAAAAACAAAATATCAAAAAGCAAATATGTTGTGCATATAAAGAAAAAATTTTCAATTAAAGCACAAGTTTTAAAATTAAGCATAAATCATGATATTAAGTAATTTAAATCACAATTCGGATTTATGCATCTTAATTATTTTTCCATTTAAAACTAATAATAATATAATGAAAGAATTAAAATATATTAATTCTAAATCTATAAAAATATGCAATAACTCAGCTCAATCAGTATGTGGACCCATCTCCTTCACAAAACCTCTTGGCCGCCCAAAGCCCACCCAAACCCTTACTCACTTCGTCCTCTTTCCCGAGTCCTAACTCTAATTCATCTTCTGCCAACCACTCCACCTCCTTCTTCAATTGCCTCTCTTACTCCCGAAGAGCCATCTTCAGTTTTTGAAGCTTCAAAATACCCAGAATGGAGGTCTGCTATGCAGATCGAATTCCATGCTTTGCCCCAAAATAAGACTTGGGATGGGTTTCTCTTACATCCAATCTCAATGTCTTAGATTCCAAATGAGTTTTGGTCATGCTGGAACCCTAGAATGTTGTAAAGCACAGCTCATAGCCAAGGGTTTCCATCAGCTGCCTGGGGTCGATTTCTCAAAGACTTTTAGCCCTATAGTTAAACCCATAACCATTTATATGCTTCTTTCTCTTTCAGTCACGTCCAAATGACCCTTTCATCAACTGGATGTGTAGAACACCTTCTTACACAGGGATCTTGAGGAGGCTGTTTTCATGCAACAACTACTGGGTTTTGTCAATCCCAATCATCTGACCTATGTGTGAAAGCTAAAAAAAATCTCTTTATGGTTTGAAACAAGTCCCTCAGGCCTGGTTTGCCAAGTTTACTAAAAAATTGCTTCACTTAGACTTTCATGCATCTCAATTAGATGACTCTTTGTTCATATTGCATACTAAGTCTGATTGCATTTATCTTTTAATCTACGTTGATGACATCATTATTACTGGTTCAAATTCTACACTCATTTTAGATTTCATAGCCTCTCTGAGTAGTTATTTTCCTATTAAAGACTTTGGTCTGTTGAACTATTTTTTGGGTGTCGAAGTCACAAGAGTCCCCTTTAGTTTATTTATTTCTCAGTCCAAATACGTAGCATACTTATTATCTCACATGAATATGCATAAGTGTAAACCCGTGACAACTCCCATGTCCACCTCTGTGAAACTGCCAGCCCTTAATGGACCGATTTTTGATGACCCCCAATTGTACCAAAGTGTTATAGGGAGTCTGTAGTATTTAGCCTTTACTCGACTTGATTTGTCTTATGCTGTAAATAAAGTATGCCAATATATGCATTGCCTTAGAAATTCCCATTGGTAAGCTATGAAAAGAATTCCGTGTTATCTCAAAACACTCAACATGTAGGTCTATTCTTATATCATTCTTCTTCCTTTGAAAATTTTGCCTTCTCTGATGCTGACTGGGTTGGATGCCTAGAGGGTCAAAAGTCCACTGGTGGCTTTTGTGTCTATCTTGGTTCTAGGTTGGTTTCATGGGTTTCAAGAAGCAAGCTACCATGCTCACGCATCCACTGAGGCTGAATATAAATCTATGATCAATACGGATTGTGAGGTTATTTGGATTCAACCCTTATTAAAAGAACTTGGCATTTTTATTTCTGAAGCTCCCTACCTTGTGGTGTGATAAACCAGGAGCAACTTATTTATCAGTCAACCCGGTTCTTCACGCTCGTACCAAACATGTCGAGTTAGATTACCATTTTGTTCGTGAATGTGTTGCTGCTAAGATGCTTTAGGTCTCTTTTCTGTCCAGCAAGGACCACCTTGCTGATATCTTGACGAAACCACTTTCTAAAGCCAGGTTTCTTCTATTACGATCAAGCTTCACACTTACCAATGCGCTGCTTGAATTGTGGGAGGATATTAAGGCACATCATTTCATTGCAGCCCTAAGCACTATCCTTCATTCTACTGCAGACCATCTGCATGTGCTCAATACAACCAAGGTAGCAAAGGAATAATATATAAATAGGTTACAATAAATTGTACTCTGTATAGGGACAACTGTCATTGTATAAATGGTGAAGGAATCAAATTCGTTACATGTAATTTGCTATAAAAGTCTATTGTAATTAATATTGAAGTAGAAATAGAATTGGCCAACACATGAAACTCCTCTAGTTGCACTTGCCTTGGATGCCCAAAGCCTCACCACCCAAGCCATGCATGCTACCCAATGCAACCCTCCTAGTCTCGGCACACCTAGCTCTCCTAGTGGCATTGCGAATGGATCTTCTCAGATCTCCATCAATCCTCCACCCTTAAAGATTGACCTTGTCCTTAAGGTTCAAATCTAGAAATTTATCCTTGAGAACCCGAACGCTCTTTCATGTAGCATCCTTGGATGGAAGCCCCTTCCATTGAACTAAGTCTTTGGTTCTTACTTGGCCACCCTTTCTCACAAGCCTATACTCCACGATCTTCTTGGGTTGGATTGGTATTCTTCCCTCTTCATCCACTATGGGCATCTCACTCATCACCTTGGTTGGATCTCTAATCTTCCTCCTTAGCCATGAGACATGAAAAATAGGGTGAGTGTGAATCTCGACCAGTAGATCTAACTTGTTTGGAAGCTATCTGCACTTCTCCAACACTTAATATGGTCCAAAATACTTAGCCCTCAACTTGCTTAATGTTGCCTTGGATGGTGCCTTGTGCTCTTTTGGTAGGTACTTGAGAAATACCCACTCCTCCGGTTCAAATGACTCCATACTCCTCCATTTGTCAAAGTGCTTCTTCATTTGGTCTTGAGCAAATGCCAAATTTTTCTTGAGATCCTTCAAGACTTCATCTCTCTTTCCATATCTCCCAAATCATTTGGTGAACTCCCCACTTCATAGGCTACAAGCACCCTATCACAACCATTTGAGAGTGGCAACCTCTCCACAAAATCCATGATAACATCCTCCCAAGAGTGAGTAGGGATTGGTAAGGGTTGCATCAACCCCTTGGGTTTGCTACTCTCACTCTTCACCCTTTGGCAAGTGTCACATCTTCTCACATACTCTCTCAAATCAAGAGGCACCTTGGCCCCTAACTCCCTCTCCAAGTTGCCATCCTCCACTTCATGGTCCTCATTCAAGCCTCTTGGTTGGGAAGCCAATGTGACATCAAAACATTACCCTCTTGCCTCAAGTTCTTCTCCCTCTCACTAGGACCCACGACCTTGCATCTGTTGCAGATGGAGACAAAGAAGCAAACGGTGCATGGCTCACCGTTTACTATTTTGGCTCATTAGGCACCGTTCGGTGCTTTTGTATTGTTAGGCACCTCCCCAAGAATCATGCAGCAAATTGCTGCAACGTAGTGATCTGCTCTCCTATAAATAGGAGAGCTTAGGGGTGCAGCAGAGTGTGCAGCAAAGAAAAGCAGAGAGAAAATAGAGAGTGCTGCGTGTGTGCAGAGTGCATCAAAGTGGGTGAGAGAGAATTTTCTGTAAAATTATTTTCATAGTAAAATTACAGCATCTGTGGACGTAGGCAATTGCCGAACCACGTTAAATTTCGTCCCTCCTTTATTTAGAATCGTCTCTGTGTCAGAACAGCTCCCAACAACTGGTATCAGAGCACTGGTTCGAGCTGTCTGAAAATTTAAGTTGTTCAAAATCAATTTTTGACAACTCTAAGGTGTTCCTCGCGTCGAGACGAATCCGTTGCCGCAAACGGAATCGAAAACGGAGGTCGGACGAGGCTACGCGCTCCCCTAGAAGATCGGCGCGTGCATCTGCTGCAACTCACGCGCCCCACGCGCTCCGGAGGTTGAAGACGCGTGCACCACACGCTCCCACGCGCCCCAGAGGTTGAAGACGCGTGAAGGACACGTGCCCATGCGCCCCCACTCGCCCTAGAGAGGTTCGGCACGTGTGTCACACGCGTCTCACTCTCCCCCACGCGCCACAGTACTGTACGCGCGTGTATTACACGCGCCCACACGTTACCCACGCGCACTGTGCAGCGCGTGTATCTCACGCGCCAGACAGATCAGAACCGTCCATTTTTCAGATCTGTTTTTGGCTAGATCTAAACCATTCGGAGTCAAATAGTGTTTTCCAACTATTTGGATCATTCTGGACTCATCCGTACGGTCAAAATTTTGAGATTCGGCATCAGTACATTGGATCTGAACCATCCACGTGTTGCAGATCATTTTTGGGCTAGATCACGCCAGTTGGAGTTCCATCGCGACGATCAAATAGTGTTGAAAAACTATTTGGATCATTTCGGACTCGTTTCCAGCTAATTCAAGTGTTTCGGACGCAACGGTGATCTTTGTTTGTTTGAATTTGAACTCATTTGTAAAGTTATGGCTGGAGAAGAAGCTAAAGGTGTTGGTATCGAGAAATTTGACGGTACAGACTTTGCCTACTGGAGAATGCAGATAGAGGATTATCTCTATGGGAAGAAACTACATCTTCCACTCCTAGGAAGAAAGCCAGATGATATGAGCAATGAAGATTGGAGTTTCCTTGATAGACAAGTGTTGGGAGTCATTCGACTAACACTGTTAAGATCAGTTGCACACAATGTGGAAAAGGAGAAGACCACGGCGGATTTGATGAAAGCTCTATCGGACATGTACGAGCAGCCATCAGCCAATAACAAAGTGCATTTGATGTACAAGCTATTCTACTTGAGAATGGCAGAAGGAACTCCAGTTATTCAGCATCTGAATGAGTTCAACACTATCATCAATCAATTAGCTTCAGTGGGGATTGAATTTGATGATGAAGTACGTGCACTGATTGCTCTAGCTCAATTGCCAAAGAGCTAGGAGGCCATGAGAACAGCTGTAAGCAATTCTTATGGCAAAACAAAGATGAAGTATCAAGATATCCGGGACCATATTCTTAGCGAGGAAGTTCGTAGAAGAGATACAGGAGAAGCATCAACTTCCAGTTCTGCCTTAAACCTCGAGACGAGAGGTAGAGGAGCTAGTAGAAGTTCAAATCGGGGCAGATCGAAGTCCCGAAGAGGTAGAAGTAAATCTAGGTCTGGAAAACAAGTACAGTGCTGGAATTGTGGCAAGATTGGCCACTTCAAAAATAATTGCAAGGAAGCAAAGAAGAAGAATGAGCATGACTCTGTTAATGCCACAATAGAAGAGCTCCGAGATGCCTTACTTCTTTCAGTCGACAACCAAATTGAATCTTGGGTGTTAGATTCAGGAGCCTCGTTCCATACTACAGCACACCGAGAAATCATGCAGAATTATGTCACTGGTGATTTCGGAAAGGTGTACTTAGCAGATGGTGAAGCGTTGGAAATCGAAGGCATGGGAGATGTACCAATCAATCTGCCCAATGGAAGTGCATGGTTGTTACAGAAGGTGCAACATGTTCCCAAGCTCATGAGGAACTTGATTTCTGTAGGACAACTTGATGCTGATGGGCATTCGGTACTATTTACCTGTGGCACGTGGAAGATAACAAAAGGAGCTATGGTAGTAGCTCGAGGCACAAAAACAGGTACTCTATATATGACTTCAAGCATTAGAGATACTATTGCAATTGCTGATGCAAATGCCAACCTATGGCATCAAAGGCTTGGTCACATGAGTGAGAAAGGAATGAAAGTACTATTATCCAAGGGGAAGTTACCAAAGTTGGAATCAACTGATTTCGACATGTGTGAAGGTTGCATTTTTGGGAAACAGAAAAATGTTAATTTCCTGAAAAATGGTAGAACTCCAAAATCTACAAAGTTGGAGTTGGTGCACACAGATTTGTGGGGGCCATCCCCAGTCGCTTCTCTTGGAGGATCGCGGTACTATGTTTCATTTATTGATGACTCAAGCAGGAAAGTATGGGTTTATTTTTTGAAAAATAAATCTGATACATTTGATACTTTCAAGAAGTGGAAAGCCATGGTTGAAAATGAAACAGGCTTGAAGTTAAAATGTCTGAGGTCAGACAATGGAGGAGAGTACATCGACGGAGGGTTCAAAGAATTCTGTGCTGCAAATGGGATTAAATTTCAGAAGACTATTCCCGGGACACCGCAACAGAATGGCGTAGCTGAACGCATGAACATAACTCTCAACGAACGTGCCAGAAGCATGAGGCTAAATTCAGAATTGCCTGAATGTTTTTGGGCTGATGCAATTAACACTGCAACCTATTTGATTAATCGGGGACCTTCAGTTCCCTTAAAGTTCAATCTACCAGAGGAAGTCTGGAGCGGAAAGAAGGTAAATCTTTCCCATTTGAAAGTTTTTGGCTGTTTATCATATGTTCACATAGATTCTACTGATCGTAACAAGTTAGAAGCCAAATCTAGAAAATGTTTTTTCATCGGTTATGGTGATGAAGAATTTGGCTATCGATTTTGGGATGATAAAAATCGCAAAATCATCAGAAGTAGAAATGTGATATTTAATGAGCAGATTCTGTACAAAGCTAAGTCACAAGCTGAATCTGAGGAACAGGCAAAGAAACTTGAGGTTGTTGACTTTGATGTTACTCGAGCCAACACTGATCAGAACGAGGATCAAGAAAATGATGATACACAGATCGAACAACGTACACCACTCACTGCTACTCGAAGATCTTCAAGGACAATCAGACCACCACAGCGGTTCTCACCATCTCTATACTACATCTTGCTAATAGATAGTGATGAACCGGAAAGTTATGATAAAGCTCTATGAATTGAAGATTCGATCAAGTGGGAGAAAGCCATGCAAGATGAGATGGAGTCATTGATGTCAAATCAGACATGGGAGCTAACTAAGCTTCCAAAAGGCAAGAAGACTTTGCACAATAAATGGGTGTACAGAATTAAAGAAGAACACAATGGTAGCAAGCGCTACAAAGTCAGAATGGTCGTGAAGGGGTTTCAATAAAAGGAAGGTGTCGACTACACAGACATTTTCTCCCTAGTTGTAAAATTGACTACGATCAGGCTAGTGTTGGCAATTGTGGCTGCAGAGAATCTACATCTTGAGCAGTTAGATGTGAAGACTGCATTCCTTCATGGTGATTTGGAGGAAGACATTTATATGCACCAGCCACAAGGATTCTCAGTGAAGGGAAAAGAGAATCTAGTTTGCAAACTGAAGAAGAGTTTGTATGGCCTAAAACAAGCTCCACGACAATGGTACCGGAAGTTTGACAACTTCATGTGCAGTAATGGATTTACAAGACTGCAGGCCGACCATTGTTGCTATATGAAGAACTTTGATAACTCTTATATTATCCTACTGTTATATGTGGATGATATGCTCGTTGCAGGGTCAAGCATCGAGGAAATCAATGAACTGAAGAAGCAGTTGTCAAAGCGATTTGAGATGAAGGATTTGGGTGCTGCAAAACAAATCCTTGGTATGAGAATTATTAGAGACAGGTCTAATGATACTCTCAAGCTCTCGCAGGATGAGTATGTAAAGAAGGTGCTTGGAAGGTTTAACATGGACAAGGCGAAACCAGTAAGCACACTCTTAGCTAGTCACTTTCGACTAACTAAGGATCAGTCGCCAAAGACGGAGGAAGAGCAAGAATGCATGAACAGAATACCCTATGCATCTGCCATTGGTAGTCTTATGTACGCCATGGTCTGTACAAGGCCAGATATTGCACAAGCAGTGGGAGTTGTGAGCAGGTACATGAGTAATCCAGGAAAGCAGCATTGGGAAGCAGTTAAGTGGATTTTAAGATATCTACAAGGCTCTTCAGATACGTCACTATGCTTTACAAAAGCAGGTTTAAAACTACAGGGATATGTAGATGCTGATTTAGCAGGTGACGTTGACAGCAGAAAAAGTACTACTGGATTTGTGTATACGCTGGGTGGTACAGCTGTATCGTGGGCTTCTAAGTTATAGAAGATTGTTGCTCTCTCAACTACAGAAGCGAAATACGTTGCTATAACTGAAGCAGGGAAGGAAATGGTTTGGTTGCAGTCATTCTTGGAGGAATTGGGAAAGAAGAATGAAAAAGGCATTCTGCACAGTGATAGTCAGAGTGCTATTTTTCTTGCAAAGAATCCAACCTTTCATTCTAGAACAAAACACATACAGTTGCGATACCATTTTATCCGATCTCTTCTCGATAGTGGACAGCTGATACTTGAGAAGATTCGAGGAACAGAGAATCCAGCAGACATGTTCACAAAAGTAGTTACTGTTGACAAATTGAAGCTGTGTATAGCTTCAGTTGGAATTCGTACTTAAAGGCATGACTTGAAGTTGCTGTGATGATTGCTATGAAGATATGTAGACTCATTTGTCTCCAAGTGGGAGATTGTTGCAGATGGAGACAAAGAAGCAAACGGTGCATGACTCACCGTTTACTATTTTGGCTCATTAGGCGCCGTTCGGTGCTTTTGTATTGTTAGGCACCTCCCCAAGAATCATGCAGCAAATTGCTGCAACGTAGTGATCTGCTCTCCTATAAATAGGAGAGCTTAGGGGTGCAGCAGAGTGTGTAGCAAAGAAAAGCAGAGAGAAAATAGGGAGTGCTGCGTGTGTGCAGAGTGCATCAAAGTGGGTGAGAGAGAATTTTCTGTAAAATTATTTTCATAGTAAAATTACAGCATCTGTGGACGTAGGCAATTGCCGAACCACGTTAAATTTCGTCCCTCCTTTATTTAGAATCGTCTCTGTGTCAGAACAGCTCCCAACAGCATCCTCATCTTCCACTCATTCTCATGGTCACCCATTTGTCCTCCATCATGAACTCCATAGTCAATTTTTTTTTTTTTTTTTTTTTTTTTTTTATAGTCGGACACAATCTTCCCTAACTCCTATAACCATTGCACACTACAACCAACCCAACAATAGGCAAAGAATACAAGTTTACCACAATCTCAAGATCTTGTGTTTTCAAACATACCTTTTTATACACTTCTTTAGAGATCATCCTCTCCCCACTAGCTATCTTGACCTCAAATGGAGTCATAGAAGTCATAGGCAACCCCAAGCTCTCGGCCACCTTTGAATTGATGAAGTTCAAAGATGAACCATTGCCAATAAGAACCGTGTTACCTCCATCTTGCCGATGTGTGCTTGTGTTTTCATCGTTTTAGGCCTGACAACACCCACCAAAGCATGAATAGAAATTTGAGGGTCTCCCCCTACGGCTCATGTTGATCTTACTCCTTTTGCCCTTGCTCTTCCTCCACTACACCTTCCTTTTCCTCAGATTCCACCTTTATGAGATAAGATTTACTTACCTTTGCATTTGTGGCCCATAGTGAACTTTTCATTGCAATTGAAGCAAGGCCCATTTTCTCTTCTTCCTTGCATCTCATCTTAAGATAGCCTCTTCACCCCTGCAAGTAAGGGTTTAGATCCACTTGATGCGACTTTGTTAGGACCTCTTGGTAAGAAGTCCTTGCCAAAAGTCATGTTTGCATCACTCTTGGAAACTATTGGGGGTGGTTTCCTCACATCAAACTGACTACTCTTCTTTAGATCTTGGAGTTGATCTTCCTTGACTTGTGCGACCTCCAAAACTTGCATCAAGGTCTTTGGTTTCCTAAGCTTCACTTCCGCTGCCAACTTGCTCTTCAATTCTCCCACAAAGGTCCCAATAAGGGCCTTCTCTGACCACCCATATGCTCTAGTGGACAAATACTTGAACTCTTTTTGATATTCTTTTAAAGATCTGGTTTGCTTGATCTTTGAGAGAGTCTCATGATAATCCATATACTTGGTTGGCCCGAATCCCCTCAAGAGCTCCTTGATGAACTTCTTCCACTTCAACTCCCTCATTTGAGCCCCATATGTCTTCTCGTCCATTGCCACCATTGGTTGGTCTCCCCCTCAAGGAAGTAAGAGGCATAAGACACTTTTGCATGACCCTCCACGTGATTGTGCTCAAAGTATTGCTCGGTTCTACTAATCCACGTGCTCGGGTCATCACCATTGAATTTTGAAAAGTCCATCTTTGGTTTGAGAATATCCCCCTATGTGCTCCTCTCCTCTCTTCATGATTCCTTTCTTCTCCTTCACTTTCCCCAGTTGATTCCTCATGAGTGCTTGAGGAATCTTGAGCAGATGAATTCGAGTCATCCACCCTCTCATGGCGTTGGCTTCTTCTAGATCCAATGGAACCCTCGGGATCAAGGGCTCATCTTCTATGGTGTCTTCTCTCTCCATTCCTCATTTGATCTACCAATTGGTGGGGCACCTCCTCAATCCTTCCAAGCCTTTCATTGGTGGCGGTTTGTTGTGCCTCCAAAGCGGTTTCAATATTCTCAATATGCTCCTTATGAGTTGTTTGTCAATTGGCCATAGCTTTATCTTATTGGGTTGGATCTCTCTCAATTAAAGCACCAATTGATGGAAGCCTCACTTTCACTCACTTGTAATTGGCATATTGGGTGATTAGATCTAGGGTTTGTTACTTATTGGTTGGCTAGATCTAGACTTACCTCAAGGCAACACAAAGATTCAAGTTGGTTTATTAGCGAAAATCAAGATTAGTTCGGACTGGCACTTAACTTTCAAAAGAATTGAAGAGAAAATTTTCATTTATTGAATAATATAACATAATTCATGAATAAACAAGCAAACCAAAACTTATATAGAAACCTCTAGGATTTCTGCTACAATAGATCTAGATCTCATCCCAACATACATCAATTCCTAATTTAAAGGAAATAAAATTAAATACCTAACATAAAGGAAATAAACTAGGAAATAATAATAAACACATTAAAACTAGACAAATCTCCTAATTAAAAGGAAATAAACCAAGTGAAAAATAAACAAACTTCTTAAAATAATGGAGATGGCGGCCACCCCTATTGATGGTGCCTCCATCCCTATTTTTTAGGATCTTGTCAATTTTTAATGCAACATTTTTGTTATCTTGTCATCCAATCCCTAAAATCAAGGAATTGACCAATATATGAAACTTCTCTAGTTGCATTTGCATTGGATGCCCAACGCCTTACCACCTGAGCTATACATGCTATGCAATACAATCCTCTTAGCTTTGGTACGCCTAACGCTCCTAGTGGCATTGCGAATGGCTCTTTTCGAATTTCCATCATGCATATGCTGACTCCATTATATTCCAATTTGACTCGACTCAATTTATTACAACCTTGCCTTATTAGAAAAAGAGTAGAGTTGATTGTGAATTGTTTTGGGTCATAATTTATTAAAAAAAAAAAATAGAACTACCTACAAGGGTAGGGGCCATTTTACACCTGTAGAGAAAAGAAAAGAAAAGAAAAAGAAAAGTGTAGGGACTGTTTCACAAATATAAAAGGCAGAGGAATAATTTTCACACTTTCCTTCTTAGAAGGTGCATGCTTAAAAGGTTATATGGAGTACTGTTACATTCACAAAAGAATCACATAAAAATAATCACATAAAATAATATTGATTCATCTGATCTATTAGATTTGTTTTATAATAAAAGTAACTTTATAATATGGCGAATCACGATAATTTACGTTAATTTGAAAAATTATTTTTGTGTAATTATTTTGTAATTAAAGTATTTTTCAAATAATTTAGAAAAAGAAAAAGAAAGCTGAACGAACTCTGTGTACCGCAATCATGCAAAAATTGTAACGATTGGTTTCACGTGATTCCATTAGTGTCACTATTTTTGTTCAAGGTGATCCGGCATTTAGTGTAGAAAATCATGCCCAACTATGAAAATCTCGTCTGTGTATAGGAATGTGCCATTAATTTATTGCCTATTTATAATATGTATATATATATATATATCTTCATAAGCTGCATGCAGGCTGACATGGTCAACTTAGGCGCATTTCTATAGTCAAACCACGCAGCCAGACCCGACGCTTCCGTAATAGCCTAACGAAGTAAACCATCTGTCAACAACCTGACACTGAATTTATGGCCCTCAGAGATACTGACTTAAAAGGCTTAGATTAAAATAAGATGATATAAAAAATTTATAAATAATAAAAAAATAATTATAAATAATAGTAAAATAATTTAATTTAAGATATTTTATAAAATTTTAAAAAAGAAGAAAAAAAATCGAATAAAAATATTATAAAATTAAAATATTGTTACAAGATAATTTTGTAATATTATTTTTATGTTTTTTTTTTTTTTAGGATTTGAAATTAAAGTTGAATTATATTTTATATTTTATTTAAAAATTTGAAAAAAATGTAGTGATTAAATAATAATTATATGAAAAAAATTAAAAATAATTTATATTTGAGGGATATTTAGATATTAAAATTAGATAAATTGAAATGATCTTAACATTTAAAGGTATTGTTACAATTTCCTTAAGTTACATTCCAAAGTATCCATTTAATTATTGATCAAAATAAGATAGCTGGGCTCTGTTTAGTTTTTTAAAATATATATAAATAATAATAAAATAATTTATAAATAATAATCAAATAGTATTAAAATAATAATAACCGAAGGCGGTTAATCGAAGCCAGTCAATGACGTCGTTCATATTATAGGAAGAGAGGAAAAGTCGAAGCCACATTTCCAGTCTCTTTGCACGTGAAGGGCAAGGATACGGGGACCGGGGAGCAGGGAAAAAGATGAAATGAGCAGGTCACTTGCCTTCTCTACTACGGCTAAAAGGATGTAATTGAGATACACAGTGGACGACCTTGACCTGGTCAGCCGTTTACCTTACATGCCCATGTAAAACAGAAAGGTTAAACAATGTTCGCACATTAGAAAATTTAACTAATTGCCACGAGTCATTTAATGAAAAATAAAAATTAAATATGAAAAGACCTTTCAAAGAAAGGAAAAAAAAAAAAAAAAAAAAAACCTACGATGCTGAACGTATAACATACGTCCTGGGACTTTTTCTAACTGCTTATCGACTCAACATGTGGTGTCCATTGATCCAGCAGTAGACAGACCCATTGGTAAGCAGAGTGAGTACAAGTAACAACACTGCGGAAACGTTTCAGTTCTAGTTTCCTGCTTAATTTCTTCACAATGATAAGCAGGGGAAGCAAAATCTTCATTACATTTTCTAAAAGTTTCTTGTCATATTCGATCTTCTTCGTCTTTTGCATACATTTGTTGTGTTTCTCTCAATTATATTGCAGTGCTAGACATATTTTGAAGGAAGACGAATCGATTACCGACGAGAATAATGGATCAACTCTTGTGTCGGTTGGAGGCAACTTTAAGTTGGGGTTCTTTACCCCTAATGGTAGCCACAACAAGTTCGTCGGAATATGGTATCGATTGGATCCACAAGCTGTTGTATGGGTTGCCAACCGAAAGTCTCCAATACCTACCGATGCCGTTGGAGTCATTAGAATTGCGAAAGATGGCAACCTCATGGTATTGGATACAGCTGGAAAGACTTATTGGTCTACAGAACTTGAAAAATCCTCGTCTAGAAATCGCTCTGTGAAGCTCATGGATTCTGGAAACCTGGTCTTAATTAGCGACGATCAATTTGGAAACTTTCCGTGGGAAAGCTTTAAAAATCCAACCGATACATTTCTCCCAGGTATGAAGATGGATGAAAGCCTTACATTGACTTCATGGGCTGGAGTTGGTGACCCGGCAATGGGAAATTACACGTTCACACGAAATCCAGGTCAAGAAGAAGAAGAAGATCAAGTTCGCTACATTATCAAAAAATCACAGCTCCTTTACTGGATCAGAAGTGTGAAACCGAACTCGGAAGAAATGCTTGATCATGACATTGCAGACTTGCTATCAAATTTCAGCAGCGGGAGAGTCAACAAGAGCAAAAATAAATATAGTATTAACGACAAGCTGCCGGCTTGGGCTCGTAATAATGTTTCAAGAAGGTTGGTGATGGATTACACTGGAAAGTTACAGTTTTTGCGGTTTACTGTTGATGATCAACCTAAGTGGGATTCGATATGGTCGGCGCCAAGAGATGAATGTAGCATTCATAATTTTTGCGGGAAATCTGGCGTCTGCAATATTAACAATAAAATACGATGCAAATGCTTGCCAGGGTTCATGCCTAATAATCCCACGAGTTGGAATTTGAAAGAGTTTTCTGGCGGGTGCTCCAGAATTTCGGAACTATCATGTGGCGAGAAAGAGACCTTCTTGGGCTTAAAGATGATGAAGGTGAGAACCGAAAGCGGACCTTTCAATGTCGAAAATGAAACAAAATGCAGTGAGGCGTGCCTTGGAAAATGTGAGTGCCAGGCCTATTCGTATCAGGAGCTTGGAAACAGCATGCAAAGAGGTGCTACGACTCCTACGGGGAAAAACTGCTGGATTTGGAGTGACGATCCAACTGGTCTTCAAGAGGAGTACGAGGAAGGTCGTAACCTTTCTGTTCGCGTGGCAAAATCTGATATTATAGGTACTCCCATATTGAATATTGCAATTCTCTTGAATTGATCACTCATCAGTTGCTAAATTGCTTACCAAAATGGAAACCAACAAAATAAAAAACCCGTGCTGTTAAAGGTATTTTTTCCTTCTTTTCTCTTTTTAGATACACTAAAAAATATGCCTAATTCTAGCTAGATATGCTAGAAAACATGAAAAATTAACCACTTCTTTGCCTAATGACTTGTTACTCGTGGGCTGTCGGGGGTAAATACAAAAGTACTTGAAATGTTGTCAAAACAGCCAGAGCTTTAATTTTATATTGGTATAAAAGTTCATTTCTCAGTACTGTTACTTTAGTTTTTATTCTACGCTTGGCAGGCACCGCAAGGGATTGCGAGCCTTGTGGAACAAACATAATCCCCTACCCACTGAGCACCAGACCAGATTGTGGCGACCCCATGTATTTTAGTTTCGACTGTAACAACTCCACCGGTCAAGTTAGCTTCAGGCCATCAAACAGTCCCGGTGCCTATCGAATTGAAAGGATGGATCGAAGTATACGAACTTTTGTCATCCAAGTCAATGCAGAAAATCTTACCGTTGCGGGAATTTCAGGAGGAAATCTGTGGTTCAATTCTTCATTGCCATTTCACGTGACCAGGTGGCTTTCTTCTGATGAAGTAGAGATTAGTTGGAACCCACCATCACTGGAGCCGACTTGTATATCATCCTCAGACTGCATGGCTTGGAAACATTCAACTTGCAAGGCAAGAAGAGATGGAGATCAGGAGAGGTGCTTTTGCAATCCAAACTTCCAATGGGATGCCCTAAACTTAAATTGTGTTAAAGGTTAGGGTTCTACCTCTCATGCCAGCACTACGGGCAGTCTAAGATTGCAATGTTAACCAAGAAAGAATCAGAGCATTTTGATGTTATTTCCAAGGACTCTATCCTACTGGAATTATTTTCTTATGATAATCCAGCCCCACGCCTTGCTCCATGGCCTTTCTCTAGTGTTCAATTAGCCAGCACATATCGTGCTTTCCAAAAGTTCTTCTTTGATTTTATATGACTAACCACCTTCCATATGGTCTTGCTGTATTGCAGTAGCTGGTCACTACAGGCGTCAAATTGTCCTGGGGACTATTGCAGTTATAATTCTCATCATCATGATCTTGTGTTTTGTGTACTATCGGAAAAGAAGGCGAGTGGCCAATAGAAATGGTAATTAGCAGGCACAGCATTTCTGTTTGACTCCCCCCCCCCCTCCCTTTTCCCTCCCTCCCTACTTTTCATTAGATTGACAATTGGCTGGTTTTAAATTCTGTTTTGCAATCAGATAGCAGAAGTAATCAGGGAAATCAGACATTAAACATGTATGACACTGAGAGACGTGTCCAAGATTTGATATCTTCAGCTGAGTTCAAAGAAGAGGATAAGAAAGGGATTGATGTACCATTTTTTGATTTGCCTAGTATACTGGCAGCTACAGATAACTTCTCAGAGGCAAACAAGCTTGGACAGGGTGGATTTGGGCCTGTTTACAAGGTAATAACTATCTCCTCAACAATCGAAAAATTAATTTTTGAACATATTGTGGTTTACAAAGGATGATGAATATGGAATGGCTCAGGGTAAGTTTTCAGGGGGACAACTGATTGCTATAAAGAGGCTGTCACGTGGTTCGGGGCAAGGCTTAGAAGAATTTAAAAATGAGGTTGTGTTGATTGCAAAACTTCAACATAGAAATCTAGTTAGACTTCTGGGCTATTGCATTGTTGGAGACGAAAAGATGTTACTCTATGAATACATGCCCAACAAAAGCTTAGACTCCTTTTTATTTGGTTAGCCTCTAAACCTCAAAGTTTTTAGACTTATTACATAAATATATGAAATATTTCAACAGAAAGCATCTTAAGATGGTGATTGAATTTGGTTTGGAATGAAAAATCTTGTGCTAGATCGAACACTATGTGTGTTATTGAGCTGGGAGATACGCTTTAACATCATTCTGGGAATTGCTCGTGGACTGCTTTATCTTCACCAAGATTCTAGGTTGAGGATTATTCATAGAGATTTGAAAACAAGCAACGTTCTCCTAGATGAGGAGATGAACCCCAAGATTTCTGACTTCGGCTTGGCAAGAATATTTGGTGGCAAACAAACTGAGGGAAGCACAAACAGAGTAGTTGGAACTTAGTAAGTATATACAATGGAGATGATCAATTCCAGATTGTTTAGACTTTGTATCACATTTTTTGGTTGCCCCCATATACGTTCCCCAATTCACTTACCATTTCAACATTTGCTGTCGTGCAGCGGCTACATGTCTCCAGAATATGCGTTGGAGGGATTTTTCTCAGTCAAGTCTGACGTCTTTAGCTTTGGTGTGGTTGTTCTAGAGATCATCAGCGGGAAAAGAAACACAGGATTTTACGTGTCAGAACAAGCTTTGAGTCTTCTTGGATATGTAAGTGAGCTATATAAATTGGTTATAGACTGTTGTATTTTTCCATCACTCTGCTTCGTGACCATTTCAAAGCTTTGAAACTATCCAGGCATGGAAGTCGTGGAAAGAAAACAGGGCATTAGATTTATTGGACCAAGCATTACGTGAAACATGCAACACAGATGAGTTTTTGAGGTGTGTCACTGTTGGACTCTTGTGCGTGCAAGAAGACCCAGCTGACCGTCCCTCCATGTCGAATGCTGTTTTCATGCTTGGTAGTGAAAGTGCAACTCTTCCAACTCCTAAACAACCAGCCTATGTTGTAAGGAGATCCCTTTCTGGCACAGCTTCTTCTTCTAGTAAACCAGAGAGATCTAACGAGTTAACGGTTAGCCTAGAAGAAGGTCGTTGATACTCGAGATTCTCAAGACTCTTTAATTTCTCTTTCCTAGTGTATCCAAGTTTATAGCACTTCATGTTGTGGTACTCATGGAGGAAAGGAGTGGTCATTTTTCGTCTCTCCCAGTGCAATGTTTTTCCCTTCATGTAACAAATCTACGTTCTCTTTCATTTTGATCTATTACCCCTTCTTTTGAAACTCCAAGCATTTTAATTTTTGTTTTTGTACTGAAGTTTCCTTATCAGATTAATGTAGGTGACTCGTGGCCATTAAGTCATTCATGTATATCTATTTGCAAATATTGGGATAAGGTACCTCAAGTGAGATCTATTTGTAGATTTTTTTTGGAAATAAATAGTAAAAGATGTAGAAGCCCGTTTGATGTGTGTGTGTCTCTCTCTCCTGTTTTAAACTCTCAAATTCGACAAAAATTCGAGAGAATATTTTTTGGACCATGAAAAAGTAGCTGTAAATATATATATATATATATATAGCATATAGTGTCGCAGATTTGATTGGTCCCATTTTTATGGTTTGACATGTCTATCTCTCTCCCATTTCCACATCTTTAGACTGCTACACATATTATAAAAGAAGAAATGGAGCTAGGGTCGTAAAGAGTTTGGCCCAAATTCGAAAAACGAATGGACTGGACTATACTCCAAACTAGTCGGTTTCGGTTTTACAAATTGTGGATAAAAAAAATTGAATTTAATTCTAAAATTTATAAATTTTAGATCGGATTAGACTAAACTCCTATATATATATATATTAAAAATATTTTTAATAATTTAATATATTATTTTTATATAATAATTATATAAGTTAATCACGTAATTTTTATCTAATTTATTATCGTTAACCATATAAAATATAAAATAATATATGCTATATTTCAATTAATAATAAATTATAAATCATGTGATAATTTATGTCATTATATGTAAATAGTTAATACATTATACATTCATACATATTCTACTATTTACATTAATTAAAATAATTAAGTAATTTTTTATAAAAGTACTTAAGTTGCAAACAAGCATGAATAATCTATGTACAATGAAATTATTTGATATTCATTAATCATATTTAAAATGTATGACCTTATTAATAATTATGCATACTAAAGAGTAAAGTCTAAGTTAGTAAGTAATAACTATTAACATCATAAACATGATTATAGTAAAATAATTTTTTAATGAGTTAGTTATATAATCTATATTAATAATTCATTTAATTTTAGTTTAGTAATATTTTTTTATTAACTTATTTGAAAAAAAAAGAAGAAAAAAAAAATTGGTTCGGACCAAATAGACCGATAGTTATCAATCCAGTTCCTATGGATGTTCAATTTGGTCTAGTTTGAAAAAAATGATGAACCAAAAATTTCATTTCATCACTCCTGGACCAGATTGGACTGATTTACACTATAAATGGAGGTTGGTTGTAAAGGCAGGCCACATTGACCTGCATGCTCTAAATTAAGCTTCCTTCTAAATTTGCAATTAAGTTTGTAATTTGTTTGCTAATATGCTAAACAGATTGATGATATTGATGTCGAAATCTGTTCATTAAATATATACTATTCAATTCAAGTAAAATGAATAGGGTTACATCATCCTCCTTAAATTTGAATGAAAGGTTGAAGATTGTGAAATTAATGCAGAGTAATTTGCATTGGTACTCATCTTTGCGGTCTGGTTGGTGCTAATTATCAGAAATGCATTATGAAAAGTCAAAACACCTTCTTCAAAGATCTTTTACTGATTCTGTGACTTAAGAGTCTTTGTAGCAGAACTCATATTGATAACGGGCTATCATGTGTAGTGGTAATCAGATAGAAAATGAATACTGCTAAGAGTCTCTTTCCTTTACTAAAACCTGGCTAATTTTATGTATAAAAAATTCCAAAAAAGACTATAATTATATAATTCTTAAATTCAAATGAATTTTATGATAATGAAAACGAAACTTTTTTCCATCCTCCATCGATCGAGAGACCATGAAGTTTGTTTCTTGCATTACTGAATATATGTATATAGAAGATGAATAGATATACAACTTTTGTATTTTGTTACTAGAAGAAGTGTAGAGTTTTTTCTTGTGCAAGATTGATAGAAATGATAGATAAACTGACCATCATACTTTAGAATTATTTTTAATTTAAAAGTTTACAAAATAGAGAAATGTTTTCTTTATAAAAAATTTAATAAAAATAAATTAATAAATTGATATTATATAAATTACTTTTTATTATATAATAGATGCAACATATCAATTAATATATCCACTGTTTGGTTGGAAAGAAAGAACGTTGTTTAGTAGAAGCTAGCTCTATCAGCTAGATGATGAGCAAGTACTTCAGTATGTTCAAAATCAGAACGAGAATTCCAGTTTCAACTCCCAGCTACTTTCTTCATAAAATTGTTAAATGATTGTTGTTTTACATTTTCTTCTATTTGTATGTGTACTTCTTGTGTTCCCCTGCTGCATATTCCGAGGCTAGAGACATTTTGAAGCTTGGCGAGCAAATTGCAGACAATGGAACGACTCTTATTTCTGCTTGTTCTGGATGTGTTTCACCGTGACTCAAATGCGATCACCTGCAACCAAAGAATGAACCAGCTTGGAGTTCTAGGAGAGCCTCTAATGCCCAAGTCAATAATATAGATTTAGACTCATTTGGAATACTAATGAGCTAGATGCCCTTTACGTACCTGGGCTAATCGTTTATATAGAGCTTTGATATTTTTGTTTATGCAAGATGATGATTCCTTATTTGAAATTCAAATCCTGGAGGGGAGATCTTATCTATATTTGAATAATTGGATAACTCTTCCTTGCCTGGATTATCCTCAAAGTGTTGCGAGCAATTATTTATTTGAATTACTGCATGGCCGAGGAGTTCAGGTGAGGGGACTCTAGACTGCAGAGTAGTGGCCGGGATGCATGGCTAATGAGAATCCTTAGGCCGCATAATGTAGGCCAATTAATCGGCCATTGGCCTTTAAGGAGATATTAAATCCCTTCCCATTACCCATCGAAGTCTCATCATGCTAAGTTTGATGAGACTTATAATTATTGAGCTATATCGGATTTGTTGTCTTTTTTATTAGAGCGTTGTTTTGCTTTGGAGTCTGACACATTGTTGAGGGGTGTAGGCTGATGATTATAGAGAGGCTGATGAGAGTACTCACGCACAAGTGATGAGGGTATTGAGGGGTTGAGTATCGAGTCCTTGCCCATAAGTAGCAAGGAGTACCAAGTACTTGCCCACAAGTGGCAAGGAGTACAAGGGGTTGAGTACTCACCCACAAGTGGCAAAGGGGTTGGGTACTCACCCACAAGTGGCAAGGAGTACCAAGTGTTCATTGCATAAACTAGATTGACTAATCGGCCTAGTAAGCCTTTGAGGGGAAACTAGTACCCCTCCGGTTACCTCGTGAACGAATTGAACTTATAAATGTATACATTGAGAAGAGCGTACCATTGGCGAGAAAGTGTAGTGGGAGCGTTCCTCATATAACTTTGGCAGGACGGGAGGGAGCCTCGATTGTGTAGCCTTGGTGACGAGAGTGTAGTGAGAGGGAGCCTCGACTGCATAACTCTGGTAAGAGGTGTAACGGAAGGTAGCCTTGACCGTGTAACCTTTGGAGATGGGCATAGCGAGAGGGAGCCTCAACCCCATAGCCTTGGCGATGAGAGTGTAGTGGGATGGAGTCTCGACCATGTAACTCTGGGTGACGAGTGTGCGCCTTAGGCGATTAGAGCGTGGCGAGAGGGCTCCTTGAACTATTTAGTTCTGATGAGAGTACCACCAAGGTACTGAGATAAAACCAATCAATAAGAGAGAAAAAAAGGACATTATTAAGTCAAAGTAATGAACTTATTGTCCTAAAATATATACATCAAAAAGTTAAATATGATATCTTCTTGTGGTGGTGGGGGAGCTTTGTCAATTACTTTTGGTTTGCCTAAGCTCTTGAACATAGCATTCTCGGGTGAGTACCTATTCACCACGCAATTTCTTGACTCTTGCCTTCGTCGAGAACTTCATCTTTAGGTAATAAGTTGAGGTGATCAACCTTAATGCATTCAATGTGGGTCGACCAATGATAATGTTGTACGATGATCGAGTCCTTATCACTAAAAAGTCCATCATGGTAGTGGCGACATGGGTGTCCATTCCTATTGTGATTGGCAATGCGATGGACCCCACAGGTTGTATTATTTCCCCCATGAACCTTTCAATGTAGTTGGCATTGGGTGCAATTAATCTACACTGATTCCCATTCTGGTGAAAGTGTCCCAGAACAAGACGTCTACTGAACTTCCGTTGTTGATTAATATTTTTCGCGTTGTGTAATTGGCCTCTAGCATTGTTACTACCAACGTGTCATCATGCGGGAAGACGATTCCTCGGCAATCCTCTTCACTAAAAGAGATCAAGGGAAAAGCTTGCATTCGAGTTTGCATGATAGGCCTATCTACATTGTATATTTCTTCATATCTTACCCATCTAGCATACGTCTTCCTCTCGGATGAAGTCAGGAAACCTCCTGCATATCCTCTAGCAATTGTTCGTATTTCTCCTAAGGGTGGTTGTCTTCGATCTGCATCCTACCGAGGACGTCGGTCTTGCGGCTCTTGTGATCTCCTTTCTCTTTTTGGTGGACCCCTCTTCCTTAGTCTTTCGCTGCTGCACTTTGGTTTCTTGCTACCTGGCTGCCACAGTGGAGTAATGTTTTGGGTGACCATCCGTTCCAACTCGCCGTTATCCCTCATCTCATCTCATCGATTTTTTGTTTTAGTGTATGGCAATTTGCAGTTCTATGCCCGCTTGTATTATGATACGCGCAATAATTATGGGATTGTCGCTTGTGATCCTCGCCACCCGGCTGAGGAGAAGCACATTGTTATAGTTGCGGAGTGGGTGAAAAATCATGTCGACGACATTTGGTTGGAGGTTCTTCTTTTGGAGGAGAATATATAGATCTTCCTCTCCCCTTAAAGTTAGCCCTAGGCCAGGGATTGTCTCGGCCCATCCGGGCTCTTCCACTATCCAAAAGCTACCTTCGCACCCCGTAGCTGCCACCAAAGGGAAGAAACACCGTCTGGAGGAGACTAGGGCGGACAACCATCCTGCACTAGAGGCCCAAGTTCCCAAGGGGTAGGTGCTGGCCGCTGGCTGCCATCGAGATTGTGCACCTGGCCAACTTGCCAAGCTTAGCAGGGGTACTTCACCAAATTGTCCCCATTGAAGTAGCTATAGACTCCTCCTTAGGGCCCTTGGAGTCTCTAGAGAGGGGCACCACGGCTAGAGTTTCGATTGAGAGCGGCTTGACACTGCAGACCAGGGGGTTGGTTACTCTACTATAGTGCTTTGGCAGTTGGAGGCCCTAAACTCATCTGTAAGGGTAGGCACTTACCCTGTGTTGGACTTTCGGCTGCACCTGTCTTGACAACCTTCTCGACTATGAGGGAGCATGTTCTTGAGGATGAAGCTGACGTGACAGGCATGCCTTCTGCGATACCTCAGTTTGAGGTCTATGAATGAAACATCGAGGCTACCGACATTGGCGTGGAGATTCTGGAGTTACTGGGTAGCTCGAACTTGGTCACTGATGGGACCATTGACTCCAAAAGAAGGTTGATCGTCTATCAACGAGTGGCCTCCTTTTAGATGTCGTAGTCAGAAGGACTCAGATGGTACGGATTCACCAATCGAGATGGGTGGGAGGTTAGGTGCAGCTGAATTCGAAGACCAGTCCCTTGGTGGGTGGGAGACCAGCCAATAAAGCTTCATCGAGTCATCCCTCCATTATGCTAATGGCCCACGGGAGGGTGTCGTGAAGAAGCGATTGGCCAGGTGGTCAAATACTTGTCTGGGATATTCCGTAAGGTTTACCATCTCATTCTCTTCCACCTTCCTTCTGTAATCAGCTCTTTCTTCACGGTGGCTTACCTTACTTTTCTTTTCTGCTGGTAGGGTTGCTCTTTCTTGGTGGCTTTTATCATAGATAGTTAGGAGGCCGTGGTAGAGGAAATCTTGACCCTTCATGCGATGAGCTGGTTGGCCATACAATGTGCTGGTGGTGAGAGAGCAAAGTAAGAATCATTGAAGTAGGAGTTGGATGCTGCTCGTTTAGCTTTGGAGGCAGCCAATAAGAAGTCGGCCAAGGATAAATCCTGTTGGAAAGAGTTGAAGAAGAGGACAAAGAAGGATGCTAGGCTGATATAGAAGCCAGAAGGGATTGTTGTAGACCTTCAGAAGAACCTCTTAGGCATGAGGAAGCTCATCCCAAACGTTTAGAGGGGTCTCGCTCACATTTGGGGCTCGCCTCTTGTTTGGATAGCCAACTGAAGATGGTTGCACACGTCTGCGATGTTGCCTGGGCCGAGGGGTGTGCTGAGGGCCTGAAGTCCTTGTTGGAATATCTTTTGGAGAATCTGCAGCCATTCCTGCCTGAGTGTGAGTGGTTTTTAAGTGGTCTTGACCTCAACAAGGTTTTGGTCAATGAGGATGCTTTCAAGCACGGTTGTTGGCTGTGGATGGATCTGATGCCGGATGCCTTTAAGGGACCTGTCAAACTAGATCCAGCTGCTTCCTCGGCTTGTGCCTCAGAGGATGGGGGTCACTAGTTGGAGCTCGATATGCCTGGACATTACGTGCTTTGTATTTAAAGAACACACTCCTTTGCTATTTGTAGTGCTTTCTCTATTTGTTTGCTCAGGATTGATCTCGCATTTACTCTAGATGCTTTACTTTACTTGCCCCCCTCACCAATCCTTATCGAGTGCCCGTGATGAGAATCTATCTATGTCCCTGCCTTTCTACTATGGCCTACTTGGCTAAGCCGCGGGAAATTCTGTACCCCACCAAGCACCTTGGTCTTCCTTTCTGAATAGCCATTAGGATGATTTTCACCCCGTCGAGCTTTCCAACCTTTTCCTTTTATCAGATATGTGGTCGTGCCTTTAGTACCTTCCACATGTCGCCTTACCATATCTCTACAATGATAACAGAGTCCCTTGTTCCCCGTGCAATCTTGGGCAACTGTTCAGCTTCTATAATCATAACAGAATCTGACGGTTTCGCTTCGCATTTAAGGTGCCCCTCGATTCTCTCGCCATTAACTTCGCCTACCAGTTGCTTCTTCCCAAGACTTTTCACTAGACGTCCCTTGCTCGATCTGTGTGAATCATGGGGATTGGGTAGAGCAAATGGGCTCCAGCTGCTTCGGACTCCAAACGTCACATCCGTCTATTATAGGGCCTATCCCGCCTCAATTATTTTTCATCTTCCTCTTTGCGCTAGCTCTTTTGTCCCATCTTGTCTTCCCTGGGCCACTGAATTTGGGTTCTATGGATACCTCTTGCTTTAGCTTTTCTATACAAAAATGCTTCACCGTTATCCCTTTATTCGACCTTGCAAGCTCGATTTGCGAATAGTTGCAATCTAGTGCTCTTCACTTTATAGAAATGCATTCTCTTTCTTCATTTTCCTCATCCTTAGTGGCGTGTTCATATAGAAATTCATTCTCTTTCTTCACACTTCAGGACATTGATGGAGCTCACTTCGACTCGGTTGAACCACCTCCCCCTCCTGGATGCTCTCGATGTAGAAATCAATTCTGGAATGTTGTAATTCTTGGCACTGTTTGTCTCTCGGTGTTACTTTTTAGTTGATTTTTTTTCAATTGGCCTCGAATGGGGTGGGTTGGGGTGCGGTTGGGGGGGGGGGGTAGTAGAAGACTTCCTCGTGGCTGCTGTTGGTTCATTGTAGTGATGGAGATCTCTGTCCATCGCCTTCCCCAGAGGGTGTTGTTTGCCGACATCGCTCTTTGTCTGACCAGCTTGGTAAGTAGGAATGAATGATGGAGTTGTAGGCTTCCAGCTTTTAGTGTGATATGATTCGGCTTGGTTCCAACCACGCTTGTCGGTGCCCTGAGTCATTCACCGTTGGTAACGGGATCTCAAGTTGTACTTTTTCTTTGTCTTGGGGCTTTGTGTTGTATTGTGTTGCTCGTTGTCCTGGCGCTTTATGTTGTATCATATCGCCCTTTGTCTTGATGTTTTATATTGTACCATGTCGCCTTAATAAAAACTTTTTTGCCTCTGTGTAGCTTGCTTTATTCATTTTCTCACTCTCTCCTCTCAACATTTGTTGCTTTTTTACTCTTTTTGCTTGGTTCAGTTTAGGGGGCCGCCAGCATTCCTTGTTGGACAGAGAGGGCCGCCTTCATGAGTAGCACGGTTCATTTGGTTGGCCCTAAAAACCTATAACTTACCGTGATTCAGTTGGTTTTCCATTCTTCACTTGTAGGACCTTCACTCGCCAATCATTCTTCCGCCATAGTTCACTACCTTGCTACCGTTATTGACACTTTACTTCGGGTGGTCGGGGGACCTACCCGCACTCCATCGGGGAAAGCTCGAGATTCCTCAAGCCATCCTGCCATTGTGATGCCCCCGAGGAGGTAACTTTTTCAAGCGATGTTGTAGGGTTGGCCGCTCTCTTGCCATGATGGGAGTTGGGGAAGGTATTCGGGATGCTGTAGGGAAGGGCCTGCTCTCTACCATGGGGGGAGTTAGAGTAGCTTTTGGCCAACTCTTCCTCTTACCCCCGACGGTAGAGGTAGGTATTCGGGCAACTTGAGACTGAACCTTCTCCCGCTCATTGATATCGTAGGGAGAGGTAAGATTTGGGTCAGGTTGGAGTTGGGCCCACTCTTCATTCGTAGCGAAGGTCGGGGTAGGTATTTAGGCCGCCCAAGGGCTGGATTTGCTCTTTACTATAGGGCCCCATGGTAGAGGTAGGTTATTTGGGTAGTTTGAGGCTGAACCTGCTCTCGTTTGTTGATGCATACAAGGAAGGTAACTTTTTCAGATAGTGATGCTGCTAGTCTGCTCCTCGTTACGATGGGGTTTGGGGTAGTTATTCAGGCCGCTGTGAGGCAGGACCCACTCCCTGCTGCTGGAGGGTCAAGGTGACTTTTGGGCCAACCTTTGTCCTTTCGCCCTGCAGTAGAGGTAGGTATTTGGGCAATTTGAGATTGAACCTGCTCCTGCCCATTGACATTGCAGGGAAGGTAGGTGTTGAGCAATGAGGTTGTTTTCGGTCGCACTTTGCTAGAAGGTCAACCTGAAACATCATGGACACAACAAAATCTTTTCATTAACCAATGAAAATTTACAATGTTTAACAAAGTCCACAAAATGAAAATGAAAGAAATGGGAGCAAAATCCTCAAAGCCCCTTCTCGCATTGTCTCTGTCATTGGCACTCGGTATTGCCCTTTCTTGCACTCCCTTCCTCCCCCATGAGCCCAGTAGGGTGAGCCAATGGCTAAGGCCTGCATGGGCTTTTGAGCTCTTGGACGTAACACTCCCGCTTTGACCTACTCCCCTCGGACCTTTTTTAGGCCTCACAGACTTAGGAATTTCATTTTTGAGGTGGTAGGTAGAAGTGATCGCCTGCAGGTTGTTGAGGGTGGGTCTATCGATGATGGCATTGTAGGATGATGAGGCCTTCACTATGAGGAAATCGACCATGGTGGTAGCGGTGAAGGGGCGATGCCCGCGAGGACTGACAGCGTGATGGTTCCCTCAGGATGTACCATATCCCCAGAGAATCCCTTCAGCGGTGTATGAGCTAGTTGTAACCGTGCTGCGTCAATTCCCATCCAGGTGAAAGCCTTCCAGAACAGGATGTCCACAGAGCTACTATTGTCGACGAGAATCCTTCAGGTGGTAAAGTTGGCCACCAGTATGGTTATGACCAACACGTCGTCGTGGGGCTACAACATCCCCTCTTCGTTGTTCTCTTTAAAGGAAACAATTGGGCTTGGCTTGCTTTTTCAGTGCTTGGTTGGGTGATAGTCTGCTGAATATACCTCATGGTATCGAGCTCGCTGCACATGGGCCTTCCTACTGGAGAATGTGGTTCTGTACCCCACATTGTCATGAGTTCGTATCCCACATACAATGCCATTGTTAACATCATGTTTTGTATGCCCTTGGGCTAGATTCTAGGAACTCAGGTTTTCAGTAATGGGCCTATAAAACTTCACGGGGGCTTGAAGCTAGGGGAGGTTGGCTTGGGGGCCAGGGAGCCTTCGATGCTAAAGTTAGTAAGGATTTTGAGAAGATGGCAAATAAAGCGCTGAAGTAAAGAGCAATGGGAGTTAGAGAGCTTTTCTCGTACATGGGGATTGGTATTAATACTGGCGTCCGAGGAGGGGGTAGATCCTCTTTGCTCTTGTGGGTCCCTTGTTCCCATCATGACTCTTGGTCCAGTCTCATTAATGCGGCATCCCTTAGCGGTGGCACCATTAATGCAACACTTGGCTTAGAATGGATTGCCATAAATGCGACATGTTTTAGTAGAGGCACCATTAATGTGTCACAGTATCCTATTTGATATGGCCATCTTGATGTTTGTCCTATTCCGTCGATGAAGTAGTGTAAGAGATTGAAAGGCTCCTCTTCGCTTCACGCTCACCCATCCTGATAGGAATTCGAGGGCCGGGTGGTGCCCAAAGCGGTGGGCAGCCGTTGTGACCACCTCGGACCTGGCCTGTGGGTTGGTTTGACGGGCTCTCCTTGAGCCTTGGTTTCTGCCTCTGACCCATGTGGCCATCCCATCTTAGCCCCAAGGGTATGTAGGAAAAATTCCCTTACATCCTTATTTTTGTAAGTTTTTATATTTGATGATCATTTGTTGGAACTCCGTCATTATTTTATTCTGTTATGAATAAAGTGCTCATTCTAACCCTTAAAGGTAATTTCTTTGCTGGCTTTGCTCATCATTATAATATGCAATCGAACATTATTGCAGAATTTTGATCCTTAAGGGATGGTCTTCCGCTGTGTAAGGAGTTGCGTTTATCAGGTTTACGTGTAGAAACTGATTCTTTAATGGTGTTTTCTTGGTTTCAACGTGGTGAGTGTTCTCATTGGTACCTATGGGATTTTTGGAATGAGGTAATCGATCTCCTAAAAGATGTTGATGGTCATATTTATTATATTTATAGAGAACATAACATGGTTGTGGATTTCTTTGCAAAGGTAGGCGCTTGGAATTCTTGTCTTAATCTTGGTGCTATTAGTTTTCTTCCTACTAGACTAAGAGGCCTATTGCGTATTGATAAAAGGTCTTTGCCTTATTTATGATTTTGGTAACTTATAATTTTTTGTGGCTTGTTACTTTTTTTTTTTTTTACAAAGTTTGATCTGTTATTGGTTAGTGTCCTTAGTTTCTTTATGATTAGTTTATACTTTTTCTCTTTTTTTTTTTGTATTTTTTTTTTATATAATCACGGTATTCCTCCCCCACAAATGAGGACTTATCAATAAAGTTTTGTAGGTTCTGTTCTCATTCTTGAAAAAAAAAAAAAACCTCTTAAATACCAATGTCGAGCCTAAAATTACTCGTGGTGCAATGAAAAAAGGGAGCCAAAGTCAACAGACCACGCCACCCTTAAACATTAATGCCAAGCCTAAGCGATTGAAGGTGCAATGAAAAAAGGGCGTAGTGGTCAACAAATCATGCCACCCTTAAACACCAATGCCGAGCCTAAAATGATTCTCGATGCCATGAAAAAAAGGTGCGGAGGTCAATAGACTACACCACCCTTAAACACTAATGCTGAGCCTAAACGACTCGCGGTGCTATGAAAAAAGACCGTGGAGGTCAACTGACCATGCCACCTTTAAATATCAATGTTGAGCCTAAACCAACTTGCTGGGCCATGAAAAAAGGGCGTCGAGGTCAACATACTATGCCACCTTTAGCACCAACATCGAGCCTAAATGACTCACGGGGCCATGAAAAAGGGCACCGAGGTCAACTGACCATGCTATCCCTAGGCACTAAGCACGAGCTTGAAAGGCTCGTGGTGCCATATAAATGGTGTGGTGTTTGGTAGACCACCGCCACTTTCAAAGATTGCTGCGTATAGCATTAATGAAAAGGCCAACAAAAAACAAAGGGGAGCAAACAACATCACCTCGGCGCCCACCCAACGGTAAAAAACAAAAGGTAAAGATGAGGCAATTAGTCACAAGAAAAAAATTACAGACCAAACAACACATGTAAAGCCAAATGATTATGTATAGCCAAAACAACTGTTTTTATGAGTTACAAAAAGCGCTATTAGAAAGGAGATTTAAGCGTTATCGCCTCCAAAAGGTGAGGGAGGAGGAAGAATATCTTCAAAAGCATTAGGCATTTCCTTCTGACCAAATGCATCGGCAAAATGGTGAGAAGCTACGTCAGGCTTGAATAAAATTTGATCCAAGTGTGTCAAGTCAGTAGAAGGATTGGTAAGTAGGTGGGACCTGAGCCCCAGTATGCCAGCACTGTAGCTTTAAGTAAATGCACGATCTCTGGCTGTAGGGGCAGTAGCCAATTAGGAGTGCCAGTAGGTAATCTCCTCCTGTGTAGCCCCTAGTTGGGCTTTCTTATCATTCAGGCGACTGTTGTTTGCCACGACGGCCAAATGTAGCTTCTGTTGCTTCTCGTCCTGGTCCTGGTTTGCTCGAGTCTTTTTATATTGTTCATGTCGCTTTTGTAACTCTGCCAAGGAGCCATGAGCCTTGAAGAGGTCAACCTTAGCCAACTACCCCTTTTCCAGTGAAGCCTCCAGCTCTTACATAAGCCCCTGGTTATAATCCTGAGAACTGGACAGTTCCTGGCGAATAGATTCCAACTCCCGCTTAAGGGCCAAAAGATTGGAGTTAAGGCGACCCTTGTTCAAACTCAAAATCCCTTTGAATAAGGGAGAGTTGAGCCCTAGTAGAGTCCCACTCTGACTCTAGCAACCCTAAGGCAAAGTTGTTTCTACTTTCACCTCCCTGGCATGATGAAGTTCATCATGAAGGTGAAAAACTTCGTCTTTAAGGATTTCCAGGTCGCTGAATAGGGTGCAGGCACAACCATCAACCTGCTCCAATGCTACCTCCATCTCCTCCCTCTCGGCCTTCCACGTCTCAAATTTTGCCTTGGCGTAGAAACCAAACTTAAGCCCCTCTCAAACTTCCTCATCTAAATCATCTCAGTCTGCCATGATCCAAGTTGCTAAGTCGTTGAAGCCTTGAAAAAGGAAAACACCAAGGCAGAATAACTAACAAGCAAACAAAAAAGTGAAGAACAGGGGATTCATAACCAATTAAAATTACCCCTGAAAAGAAGGTCCTCAGTCGATTAGCCATTTTGGTGGTGGCTTTACCTTGAGCAGTGGTGGAGGAAGAGGATGTACCACCTCGAATCTCCTCAAGACCAAGGCTGCCACCAAGTAAAAAGGCCCTAGGAAGGGGCACAGTACATGAGTCAGCCCCAGCTCAAGGGGGCCACTAGAAACTCCCAACGGGCGAGCAGCACTATTATAAGCAAGGTCTTCGTCAGCCAAGCATACGCCTTCGCCCATGAGGCTGCTAAGGGGAATGGCTCCTTCCAAAATAGAGGAACCTGTATCACCTCCAAAAGATGAAAAGAAAGGGGAAGGAATGGAGAGGCGCTCACTGCTCGCATTGAATGAGGGAGTCTCCCCCCCAGAGATGGTGGTCGGCAGGGAATGAGGAAGTGAACTTCCCGCCTCAGCTTCTCCATCAACTTCCTCTACATAGGGAACCCCATCGTAGTTTGTATTGCCTAAATTATCTACGCCCTTTAATGGGGGCATCCTCCCAACCTCCATATTGGGTAGCATTCATCTCACCACCCAGTCTGGCATCCGTTTCACTGTCATGCCCGTCGATACTAACCTAGCTGGCAACAGCTTTTTCTTTGCCCAAACGGGAGTCTACCTCCCGAACTACAGTATTTTCAATAGTGGAGTCAAAACGAAGGGCGGCCACAACATCAGTACTTAGCTTGCCATCCCTCACTAGATTCTCGAACAAGGTGTTTGGTGAGGAATTGCAAACTCAAATGTAGCAGCCAAGTCGGAGAGGGCTTGACTTGCCAAACCCTCAACATCACCAAGGTCTAGGGAAGTTGCACGTGTGGGTGAGGTGTTGAGCGTGGAAGATGGGGTAACAAATGGAGGAGTAGATGCCTAGTGAGGGCCGTCAACTCTATTTTTCAAAGCCTTCTTCTTTTTAGTGGGAGAAGAAGCATCATTTGAAAGAGCACGTTTCTTCGAAGCTTGTTTCGGTGGAGAGGGCGACGCCACGACCTTGGTCAGGAACAAATGACCTTTAACATGGGAGCAATCAGGTTTCGTCAGGAGGTGGTCTATATGGGCATGGGTTAATAGATATTTAGTCCAAAGATCGTTTGGATGGCCTTCTACCCAGGGGTGAACCATTTCAACTAGGGCCAATTGTTGCTCGAACAACGTTTCTATGGCCGCTAGCAAACCTTTTTCCTTAGGAATTTTTCCCCAATTGGCCCTAATGGGAAAATCTTGACGGAGAGTTTCAAAACTCAAAAGCTCCCAACCCTTACCAGAAATGAACAAGAATTTTCCCGTCCAATTCTTCACATTCAAGTGGTGGGGCTCGAATCGGGCTAGTGTTTGTCCCTTATCTTTTTTTTGGAAGCTTAGAATGTTGCCTTTAATAGACGGTCGCATATGGTTAAAGGCCAAGAACTCCCTGGCAATTAAATCGGGGTATTCCTGGTCGGCAGGCTCAAGGGCCATACGAAAGACAATACACACACAGAGGAGAGTCTTCCACGTATAACAATGGAGTTGAGCAGGAGCAAGGTGAAGGAGGTCAAGAAGGTTGCATACGGGGTGAAAGAACAGAAACCTTAGCCCATGCGACAAGGCATAAACAGTTAAGGCAACTTTGCCACTGAAACCTTCTTCATCCATGCAATCGCGATCAGGGATCTCTAGGCAAATAGTGTCTGGGATATCTAACTTCTCATGCAAATTTTTGAGATCGTGGGGCTTGAGATTAGTATGCCATCCATACCCTTCAAACATTACGACATCCAGGACATTGAAAAATTGCATGTTGGTGAGACAGGAAGAAATGTCTTGTTCAACCATCAAGAATTGAAGAGGGAGTAGGATGAGAAATTGCAAGAAATCACTAGAAATCGCAAGAGAGAAGCAGCAGGAAAGGAGAAGCTAGAAAGAAGAGGTAACTGAAGGGAAAGATGGGGAAGAGAGCAGTGTGCAAACTGAGTGGGGAATACGAGGGGCCGATGGCTCTATCATCATGACTTGACAACAGGACGCGACGGAAGGGGAACGGTTATACGTTACCCAGTAACAATTGCCACATCATGAACAATTGAAATCCCTTTTCTTGATTCTTGAAAATTGAAAAGGGTTGGATAAAATACTTAATGGGCTAGCAGGGTGGCCCATCAAGTTTAATAAAAGGTTAACAAGGTAGTTGAAAGGCCCGAAATCTAGTCCAAGTCAAACACAGCATGAACAGTAAATTTACAACCTTGGAAATAAATCAGCATAGTCATAAAGAGGGATTCGCTAGAGTAAGAATTTCCTATGCCTATGAGCAAAGGGAATTAGCAATGTAATTGAAGGGTCTAATACTGGCCTAACTTTGACTTCAGGTGTTGACAATAGACATGACCCAAGTTGTGGGCTATGGGCCCATGAAGGCCTGATACTATTTTTGTTCTCAGGATGGATAAGCAATAGAATGACAAGCGGATAATTCCTATTTATTAAAGGTAGACTTCATGCCTATTTAGCCGTGAAGATAATCAAGTCACAATATTGATCCTGTACGAACCTACACTTATATATATGGGCACTAGGTAATTTTGGGAACATCATCCGACTATATACTTGATTTATTATACCTCACTCTTTATTGGATTAGGCATAGAAATGGTCGCAGGCGACTAGTGCTGTATCTATTTGACTTACAGGTTAACCATTATGATTGGTGGTTGGTCCTTATAAAAAATGAATAAAAATTATTTAACAATATTTATAATTTTTTTTTTAAATTAAAAATATTTAACAATATAAAAAAAATGAAGAAAGTAAAATAAAAATAAATAAAAATTATTTTTAGCTCTTGTCGTGCTACATCCTGGTGTTGCTCTTTATACAAACCTCAAAAAACTCCTACACCACAATTTCATCAATACAAAAAAAAATAATAATAATAATAAAAAAAAATAAAAAAAAAAATAAAAAAAAATTAAATAATAATAATACATTGCTCTTTCTTTCTTTCTTTTTTTTTTTTTTTTTTTTTTTTTTTTTTATTTTTATCTTATCTAAAGAGACCTATAATGAGGATTGCTGCGTTATTACGAAATGAATAGGTTTATTATAACATTTATATATTCTACAGCATAATTTAAAAAATAAATTTTAATATTATAAATTATATTATCTTATATGAATATTGTGTAATGTAAAAACTTTAGAAAAAAATTGCTGAAAAAGAAAAAACTTGCAGTTATATAATTTGCTATTAGTAAATAGATAAATTTTATGTAAGACTTTTTCAAAAAGTAGATTTCATTTTAAAAGGTATAAAAAAAATTAATTTTTTATAAAGTTCATTTTTTTTATAAAAGGGTGAAGTGAAACTTGTTTATTTGGAGGGGAGGGTGCCTGGTGGTACCTAAGTCTCCATCCCAGGTCGTCGACACGTATGCTGCATTATATTCGAATTTGACTCGGCCCAATTTATTCCAACCTTGCCTTATTGCATAAAAAAGTAGAGTACAACTGTGAATTGGTTTGGGTCAGATTAAAATAAAAAGAAAAAAATAGGAATGACCTACAAGAGCAGGGGCCGTTTTACAAATACTTGAGGAGAAAAGAAAAAGTGCAAGGGCCGTTTCATAAATATTAAAGGCAGGGAATAATTTTCACACTTTCCTTCTTAAAAGTTATATGCTTGAAAGGCTAAATAATTTAGAAGAAAAGGAGGCTGAACGAACTTTGTGTACCCAACCATGCAAAAAGTGTAACGATTGCTTTAACCTTATAGTGGTCAAATCAATAATCTATAATTTAGCCTAAGAATAAGATTAAAAATGAAGTTACGAAATAAAGTAAGAAAGAGATAAGATAAGTTAATTCAGACTCATTAAAAAAAAGAGACTCAAATTTTTAATAAGAAAATATTACGTAAGGTAAGTTAAACTCAATCACTCTAAAGAAATAGATCTTTATATAATGTAGAGACTCTCCACAAACTCGACATACAAGCTCTTTTCACAAAAGCTCCCTAAGCCCAGACTTGCCACAACTTCTCTACTCTTAGGCTATGTTGAGTTTGTTAGGCTATGAGAGATTGTAAAATCACCTATTATAGTAGATTTCACCGCCAAACAACTCATGGACATATGCATTATGATAAACCATGTAAATTCTTGTATCTCTCTATATTTATTTTTATTTGCTTATTTATTATGTATTTTATGGATGAATGCGAAGAACACTGTATTGAAACCCGAATTATCATCGTGGACTGGGGATGACTCTTTCCTCCCTTCCAGTTTGTTATGCAAATTAACGCTCCTGTGCGCCCAAAAGGTCCAGCCACCATCTTGCCACTTAGCTCGCCGAAGCTTTCTGTCTTCGACAAGAAGGTCCTTGACCACAGAGGCTTTGTTCGTGGCCGTACCTCGCCCCCACCACCGACGTTTAACCAGTGTGCACATAAGGCAGCCACTATGCATGCCATGCACAGTGGGCATGACAGGTGCACACCACCATGCACCTAGTGCCCTTAGTCAGTGGGCATGATGGCCCGCCACCTCCTCTGCTCAGTGAAGGGTAAGGCTAGCTGCCTAGTTGAAGAATCAGACTGCTTCTCCATGCTGTAAGCTAGGAAACAACCAAGAAAGTCCCCACTGGTAATCCATGAGCCCAGTGAAGCGGTCGGCGACCACCACATGGTCATCGTTGCTTTCTGTCATCGATGATATGGTCCTTGACCATAGAGGCTTTGTTTGCTGCCACCATCTACATTCGACACAAGAGCTAGTCAATGCCTCTCCATTACTGTGAGTATGCCTCTGCCATGAACCGTAGGGAAGTTGTACGCAGCCCCACGACTCTACGCTGGAAGTGGTGGAAGGACAACTCTTTGACTCAAGAGATTCTCTAAAAGATCAGATAAGATCTCTCACTTTTCATCTTTTATTTTTATTTTACTAACATTAGCAAAATAAAAAGAAAATATGAGAGGGGTATATGCAGATACACGACGTACATTGCACACATTGGATGTACATGCATGCATGCCTTACAAGCTAAGTGCATGTACATGCACGTCCCACGTAAAACCCGAGTTGTACATAAGAAGAACAATGTTAGCAACTGTTGCATATTGGAGTCATGTACCCTGGGACTTACATGGTGGGCAAGAAGGCCCTCCACCTCTACTCCACTGCAATCACAAAAAAATAATCAGATACAAACAAATTCTACTATAACAAAAACTTTTGACAGCAAACAAGCACACTGAGAATTGAGAATAATAGCTAAATCTCTTTGTAACACGATTGAATCTGGAGGCAAAGATAAATGCACTTTAATTGCTCTAGTGCCTAGGCTCAACCATGAGTCCTGATTCATACGAGCAAAGCATCTGCTAGATCATCTTGGTTTATCTCTTTCAAACTTGCTATTGTAATTTCATTTTTACTAACAAAATGGGTTTTTAGAGATTTCTCCCACAGAAATGCCTCGAGCTTCAATGAGAATCCGAGTGGTTACACGCCCTAGGAATATACTTCATTGGAATCACCCGCATGGCGTGAAGCGTCGGCTACAAAGCCTTTCCTAGGTGCTGAACAAGCTTCTTATTCTATTTGCAATAGAATAAACTACTTGGTATCATGGGCATCCATGACCTTCATCAATGCCAAATGATGGCTACCTGCAGGTATCGCTCATGTGTCACCAGCCTTCACCACACTCTAGCGAAATGGCTCAAGCTTACAAATCTCAAACTTATAATTTATATTACACTAGCCTACGTAGTTTTTGGTGAAAACCTCTCAAAACAGTCAAACTCAGCTTCTCGCCACAACAATGCAGCTGATTATCCCTTCAAACATCGAAGTCGAGTCCCTAAACCTGTGGTGAATAACGGCCCCACCAAAGTCGAGTCCCTAGACTTGCGGTGAACAACCACCCTCAAACACCAAATTCAAGTTCCTAGACTCGTAGTTAACAATGGCCCCACCAAAGTCGAGTCTCTAAACTCACAATGAACAACAACCTTCAAACTTTAAATCCGAGTCCTTAGACTCATGGTGAACAACGGCCCCACCAAAGTTGAGTCCCTAGACTCACGGTGAACAACGACCCTTGAACCACAAAAGTCGAGCCCAAAGACTTGCGGTGGAATGAATGTGGAGGTCAAAAGACCCCATGACCCCATTTTTAAACCACCAAAGTGAAGTCCAAAGATTTAGGGTGGAATGGGCGTGGAGGTCAAAAAATCCTATGACCCCTTATTAAACATCAAATTCAAGTCCAGAGGCTCGCAGTGGAATGTGCGTGGAGATGAAAAGATCCTATGACTCTTAAACACCAAAGTCAAGGCTAGAGACTTGCGGTGATGAAACGGGCACGCAAGTCAACTAACTCTGCGACCCTCCCTAGCACAACGCCTTCTCTAGCAAATGTTGAGTGATGACACTTGTGTCACAATCGTCGCTAGCGGGATACATTTGAGAACCAACCTCTGAGCTCCACAATTGCTCTGCATGGGTATCCTTCGGGAATGAGTCAACGGGCTCTACAACTGCCTAGAATGGATCCAGGGAGTTGACGGGCTTTCTGACCACTCGAGTGCGGGTTACTGCAAACAAACTACAACATCAACCACAAAATGTGAACACCAACAACAATTTATACCAAGGGGCAGAAAATTCACTAGTATCAACAGTAGCAAAAAAAAAAAAGGATTATGAAAATACATAACAAAAAACTAATCATGGAAATATGCACTTTTCGCCGACAATAAACAATCTCTTAGGCAAGCATCCACAGAAATAAACAAATTCAAAATCAAGCTATGCACTCACCCCTAATGTAGTCGAGTACATATCTTGCCAAAATCGACCTTCGTTCTCACCCTTGATGTAGTTGAGTATATTTCCCACCCAAGTAGAGCTTTGTGCTTGCACCTCATGTGGTCGAGTACATCTCTCGCCTATCTTTTCAAGCTGATTTCTACACTGCTTAGCACAAAAAAAAAAAAAAAAAAAAAAACAAGAAACTAGGGACCAATTTTTAAAATTTATTCTGCAAATTATCGACTTGAAGATTTTCAATGCTTTCTTGTCCAGCAAATCACCTTTAAGAATCATGGGCATCTGTAGGGGTCAAATTAGTAGCCTATAATTTAGCCTCAGGATAAGACTGAAAATCAAGTTAAGAGATAAAGCCAATAAGAGGTAAGACAAGTTGACTCAGATTCTTAAAATGAAAGAGATTCAGACTCCTAAAAGAAAAAAGGCTTCATAAAAAGGAAAATGCTTCACAAAGTAAACCATTTGTCACTGCACTGGACCTTACAATCTCACACTGAATTTATGTTTCTCAAAGAGACTTACTTAAGGGCATAGACTTAAAAGGCCCTACATGAAAATTAGATGAGATGAAAAATTTGTAAATAATAGTGAACTTAGTAAAGTGATTTGATTTAGGACATTTTATAGAATTTTGAAAAATGAGAAAGAAAAAACTGAATAAAAATATTACAAAGTTAAAATATTGTTATAATATAATTTTAGTATTTTTTGTTTTAGGATTTGAAAAGTTGAATTATTTTTTATGTTTTGTTTGAAAGTTTGAAAAATTTGTAATGATTAGATAATGATTATATGACAAAGTTAAAAATTTGAAATTGAAAAATATTTGTATTTGAGTGATATTTAGATGTTGATATTAGATGAGTTGAGATGATCTCAACGTCCAAAGGTATTGTTTCAATTTACTTAAGGTCCATTCCAAGGTATCCCCATTTAATTCTTCAGTTAGTGGTCAAAATAAGATGGCTAGGCTCTGTTTAGCTTTTCAAAATATCTATAAATAATAGTAAAAGAGTTTATAAATAGTAATAAAATAGTAATAAAACAGTTATATTTCCAAACGTAGTGGATCGAAACTAGTCAATGACATCGTTCATATTCTAGGAAGAGAGGAAAAGACGAAGCCACATTTACATTTTCAGTCGACTCTCTTTGCACGTGAAAGTCAAGGATATTGGGACAAGGTGAAAAGATGAAATGAACATGTCACTTGCCTTCTTTACTACGGCTCAAAGGATGTAATTGACATATATGGCACACGACCTTGACCTGGTCACTCATTTATCTTACATGCCTACGTAAAACAAAGTGGGTAAAAAATACAATGGTTATTATGAATTCATAATAACTTTTATTTCTAGATATAAACAATTACGGAATGAGTCTCCTCTTTGGGTTCTAAGGGGAAACCAGAGGTGGTGTGAGGGGAATATTCTTTTCTAATCAACTGTCTTCGCAAATGGAGGAGAAGGAGGGTAGAGGAGTGGAGAGATTGAAGGAACTATGGGAGGATTTATAGTTGATGGAGGAGGAGAGTTTGAAGATCGAGATCAAGTGAGTGGAAGAAAATATGTTCAATAAAGGTAGTAGGAGTTTAGTTGGGAAAGTGTTCCTAGATCGTAAAATAGGGAGAGGTAATTGCTGCAACTATGGCGAAAGTGTGGAGGGTGAGTAAATAGGCGAGCTTTCAAGAAAAATCCGAGTAATGTATTTGTTGTTGCTTCAGCAACTCATGCAGATAAGATGAGGGTAATGGATGAATGGCCTTGGCTTTTCGATAATCATCTCTTCAGCCTTCAACTGTTTGATGCAAGAACTCAACCAAGTTGAAATTTGATAGAGAAGCATTATGGATTAAGATACATGATTTACCATTGGGATTTATGAATGAGGAATGTGGTTCGCAAATGGGGGGTTCTATGGGAAGAGTGGTGGAGGTGGATGTCCTGAGGATGGGATTGGATGTGGAAGCTTTTTGCGGGTTAGGGTTGAGATGCCAATTTGTAAGGTAATACCGAGAGGAAAATTTATATCAGTTAGTGGGGAAGGAGTGTGGGTAAATTTTCAATACGAAAATTTACCTAGAATGTGTTTTAGATGTGGGTGGTTAGTACATGATAAAAATGGTTGTGTAATGCAGGGGGCTAGTACGGGAGGGAAGGAGCAGTATGGGCCATGGTTGCGTGCGGAGACAAATTTGAGGGGGGGGACTATGGTAGAAAAATTATGGGTAGAGAGAGAGAGAGAGAGAGAGAGAGAGAGAGAGAGAGAGAGAGGAAATAATGGGTCAATTGATGAAGGTGGAGGGTCTGATGGAGGGAATAAGTCGAGGAATAGAGAGAAGGAAGTATGGAAGGGGAGAAATATAAGTGGGGAGTGGGGCTACTTGGAAAAATAGGGTCAAAGAGATGGAGATGGAGAGGAGCAGTATGAAGTGAAAGAGGGAGGGGAGAAATAGAAAGATAACAATGGCGAAGGGTGTCTAGTGTTGAAGGATAGGGAGGGATTCATTGGAAAACAATGGCAGGAAGAGGGGGAGGGTGTAGTGAGAGAGAAGGAAGCTAAAGGGAGGGGAGAGGGGAAGGAGGTGATGGTAGGGGTTGTCCAGATAGGAGAAGAAAAATGGGTTGAAGGCAAAAATGAGATAAAGGGGAGGTGGAAAAGGAGAGCTAGAGAGACGAGAAAGATGAGTAAAAAGTTGGAGGGACTAAGTTTGAAGAAAAGAAGTATGCTATTGGAGGTAAAGGGGGTATAAGAGAGTGAGGGTGTGAAGAAACTTAAAGTAGAGGGAGAAGGAAGGGGTGAGGGATTCAAAATGGGATTGGCAGAGGCTGTTAAGTAGCCCTGCCAAGAGCCATGAAAATATTTAGTTGGAACTGCCGAGGGCATGAGAACTCCCAGACAGTTTAGGCCCTTTGCATGATTGTGAAGGAGAAGCGGCCCGAGGTGATTTTTCTGATGGAGTAAAAAATAAAGGGGAATAAGGCCAATTTTCTAAGGAGGAGGTTGGGGTATGAGGGGTATGTGATGGTGGACCCTATAGGGTTAAGTGGAGGGTTGATTATGCTATGGAAATATGAGGGCAATGTTGAATTAATAAACTACTCGTAAAGACACATAAATGTGTGGTGTATTGAGAAAAAAGAGAATACAAAATGGTTGTTAACGGGATTTTACAGCAACCCAAATGCTTGTAAAAGGAGTGGTTCTTGGGATCTATTGGCAGCTTTTAAACCAAATGGATAAATGGGGTGGTGTGTGGTGGGTGACTTCAATGAAATTATTAGTCAGGGGGAGAAGCAGGGGGAAAGAATAAGGGGAGAGATGCAGATGGATCAGTTTAGAAGGGTGCTAGAGTGGGGAAATTTAACTAATCTTGGCTGGGTGGGAAATAAATTTAGTTGGTGTAATGGACATGAAGAGAATTCGTTTATCAAAGAAAGACTAGACCGAGTGGTGGCAAACCCAGCGTGGCTGAACATATGTACTGTGGTGAGAAATGAAGTGCTTGTGTCTATGTGTTTAGATCATAGTCCTTTGCTTTTGTCACTCTGTTGGGGAGGTAAGGATATGAGGGGTAGGGGAAAAAATTTCAGGTATGAGCTGAGTTGGGATATGGAGGAAGGGTGTAAAAAATTTATAGAAGAAGAATGGGGTAAGGGAGAGGCGGTAGTGGGCTCGATGAATAGAGTGCAAAAATTACTGTTAGGCTGTAGGAGTGCATTAAGCTGGTGGAGTAGGAACTTACAAAAGGATAAGGTCAAAGCTATGAAAGTATTAACTAAACAATTAAAGATTCTGCAAAAGGTTGAGAGGCAAGAGTAGCAGATGGAGATCAAAAGGAAAAAAAGAAGAGAAAAAGAGATAGAGGTGTTGTTGGATCAAGAAAATGTGAGGTGGAAGCAGAGGACAAAAAAACATTGGCTCAAAGATGGCGATAGAAATACGAAATTTTTTCATACATGTGCAAATCAAAGAAAGAGAAAGAATGCTATAATGATAATTCAAGATCAGCATGGAAATGAAGTTGTTGAGTGCAAACAAATTGAAAAGGCTTTCAGATTATACTTTGTTAAAGTCTATAAAACCTCGAATCCCACAACATAACAAATAGAAGAGTGTGTTGGTGCTGGGGAAGAGAGAATTTATGAAGAAATGGAGGGTTTTCTGGAAAGGGATTTTAAGGAGTAGGAGGTGGAATGGGCCCTAAAACAAATGTCAGCACTAAAATCTCCTAGACCTGATGGGTTTGGAGCTGGGTTCTATAAGAATCATAGGGGGGCTGTGGGTAAAGAGACATGTAGGGCAGTTATTGAATTTCTGAATGAGGGCAAGATGAAGAATGGAATCAATAACACATACATCGCATTAATCCCAAAGGTGAAGAACTGTGAAAGAATATAAACAAATCAGCTTGTGTAATGTTTTATATAAGCTGATTTCAAAAGTGTTGGCAAATAGAATAAAAGGGGCTTTACATGAGATTATAGCTTTGAATTAGAGCGCTTTTATCTTGGGAAGACTGATCATGGATAACATTATGATAGCCTATGGATTGCTTTATAGTATGAAGACAAGAAGGAGAGGGGGTACAAGTGATATGACAATTAAACTAGATATGTCGAAGGCCTATGATAGAATTGAATGACCTTATTTAGAAGTTATTTTGAGAAAGTTAGGCTTTGGACAAAAGATTACTAGCTTGATAATGGAATGCGTGAGTACTGTGAAGTACTCAGTTTTGATCAATGGGAAACCATGAAAGTTAATCAGTCCGACACGTGGACTTAGGCAAGGGGATCCACTATCCCCTTACCTGTTCATTCTCTGTGTTGAGGAGTTGAGTCAGTTATTCAGAGAAGCTTAAATGTGGGAAAATATAAGGGGAATAGAAGCAATTAGAGGAGGCACTAGTGTGAATCACTTGATGTTTGCAGATGACTATGTGATATTCAGCAAAGCTAGGAATGAGGAAGGGAAGCAAATGCAAGATGTGCTGACCTGCTATCTCCATGTATTGCAGGCTATTCTATGAGCATTTTCAAACTCGCAAAAAAATTGTGTAAGGAGCTGGAATCTTTGTTCTCAAAGTTTTGGTGGAGGAATAGTCAAAAGGAGAAGGGTATACACTAGCGAAGTTGGGATAAACTAAGCCATTCAAAGACATTGGGGGGTTCAGGGTACAGAAATATGGAATGTTTCAATAGAGCAATTTGGGCAAAGGTTGGAGGTTATTATAGCAACCAAATTCCTTAGTGGGTACTATGTTTAAAGAGAAGTACTTTGATTCTAGCCCTTTTACTGAAGCAAGTTTGGGAAAAGAACCTTCTCTGATTTGGAGAAGTATATGGTCGGTAAGGGATTTGGTGAATCAGGATATGAGGTGGAGGGTGGGTAATGGGAAGGAGATAAAGATTTGGGGCCAAAAGTGGTTACCAACCCTATAACTTTCTGTGTTCAATCTCCTGTAAGGTTACTAAACATCGACTCTAAGGCGAGTGAGTTAATTGATGAAGGGAAGAAAGAATGGAAGCATGACCTTATCATTTGTATTTTTCAAAAGGAAGAAGTAGAGGTAATTTCTCAATGCTCGTTAGTCGACTGGGAAGAAGGGATACTTCGTTTTGGGGTCTGTCAAAAAGTGGGAAGTTTTTAGTAAAGAGTGCATACTTTTGGGACTTACAGAGGCTGAAGGAGGAGTGAGGGAGACTTCAGAGGGGTGCAAAGTGGGTAGACTGTGGAAACAAATATGGCAGCTGGGGGTAGCAAGGATTGTTAAGCACTTTCTGTGGAAGGCAGTGAGTAACACTCTGCCAACAAGGCTTAATTTGTTTAAAAGAAGAGTGATTGAAGATCCTATGTGCCCAGTCTGCAAGAGGGAAGCGAAGTTAGTGGCTCATGTACTATGGAGTTGTCCTGCCATAGGAGATGTATGGGCATAAAAAGGGAATATAATGCAATAACAAAAATCAGAGGGGTAGGACTCTAAACAAGTGTGGAAGGAACTGTATGAAGGGCTGAAAGCGGAAGTGTTGGAACTAATATTAGAGATTGTGAACAAAATATGGGGGAGAAGGAATGGTTTTGTTTTTGAAAATAAATTTTGGAATCCTGGTAGAGTGGTGCAGGAGGCTGTAATAGGAATGAAGGCCCATTGGGAGGTAAACGGTAGGGAGAGAAAGGTGAAGGAAGAGGTAGCAAATGAGAGAGAAGTGTATAAATGAAGGAAACCCAAAAGTGGTATTTGCAAAATTAACTTTGATGCAGCATGGGACTCACAGAAGCAGAAGGCAGGAGTGAGGATAATAGCCAGAAACCATAAAGGGAAATATTGGTTGCGATGTGCTCTTAGTCGAGGTGTGTGTCTTCTTCTTTTTTCACCGAATGTAATGCTCTGTGGAGAGCAATGGATCTTTGTGTGGAGCTGGATGTTAGGAGTAAAAACAAGAACTCGAAATAAAGTCTTGATGTGGAGAAAACTGATTCTCATTAACTTAACTAACTAAATACAATGGTCTGTTACACACATATATATAGACTATAGAAAGACAAGGGGAAAGAGTCCTAAAGTTAACTTTTTATTTTCTACTGATTTACAAGTAATCCAAGACATTGCTTTTCATGACAACCTAGTACATTGCTGCTCATGACTTTATCTGCAATTGTGTGCCTTCTGTTCATGTGTCAATGCATGCTTCACATGCTTTTCTGTTGCTTTACTTCCTTGTGTCAGTGCTTTATACTTTTCTGCTGTAGTATCTTGTATTTCACAAACTTGTATGCTGCATGATACTTTTTGCAAGTCATGGTGTGCTTGTTTAGAGGGTCCATGTCCCTTTTTACTTTCTGTTTCATGTGACTCCCCCTCAAGATGAGCATAGATGTTAAGTATGCCCATCTTGGATAGTAAGAACTGAAAAACAGAAACTATCAAAGCCTTAGTGAAAATATCTGTCAATTGAAACTTTGATGCAACGTGGATATGTGTTATGATTCCAGCCAAGACCTTTTCCCTAACAAAGTGGCAATCCAACTCTATATGTTTGGTTCTCTCATGGAAGATGGGATTCTTGGTGATGTGAATGGCTGCCTGGTTATCACAGAACAAGAGAGCAGGTTGTGCATGATCAATGCTTAATTCTTTTAATAGACCAAGGAGCCAAACAATCTCGCAGCTTGTATAGGCCAATGCTCTATATTCTGCTTTTGCTAAGGACCTAGAAACAGTCACTTGATTCTTTGATTTCCAGCTTACCAATGAGTCCCCAACAAATATGCAAAAACCTGTAATTGATCTCCTAGTTTTAGGACAAGCCGCCCAATCAGAATCACTGTAAGCTTTTAAGTGTGGAGATGAGTTTGATGATAGGAAAATGCCTTGACCTATAGAGCCCTTGAGATACCTGAGGATTCTATAAGCTGAGTGTAGGTGAGCTTGTGAAGGTTTGTCCATAAACTGACTCAAAACATTTACAGCATATGTAATGTTTGGCCTAGTAATGGTTAGGTAAATGAGTCTTCCAATGAGTCTTTTGTAGGCTGTAGGGTCCTGTAGGATTTCATTTGTGGTATGAACTAGTTTATGATTAAGCTCAATGGGTGTGGAAACAGGTTTGGTGCCAAGAAGCCCTGAACCTTCCAAGATTTCGAGGGTATATTTTTTTTGACAAATGTTTATTCTAGTTGATGACCTTGCAACTTCTAGTCCTAGAAAATACTTGAGGGGTCCAATTTCCTTGATTTTGAAATTGCTATGAAGATATGCTTTGAGTATATCGATTTCCTTTTGAGAATTGCCTCCTATGATGATGTCATCCACATATACTAGGAGTGCTGTGAAAGTTCCTGTTTGACTTTTTTTAATGAATAAAGAGTAATCAGACTTGGATTGTTGGAAACCAATGGCTGTGATTGAATTAGAGAATTTTGAAAACCATTGCCTTGATGCTTGTTTAAGGCCATAAATGGATTTATTCAGCTTGCATACCAATTTCTCCCCCTCAAGCTGCTCTCTGTGAATGTTGTAACCAGGTGGTAATTCCATGTAAATTTTCTCATCGAGATCCCCATGTAAAAAGGCATTATGGACATCCATTTGAGATAAAAACCAGTTTTGAATGGATGCCAAGGCAAGGAAGACACGGACTGTGGTGAGTTTGGCCACTGGATTGAAGATTTCTTGGAAGTCAAAGCCTTCTCTTTGAGTATATCCCTTGGCTACAAGTCTTGCTTTGTGTATTTCAAGAGAGCCATTTGAATGAAGCTTGATTTTGACTACATACCTACAACCAATTGCAGTCTTGTTGGGTGGAAGAGTTGTGACAGTCCAAGTATTGTTCTCTTCCAAGGCACTAAGTTCAGTTCTTATGGCATCTTGCCAATGCTTAAACTGGACAGCTTTATTATAGGAGGATGGTTCAGAAGAGAGTGTGAGGGAAGCAGAAAAAGAGTGATGGGATGGTGAGAGGTGTTTGTAGGTCAAGTGATGATGGAGTGGGTGAAGAGTGGAGGAAGTTGCTGCCTGACAGTGGTATTGTTGTAGGTAGGCAGGTTGGTGTTTTTCTTTGGTGGACCTTCGAAGGGGGGGGATTGTTTGTAACTCAATGGATTGGGTTGGAAGAGGGGTGGAGTCAAGGGAGGTAGTAGGGAAGGAGGGTTCAGAAGGGGTTTCAGATTGTGTCAAAGGGGTGCTTGAAAGGTAGTCATTTGGTAGTTCACCCCGTGACATACCAGAAGATGAAAAAGAATTGTCTGGCATTGCTGGTGGGAGTACAAGATTGTGAGGAAAGGCAAAGTGGTTTTCCTTAGAGGAATTAGGAGAGTGAATGGGAGATTGAAAGGGAAAAACTGATTCATGAAAGACTACATTCCTAGAGATGAAGGTGGAATGAGTTTCTATGTCATAGAGCTTATAACCCTTAACATTGGCAGGGTATCCTAGAAAGACACATGGTCTGGCTCATGGTTCAAATTTTGTTCTATGTTGTTTGGTGGTGCTAGCATAACTCAAGCATCCAAACACTCGAAGGTGAGCATATGATGGTGGTGATGAAAAGAGCATTTCATAAGGAGATTTATTGGAGAGAAGAGGTGTAGGGATCCTGTTAACAATATATGCAATTGTGAGAATTGCATCTCCCCAAAATTGAGTGGGTAGTACAGCTTGAAACAGAAGGGCACGAGCCACATTTAAGAGGTGTTGGTGTTTCCTCTCAACAACACCATTTTGTTGAGGGGTATAAACACAAGATTTTTGGTGGATAATGCCGTGGTCTTTATAGAAATTGGCCATATCAAATTCAAGACCATTGTCAGTCCTGATCTTTTTAACTTTCTTATTGAATTGAGTGTGGATGAGTTGAAAAAATGACTGCAAAACAGATCTTGTATCTGATTTTAGTTTCATTAAGAAAACCCAAGTCACTCTTGAATAATCATCTACAATGGTTAAAAAGTAATGAAAACCCTGAAGAGAGGCTTGAGAATATGGCCCCCATATATCACAATGTATCAAGTTAAAAGGCAAAGAACTAGTGGATGTGCTTGAAGGAAAAGAAAGATGTTTCTGCTTTGCCAAATGGCATATTTTACAATGAGATTGATCTTTGGATTTTACATTAGGCTCATAAGAATGAATCAAATTCATTCTTTGAGAAGATAGGTGTCCTAACCTAAAATGCTATAGATCAAAAACTTGTTGAGAAGCTACATGATTGGCTCGAGTTTGATTGGAGAGATTTGAAGGAAGACTGATGTTGCTGTCATGGGAGCAAGGCAGCAAGTAATATAGGCCAGCATGAACCTTAGCAAGTCCAATCGTCATCCATGAAGAGAGGACTTGAATAAAACACATATCACTTAAGAAAAATAGGCATGTATCTGGCCTATGAGTTAGCTTATTGACTGAGACAAGATTGAAAGCAAATGAGGGCACACACAGGACATCAGTCAAAATCAGTGATTCTGAAAGTTTGACAGTGCATATGTGTGTGACATGGGCCTTTGTACCATTTGGGAGCTGTACAAAGGCTTGAATACAAGAAGGAGTTTTGTCAAAAAAAGAGGTGGAGCACACCATGTGATCAGTGGCTCCTGTGTCCATGATCCATGGTGTGTGACAAATATTAGACTGCTTATGTTGAGAGTGATCAGCAGTCAATGAGAGAGTGGAGAGGCAATGATATTTACCTGCTAGGTTCGAGTAAGGTGTGATGGAGGAATTATTTTCAGGAGGGTCTAGTTTGACAGCAGTGGAAGCAGGAGCAGGAGTAGGCAATATTGGCTTGATTTGTCCCAAGTTGAGCTGAGGAAATTGAGCATTAACAAGAGCCATGAGATGTTGTGCTTGTGCTTGAGAGAGATTCAGCTGAGAAGTACTTGAAGCATGTGATTCTTGAGGTGAAGAGGCAACCTGTGTAATAACTTGGTTGGCAGAATATGATGCAGCAGGATTATTTCCAAACTTAGTTTTGGTAAACTTAAAGTTTGGTGGAAATCCTACCAATTTATAACACTTATCCTTCGTATGTCCAACCTTACCACAATGATGATAGATCAAGTCTGATTTTTCCTTTTTCTTTGGAAGATTTTGATAGGCTAAAAGGGCAGATGGCTCTAAGATAGGCAAAGCTGAGTTCCTTGCCTGCCTTTGTCTTTCTTCTTGTAAGATGAATGAAAAGGTCTTGTCTAGTGAAGGTAAGGGACTTAGTAAAATGATTTGTCCCCTCACAGAGTCATAACTGTCATTTAATCCCATTAAAAATTTGAAGACATAGTCTCCTTGCTGGACTTCACCAACAGTTTTTAAGGCATCACAAGTACATTTTCCACAAGTGCAACATGGAAGTGGTCTGTAACTATGTAACTCTTCCCAAATAGCATTAAGTTGGGTGAAGTAGTCACTTACAGAGAGATGCCCTTGAACAATGCTACTGAGTTTGTGTTGGAGGTGGTAGATTCGAGCTTCATCAGGTTGAGCAAATCTCTCCTTAAGTTTGTCCCAAACCTGTTTAGCTGAAGTCATGAAGAATACATTAGAAGCAATCTCTTTTGAAACAGAATTTAGGATCCAAGCTAGCAAGATGTTGTTGCATCTCAGTCATGACACATGAAGGGTTTGACAACTCAGGAGCTGAAATTGAGCCATCCAGAAAGCCTATCTTATTTTTGATTGAAATGGAAAGCAGAAATGATCTACTACAAGATATATAATTTGAACCATTCAATGGAGGTGAGACAATAACAGTATTGGCATTGTCACTATGATGTAGAAAAAATGGACTGTTTGGGTCCTCAACAAGGGAAATAGGAGAAGAAGATGTCATGGCTCAGAAAATGCAATTTCTGTTTGTGAACTTAAGTAGACATAGCAGGACAAGCCTGCTCTGATACCATGTTAGAAGTAAAAACAAGAACTCGAAATAAAGTCTTGATGTGGAGAAAACTGATTCTCATTAACTTAACTAACTAAATACAATGATCTGTTACACACACACATATATATATATATATAGACTACAGAAAAATAGAAAGACAAGGGGAAAGAGTCCTAAAGTTAACTTTTTATTTTCTACTAATTTACAAGTAATTCAAGACATTGCTTTTCATGACAACCTAGTACACTGCTGCTCATGACTTTATCTGCAATTGTGTGCCTTCTGTTCAGGTGTCAATGCATGCTTCACATGCTTTTCTGTTGCTTTACTTCCCTGTGTCAGTGCTTTATACTTTTCTGCTGTTGTATCTTGTATTTCACAAACTTGTATGCTGCATGATACTTTCTGCAAGTCATGGTGTGCTTGTTCAGAGGGTCCATGTCCCTTTTTACTTTCTGTTTTGTGTGACTGGATTTAGGGGATGCAGTGTTTGAAGGTGATGCGAAAGAGATTACAGATCCTGTAAATGATGAGGTAGTAGATACTTCGGGTAGGGGTCAGGTGATTCAAGATTTAAAGGCTTTCTTAAAATCTAATTCTAGGCGGTCATTAGTTTTTACTCACAAGGAGGGAAATGTAGTTGTAGACAAATTTGCTAAATTAGCTGTTAGGGGAGATAAGGAAACCAGTTGGATAGAAGAGGGACCGGTACAGATAGAACATTTGATTGTAAAGGATGAAGAATGTACTGATACGAATTCTTAATGAAATGATACAGAGGTTTATTTAAAAAGAAAAAAAGAAAAAAAGAAAGAAAGAAAGATATAAACAATTACGAATTTTTTTACTACCTATGTTTTCAACTTCGATTAAAATAAGTCATGTTTTTAGTTTTCCCATACCAATATGTCAAAAATTTAACATAAACACCAATAACTAATTGCCACGAGTCGTTTAATTAAAAATAAAATTAAATATGAAAAGACCTTTCAAAGAAAAAAAATTAAAAGAAAACCTCAAAATTGCTCTTAACTAAAAATTCTTAATTTGTCTTAATAAAACCTACAATGCTGAACGGATAGCATACTTCCTGGGACTTTTTCGAACTACTCACTGACTCAACATGTGTGTCCATTGATCCCTGCAGCAGACAGAACCATTGGCAAGCAGAGTGAGTACAAGCTGTAACTACACTGCGGAAGAGTTTCAGTTCTAGTTTCCTGCTAAATTTCTTCACAATGATGATAAGCAGTGGAAGCAAAGTCTTCCCTACATTTTCTAAAAGTTTCTTGTCGTATTCGATCTTCTTCGTCTTTTGCATACATTTGTTGTGTTTCTCTCAATTATATTGCAGTGCTATACATATTTTGAAGGAATACGAATGGACTACCGACAAGCATAATGGATCAACTCTTATGTCGGTTGGAGGAAACTTTGAGTTGGGGTTCTTTATCCCTAATGGAAACTCTATCCACAACAGGTTAGTCGGAATATGGTTTCGATTGGATCCACAAACTGTTGTATGGGTTGGACAAGAACTTGAGGGATTTTTTTTTTTTTTTTGACCATGAAAAAGTAGCTGTAAATAATATATATATACTGTCGCAGATTTGATTGGTCACATTTATATGGTTTGATATGTCTCTCTCTGCCATTTCAGTCTCTTTAGTTTGGGGCAAATAAGTAAAGCCATTGTTCTATCAATAAGAAAAGAAAGGTAAGGCCATTGTTGTGGGGACCAATATTATAAAAGATGAAATGGAGGTGGGTTGTAAAGGCAGGCCGCATGCGATGACCTTGACCGACATGTTTTAAATTTATTATTATTATTATTATTATTATTACTTTTCAACATTATTACAATTGCAAATCAATTCATAGGACTTGTTGAATACGAATAGGACAGGCTCCCTCTATACATTTGTGTCAAGATTCATTGGCTTCTTTATTTATGTGCACAATTGAAAAATTTTAAAATTTGCTCTTTAACTACTTGATCTCTGTTACTACATTCTAATATATAAAATTTGATAGATCAGAACTGGTTATCTCTTGGACTAGTAACAAGGAATCTGTTTCTATGCATAAAGATTGAAGACCAAGAGGAATGCAGAATTGCAACCCTCACCGTATAACTATTAGTTCAATCTAGCTCCAAAGATTTCATCACAATAATTTTTTTCTTGTTCACTGCTATTAAATTTGTAAGTTTGTAATTTGTTTGCTCATATGCTAAACAGGTTGATGACATTGATTTTGAAATCTATACATTAAATATAAACTATTCAATTCAAGTAAAATGGAGGATTGAAGATTGCAGAATTAATGCAGAGTAATTTGGTACTTATCTTTGAGGTCTGATTGGTTCTAATCAGGAATGCATCAGGAAAAGTCAAAACACCTTCTTCAAAAAAACTTCACGGATACTTTATGATTTATAAAAGGGTCTCTTGCGGCGAATATGAATACCGGGCTATCATGTGCAGTGGTAATCAGATAGAAAATGATTACGTGCTGCTAAGAGACCATGCAGCATGGTCCCTAACCAATAAGATTAAAACACGTGTCATTGTAAGTATAAAAAATTATAACAAAGACTATTAGACCTAGCCGTACACGACAATCATTATATAATTCTTCACTTCAACTGAATTTTAAGAGAAAGAAAACAGAAACCAAACGAAACTTTTTTTCCATCCTCGATCGATTGAGAGACCATGAATTAGTTTGTTTCTTGCATTATTGAATATATATAGAAGATGAATAGATATACAACTTTTCTATTTTGTTTTTAGAATTATTTTTAATTTAAAAGTTAACAAAAAAGGGAAATATTTTCTTTATAAAAAATTTAATAAAAATAAATTAATAAATTAATATTATATAAATTATTTTTTTTTATTATAAAGTATATCTAAACAATCAATTATTGCTTGCTGTTCGGTTGGAAAGAAAGAACGTTCTTCGGTAGAAGCTCTGTCAAATAGATGATAAGCAACTTCAGTATGTTCAAAATCACAACGAGAATTCCAGTTTCAACTCCCAGCCACTTTCTTCGTAAAACTGTTAAACGATTGCTGTCTTACATCTTCTTTTTGTACGTGTACTTCTTGTGTTCCTCTGCTGCATATTCCGAGGCTAGAGACATTTTGAAGCTCGGCGAGAAGATTACAGACAATGGAACAACTCTTATCTCCGCTGGAGGGAAGTTTGAACTGGGATTCTTTACCCCCATGGGAAGCTCTAGCGGCAAGAGGTTCGTCGGGATATGGTATCACGGATGGCCAAATCAAACTGTTGTGTGGGTTGCCAACCGTGACGACCCGATACCGAAGGGTTCCACTGGGGTTTTTGGGACTGACGAAGATGGAAACCTCAGGGTATCGGACACCAATGGCACTGGGAATTATTACTGGTCTACTTCTATCCGTAGAACCCCCTCTAAAAATCGGGATCTGAAACTCAATGATTCTGGAAACCTGGTCTTAACCGATGCTGTTAAAAGCACGGTGGTTTGTCTGTGGGAGAGTTTTAAATGTCCAACTGATACGTTTCTTCCAGGTATGAAAATGGTGGTAAACCTAGAGTTGGCTTCGTGGATAGGAAGGGATAACCCGGGAACTGGAATTTTCAAGTTTAAGCTACAAGAAAGAGATCAGTATGTCGTTTCAAAAAATTTGGATGAATACTGGGTAAGTAAAAGTGATTTCCTCTGTTCGGATGAGATGCCTGATGAGATGGCTAACTTACTATCAGATTCCAGCTCTTCTAACCCCTTGATCCAAGAATCAAGGTTGGTGATGGATCACTCAGGGAAGTTACAGTACTGGTATTCTTGGACTTTGGTGTTGTGGGTACCGGAAACCCAGTGTAGCATTTACGATGCATGCGGAAAATTTGGCAGCTGCAATATTAACAATAGGTTAATATGCAATTGTTTGCCGGGGTTCAAGCCTAGTAATCCGGAGGATTGGAAAGCTAGAGATTTTTCTGGTGGGTGTACCAGAAATTCGCCAGCACTCAGCTCAAGAGACAAGTTCTTGAGCTTAAACATGATGAAAGTGATCGACCCAGATAAAACGGAGTTGGTAGAAGATGAAGAAAAATGCAGAAAGTTGTGCCTTGACAGCTCCCGGTGCCAGGCTTACTCATATACATATAGAGGAGAAAGGAAAGGCCGAATCGGTACTACTAATAATACCAACAACTGCTCAATTTGGACGGAGGAAGTGCGTAATCTTCAAGAGGAGTACACATGCCATGGTCTCGACCTCTTCGTCCGCGTAGCTGAATCTGATATAGGTACTCCTTTCACATATTTGAATATGCTGGAATTACCTGATTTGGCTACTGTGGCAAAGCATATTTTGGAAATAAATTTTTGTTATATTTTTTAAATGTATGGCACTAATCTCTATATTATGCTTGATTATGACATTAAGTTACCCTCGAAATCCATAACTGGATGTAAATTTTTGTGAGAAAATTGAAAAATTAACCTCGTTTGCTCATAATCACCTGTTGCCCTTGGGCTGCCAGTGTGTTTATACAAGTAGTTATATTTCAAGCAGCTTGCTACCTATAATAATCTAGACATGTTTATAACACTAGGTGGTCTACAGTTCATTTTTCAGTGTATAATTACTGTTTCATGCTCCATACATCTGCAGAAACGGCTGCAAGGAATTGTGAGCCATGTGGCACAAACGTGATCCCCTATCCGCTGAGCACCAGTCTTAATTGTGGTGACACAATGTACTTCAGTTTTTACTGCAACATGTCCTTTGGCCAGGTCTACTTCAACGCTCCCAGCGGCAACTATCGCGTAACTGGTATCAATCCAAGTACGCGAAACTTTTTCATCCGTGCTAGAAATCCAACACGAGAACTGCATCTCAACCCGTCATTGCCATTTAATATGACCGATGATGGTTCGGGTAAGTCTAGTTCGGAAGTTGAAGATGAAGTGGAGATTAGTTGGGATCCACCAAGGGAACCATCCTGTTCTTCATTGGCAGACTGCAAGGATTGGCCACATTCAAATTGCAATCCAACAGGAAATGGAAAGAGGTGCCTTTGCAACCGGAACTTCCAATGGGATGGTCTAAATTGTACCGAAGGTTAGTTAGGACACTATGTTATATGCATCTTAAAGAGTATTGTTGCTCTTGCTAGTGAAAATAGAATAAGATCATTGCGATGGTATAGCAAATTTGCAACAGGGGAACTGTCCTACTCAAATCATTTTATTGTTTTAATCAATTATTATAATTAGACCCAAAACATGCTCCATTGCTCTGGCTACAGCAGTGTTGGGAGAATAGTTCACTGTTCAACTGATGCCATATCCTGCTTTCCAAAAGCTTTTCTTTTTCTTTATGTACTATCACATCGAGTTTTACCTTAGCAATTGTGATGTCTCGTATAGTTTTTAAAATACTCTTCAGCAATATCATGAATACCGTGCACTAACAATGAATTATGCAATAAAAATACTCTTGGATTTGACTTATTCTCTGATTTTTCCATTTCAACTTGTTCACCCTCATGGCAAGTTATTTTCTGTGTTACATATTGAGCTGACACTAATTTCTTCTTTCTTCCATGTAGAGAGTGATTCTCCTCTTGTACAAGGTGCTTCTCCTAAGCCTTCGGTAGAGCCTTCAGAAAGCAAGGTGAAATTGCTTCTGATTGTTGTGTCAACTTTAGCATGTGTGACTGCTCTCACATGTATCTTCATAGGCATATATATATGGAGAAAAAAGATTGCCAAGACGCAAGGTAACTGATTTGTGCTATAGGAAGTCTCAAGTTCTGTCCATTTAAATCAAAATAAAACCAGTTAGTTCTTTTATGTAGTTTAAATAATAAGCATGATTGTCTTCGTAACACAGCAAACAGAAGAAGTAATCAAAGAAATCGAGCACTTCACACATTACATAGTGAGAGACATGTCAAAGATTTGATTGACTCCGGTGAGATCAAAGAAGAAGATGAAGGCATAGATGTCCCCTTTTTTGACTTGGAAAGCATAGTAGCTGCCACAGATAGCTTCTCAGATGAAAACAAACTTGGACAGGGAGGCTATGGGCCTGTTTATAAGGTAATTTCAGAAACATTGATTTATATTCCATGTTCAGGAATGCTAGTTAAGTGGTAACATTCTGGGTGTGGTAACTTGGTCCCAGGGCACATTTCCAGGAGGTCAAGAAATTGCTGTTAAGAGGCTCTCAAGTGTCTCTGGACAGGGCTTACAGGAATTCAAAAATGAGGTCGTGTTGATTGCCAAACTCCAACATAGAAATCTTGTTAGACTTCGAGGGTATTGCATAAAAGGAGATGAAAAGATTTTGCTCTATGAGTACATGCCGAACAAAAGCTTAGACTCATTTATATTTGGTTAGTTTCTAAACCGAATTGCTGATTTTCTCCAGTGCTTGTCTGCTTGATAAACTGAATCTGGCCTTGAGTAAAGCTGACTTGTTACTGTTGCTGAAATTGTTATCTTCAATGCATAATGGAAAACATGAAGATCAAAAGCTAAACGTGCTTTTGGACTGGAAGATTCGATTCAACATCATCTTGGGAATAGCTCGAGGACTTCTTTATCTTCACCAAGATTCCAGATTACGGATTATCCATAGAGATCTGAAAACCAGCAACATTCTTCTAGATGAGGAGATGAACCCCAAAATTTCTGACTTTGGCTTGGCAAGGATTGTTGGAGGCAAAGAAACTGGGGACAACACGACCCAAGTAGTTGGAACTTAGTAAGTTTCTCCTAGACAGTATATTTATGGAAGCTGATCTCTCTCTACTGTATCACAAGTTTCAATATCGTAAATCCTGTTAGACAAAAGGCATACAAGTGCCAACTTATCCCTGCACTGATAATCATTGTAATGCAGCGGCTATATGTCTCCAGAGTACGCGTTAGATGGACTTTTCTCAGTCAAATCTGATGTTTATAGTTTTGGCGTTGTTCTCCTTGAGATTATAAGTGGAAAGAAGAACACACGATTTTATCAGTCAGAACAAGCCATGAGCCTAATAGGATATGTAAGCATGTTGGAGTTTCATACATTATTATTATTATTATATTGACTTTATACTTCCTACCAACTTATTTAACATATGTCTCAGGCATGGAGATTGTGGGTAGGAAACACGGTGTTGGATTTAATGGACCAGACACTGCATGAAGTTTGCAATGCTGACCGGTTCGTGAAGTGTGCTAACATTGCACTCTTATGCGTTCAAGATGACCCAAATGACCGTCCTACCATGTCCAATGTTGTTACCATGCTTGACAGTGAAACTGCGACAGTTCCAACTCCGAAAAAACCAGCTTTTCTTCCAACTCCAAGGAGAGACCTTTCTAGCACAGCTAGTTCTTCTAGTAGACTAGACACACGTACAGAAGTAACTGGTAGTCTAGGAGAAACAAAATAATGTATGATTCTCAGATTGTGTTGGATGTGAAGCACCGTTAAGCTTGCTCTGTGATTAGTTAGCTATGTGGTTCACTTATTATTGCTTGATTTGTTTAAAATTGTAGTCTGAAGCATTGTGTATTCCCCTACTGTCCTGCTGCTTGTATACTGCTCAACTTTGGTTTTACCTGCAATTGTGCTGGAAATGTAGTACTGTTGTAATAACCGCACTCATATATTATTAGGAATTGAACACGAACAAATTTTATCTTTCGATTTTCATATTATTATACAATTATCTTATTATTATTATTATTTGTATTATCAATTTTATCGGATTTTATGGCATTAATAAGCTGTTTATATTTTAAATACGGATTTTTATTATCGCTATTATTTTAATTATAATAGTTAATATTTTCATTTTTATTAATAATAATCTTTCCTTATTATGCTCAAATTTTTTGTGGATCTTTCGTCGTCCTCCATGTCTTTACCCTCTCGAACCTTCAACATTAATTTGAACATTATGTTGTAAACGTGATGCAAGTGCTGAAATCGTCATTTTTATATCTCTTTACCCCATTGTTTTTCCTTCACGCCATTATCTTCTTTATGGTATTGAATCTTAATCTGGAAGATACCGTATACATTACAAGGAATCAGGTCTTTTTAAGTATTTAAAATCGTCTCAAAAACTCTTATATAATCGCTACATTTGATCATTTCTAGCAATTTTTAATTCGTTGTATGTATAATGAAATTAAGTGTTCACTTCTAATCAATTGCAGCGATAGATAAAAATAGTCAGTAAACTCAATATTACCAATGATTTTTTTGGCTATAAAAGACATAAAAAACGCTGGGAATGGTGTGATTCATTTATGAGTAAATCGTTGAGAAAGGTTAATTGCAGCAATATATATCATCACGATAGCATCCAAGATTGCCGGAAGTGACTCATGATTTTTCCCGACGAATGTAGCACTATCGTTGCTTGAAAGTATTATTTTTGGATTAGGTAAAATATTTTTATAGGCTGAGAAAATTAGTGAGACAAGTTGGATTATTTATAGAGGGTATGTTGAGACCCAAAACTTAAGGACTCAAAAAGAAACCCAAACCTTCTACATTTAATACCAAGTCCATGAAAGCCAAGGACTAGTTCCACGTCAAGCATGTTACATGCCATGCACGACTCTTCCCTTCTAGGGTTCACAGTTTTGTATAAATATATATATATATATATATATATATGTATATATGTAATCTGTGTGTGAGAATTCTCCAAGAATAGAGTTGTCGCAGCCTAAGTTTCAGTGAACCACCTCCACAAGCCGTAGACCGAGAAACACCCAACCCGTGTACATCAAACCTCTGTTTTTGCCAACGAAAACAGAGCATTTTGAGCTCTCAAAACTATTGCTTGACCAAGGGCCATTCTTGGCTGTTGTAGTTCCCTTCATCGTCAGCGACGGAAGCTAAGACTACGGTATCCTCGCCGCACCATCACAATCCACCGTTGCACAAACCATTGTTGATCTTCAGCCTGTTTCGTCGCCACTCCTGATTTTCTCTGGGTAAGCTACTGCACGCCTTCTCCCTTCTTTGTGTAAGTTCAACCGCACCCCCCTTAGCCTGTTGCTGGCGCACCATTTCAGCCATGATGTCTAGTTGGTTTCCATTAGGTAGCCGCTGCTCGAAATTTTTTTGGTTTTATTATATGTTTCGGTTTGCAGCTTTAAGTTGTTCAAGTTTTCCCGTTTTCAGTAGTGCATACCTAGCTATAATGTGCCTAACTCATTTTGGGTTTAACCTTTATGATAGTGGTTGTTTTATTTTCAAAAGCTTGTTAATGTGTTAAAGTGGATTCGGCATGATTTATTTTTGGTGTTAGCCGAAAATTTATTTGCCTCCATCCCGAAAATTATGAAAGGTATTAATTTATATTATTTAGTATTAATCTTTCAATTTGATTTTAGTTGTGAATAATAAGTGTTTAATCTTTTATTTTAAAACACTTAAAAGTCTAATGTTTGAAATGAATCTTTAATGTTATTTTTATAGATGTGGATATATCCATGTGAATAAAGTTATATTTGTAAAATAAAAGAACATGTTAGGAATATTTAAATGATATGATTATTATTACACTTCTTGTAAAATTGAATAATTATGTTAGTTATAAGAAAGTAAACATTTTTTTTTTTAAGAGAGAAGGTTTTCACGACTTTTTTTTTTTTTTGGAATCTAAAATGATCAAAGCATTCTATGTTATTAATATGTTGGATATTTGAAGATATCATTATTAATTTTTTTTCCAGGTTAAGCAAAATATTTATTCGATTATGAGAACATTGAGGAATTCAAAAAGTGAAAGTATTCTAAGAGTTAAGAGAATTTTAGGCTTTGATGAATTAAAATAGGTATTTTAGGTGTAAATACGAGTTATATGTTCATTTGGACATTTATTCAAGTTACATAAATTTTTATAGGTGATGATTGATATTCGTTTGACATTGTTTTGAGGAAATTCAAAGAAGTAAAGAAGTTTAGGTAAGTGAGGTTCCATAATAGATTTTGCATAAAAGGAAAATGAAATGAGATCTACTTTTGAAAATGTGCTTGTTTATTTTTGAAAAGAAATGTGAAAACAACATCAGTTATTTGTTCAGTATTACTCATAAACTCTGATGAAATAGAAAGCATTTTTATCATGACTGGTGTAGACATAAGTTTATTTTTGGCATTTTGTTTTCTGAACTATGCAAAAAGAGCAAATATAAAATTTTGTGCATGACTATATGAATATGCTCCAGGTCTGTTTTGATTTTGAAGATGATATAATTTTGTTTAGTGCTCTATTTTGATAAGATGTGACTTCTGAAAACATTTAGAATGACTTTCTGATTTTGAATTTGATTATGTTTCCGCTCTATTTAGTTACAGCCCTGCCACGGGTGATAATAGTAGCATACGGCCCAACCATAGGTGATAATAGTGGATATGGCCCAACCATAAGATATAATAGTTAATATGGTCCAACCTTGGGTAATCATAGTGGATATGGCCCAACCACAGGTTATAATAGTGGATATGGCTCTACCATGAGTTATAGTAGTGGTCTCTATTTGAGTGCACACATTGGTGATAGTGTAATACCTGGGTCCAGCACCAAACCCGTTTCCTAAATATTTTTGAGGTTATAGGTATGAAAATCCCATTTGAGATTATGAGTAAATTTTTGAAAGAGACTACAAGTCTAAGATTTTATTTTTGGCCGATATTTATTAGACTTGCTATTTTAGTTAAAATCATTAAATATTTTGGTTTGGATGGAATCTTGTTTTGGGCCAAGGAATTTATGGACCAAGTATATACGTTTTTTAGGGGTTAGTTGAGACCCAAAATTAGAAGAGAAAGCCCAAGCCCATGAGATCTTGTTTAATACTCCAAGTTCTTCACGATGCACAACCATTTGTCATGCATGCACGCTTCAATGACGTCTGTTTTCCACGGCTTGCTGTTGCTCGTCTCTCTTTTCCCGCCCTCTCTAGGGTTTTGTTTTCAATCCTCTATATATATTCTCTTGCACACCAACAATCTTTCATGCTCGAAAAACCCCAAGTTGTCGCTTCAGTTTTCTCCTTCTCCTCTCGGTTTCCCACTATAACCATCGTACCTTCTCCTTGACTCCACACCATCCGAAACCCAGCCACTCTCCTTGATTTCCACATTGTCCAAAACTAGCCTCCAATCTCACATCACCGCTAGTGCCCAGCCACCAATTCATCACGGGAAAATAGCTACTTAGAGCCCCTGTTTTCATTCACCAAAATAGAGCATTTTTTTCCCTCCTAGCTTCCACCCTCGTTGCTGCCACCGGATGAAGCTCTGCGACGCTGACCAGCCACTCCTCCATCAACCGTGCCACCTTGGTAAGTATTTCTTTAGCTTCTTCTATTTCGCTGTCACTCTGTCTCTCTCTCTCTCTCTATCTATCTCTCTCTCTCTCTCTCTCTCTCTCTCTCTCTCTCTCCATTTTTAATGTTCGTTCACTCTTTCTTTCTTTCTTTTTTGTTCTTTTTCTCTCCTTGTGCTCTGCCACCACCTAGCCGTGTAGCTGTCAAAATTCGCCTAGATACGCCACATCTCCCTCCCTCGGTAAACTCCTGTTGCATAGCTTCTTACATGGGTGAGTCTTTGTTTCAGTCTCACCATCACTCTCGTTTTACAAGTGAAGATGAAGAAAAAGAGAAGTGATGGTGCAACTTTCGGCAACCTTGATCGGACCCAATTTACTTATTTATCTTTAGCTTGAAAGTCATTTATGTAGAAATTATGTAGATAGTGTTTTACGTTAGTTGATCCCTCATAAAGCTTTGATTTGTGCTCGGTTTTAATAATCTAAAAACTTTACAGAAAATATTTTTTTAAAGATTTAAATTATGTATTTAGTTTTCATTTTTACAATTTAGTTTCAGAAGTAAATAGTAACCATGTAATTTTATTTTTAACGCTTTATTAAGTCTATTATATAAAATCTGGTTGTTTACTTTAAGGTAATAGTAAAAGAAGCTTTGTGGATATTGAGGAATTAAGAAATTATTGATATTTTTGGGTTAGGAGAAATTTAAGCTTTTCAGGAACTAAAATAGGTGATTTGAGTATTTCAGGTGCGATTACAAATTATATATTCAATTGAAGATTTATTCAAATTATATGATTTTCTATAGGTGATGATTGATTATTCGTTTGACACTTTTGTGAGGAATTTTTGAAAGATTAAGAAATACATATACGCGGGATTCCTATGCTAGACTTTGCATAAAAGGAAAATGAAACGAGGTTGACTTTTACAATATACATCTTTTGGTTTTTGAAAAGAAATATAAAAAGAACCTCAATTGTTTGTTTCAGCATTACTCATGAGCTTTGTATGAAGGCGAAAATATTTTTGTCATGACTGGTGTAGACATGAGCTTATTTTCTAGAATTTTGTTTCTAAACTGTGCAAAAGAGAACGTATATGAAATTTTGTGTATAAATTATATTTTTGTTATCTGATTCTGTTTTGAACTCTGATATGATATGATGTAATTTCTGAAATCTTTTGGCATGACATTCTCAATTTGGATGTAGTTTGTGAATGGTGATCTATTTGACCTACCACAGGTGCTAATAATGACTTTTGTTTGGGTTAGTACCAACTGTTTCTGTTTTTGGTGCACCCATTTTGGAAACAAATTGGTTTTCTGGTGTTTTTCCAGTATGCACACTCGAGGCTCCGACAATAAATAAGGGGAAGATTCACATTCTATTTCTACTCGGTTAGCTACCAGGTTTGTACAACCCTACCACGGGGTTTAAACATGGTCTCTAATGTGATATAATGTTATGATATGATGGTGGTCAGCTATGCTATGCAAAAATAATTTTGATTAGAATATTTTTAAACTTTCACTCTGATATTTTTTATAACATGTTATGATTCTACATTTTAAACCCTTTAAATGCTCATGTTTATACACTGGTATATGTTCTCTGCTTACTTAGTTGTTGATAACTCACCCCCTTATCTTAATAATATTTTTAAATAATCATGATGGTTTAGTTGGAGAGTAAGAATAGGCAGTATTAGAGAAGTTTGATGATCGTAGAGGAATAAGTGCCCAAGGGTACAAGTACTTATTTGAGTCACAGTTAGTAATTTGGTTCTTTTCGGTTATTTTAATATGTTGAGTTAGGGATATTTTCGGGTCTTTGTGGAGTTGTTATTTTATTGAGGATTTTGGTTATTATTTTTGTGGAGAAACATGGATTTTTGGGTTTGAGCAAATAAATTAATATTTTATGGACTTTTTTGGATTTTTTTTATAGTTATGATATTGGAGTTGATATTCAGTAATAAGAGCTAACTATCTAGACCTCTTTGACTAGAGCGTTACAGTTGGTATCAGAGTTAGGTTTGAGGTTCTATAGACTTTATGGATTGAGGTTTTGGGAATTTTAGGTTTTAGATTTGATTGGCTTATTCTGTAGTTTGTAGGATATGACTTGGAGGTTTGGAATTTTTGAAGTTGACATATGTTTGATCGAAAGCCAGGTCTAAGGTTCTATAGACTATAACACATGAGGTTTGGATATCCGTGAATTTAGGAAGCAAATTCAGATTTGAGGTATAGAAATTTGAAGACAAAGAGATGACTATGTGGATATTTCAGGTTTGAGGCTGTAGGAAATAATTTTCAGATTTGATGTTTAGAATTGTGCGGATTGTAAGGAATAATTTTTTATTGATATTCAAAGTTTTAGAATCTTCATGTTGTAGGCAAGATGTGTTATGAAATTTGAGGTGTGGGATTTTACATATTTATGAGCTGGTTTCTTGTTGATTGAGGTGTGTCTTGATTTCATAGACTTTATATAATGTGTGAATACGATGGAAGATTTAGATTTTGGAGTTTTATCGCTACTAGTGTTGCTTGAGCACATTTTTATACATTTATGTTTGTTTTACGGTTATCACCATTTACTTATTTTCGTATGAACTCTTTATTCTTGAAATGTTTTTTTTTTCTTATAAAAAAAATCCAAGTTTTCAGGATCCCACCTTGTCGTCATGTACCAAACATTTCAGATCTTAATGGGACTAATAATGAAGGAGAAGGAAATCCAAGTGCTGTTGAAGTACTTCGAGTTGTGGCGCAGCAATTAATACAGGAGCTCATGTAGAACCCCTTAGGTCATACTCACAACATGAATAAAAGAGGCTGTACAGTGAAACGGTTTAACTGGATGCACCCTCATTCATTTGATGGGAGAGGTGAGCTGCTGAGGATTGGGTTAAGGATATCAAAGAGATGCTTCGGGTCTTAAACTGTACAGATGAACAGAAGGTATCGTATGCCACCTTTAAGCTAACCGGTGAGGCGAAAAGATGGTGGATTTCAGAGAGAAGCATTAGGGAAGCAGATGGGAGGGGAGTTTTTAGCTGGCCCCATTTCAAGCAGATCTTCTTTGAACATTTCTTTCCAAGATCACCTAGAGGTGCCAGGGCTAGGGAGTTTGCTAACTTGGTTCAAGGCACCATGTTAGTACACCATTACGTGGCTAGATTCATTGAGTTGTCACGCTTTGCTTCATATCTGATCCCTGATGAAGAAAGGAAGATCTGGAAGTTCGAAAAAGGATTGGACAATAGCATATATGAGCGAGTGGTAGGCTTTCAAATTCAGAAATTTTCAAAATTAGTAGATAAGGCTACAATTATTGAGCAGAGCCTAAAGAGAAGCACTAAACTGCTAGAACAGAGGAAGAGGACTGCGCCACAGGGGTCTCATCCTGCAATGGGCCAAGGCCCATGGAAGAAAAGAGGAATGAAGGCATTAACTTTGGTCAAAAGCAGACACAAGAAAACCAATCGAGTAACCTCTGTAAGTTTTGTAATTGTGCACACACTGGAGAGTGTAGGAGGGAAATGGGGGCATATTTTCAATGCGGTAAGACTAGACATCTTATTAGGGAATGCCCTTTATTTTTGACAGACAAAAAGAAGCCTAACCCACTTTTGGGTCCCCAACAAACGATTCAGGAAAAAATTCAGCATTGAATGGGAGGACCAGTGTGAGTGTTTGCATTGACATCTGAAGATGCTGAGGATGACAATGATGTGATCACAGGTACTCTACTATTTTTCTTCTTGATAGCTATGTTCTGTGTTGAGTGGGGCCTAACATTTTAATGGATATTTCTCTAAGTGTTATGGCTTAGAACATTGAAGTTTGGATGGATATGAACGTGCATGATTTTCTAAGGATGGCATAGGCCACATAAGAGTGCACAAGAGTGCGTTGTCCAAAATTTTAAGCTTGGTAAGAATTGTGCGAGTAGGCATCAAAAGGAATTAGACCAATAATTCTTATCCATAAGATTCTAGCCCTAGGTGTTTGGTTGGTTAGAGTGTTAAAGGGAAGTGTGAATTTTCGAAGTTTTGATGGTTTGAGAGTAGACTTTGTGAGGATTCAGGAATTTGTGATTTGAGCTCGCCTAGGACTTAACTTTGGAGCATTTGATTGTACTATTATTCGAAGGTTTAAATATTATTTTGGGGGTTCCCTTTTAGTTATAAGTGAGACTTTAGTTTAAAAAAAATTTAAAAAAAAGAAGAAGAAGAAGAAGAAGAAGAAGAAGAAGAAGAAGAAGAAGAAAAGAAGAGGAATTATTAGGCTTGTAAATCTATGGTTGAGGTTCATACTTTTAGGTTTGGATTTGAGGTCGCATGTGGAATTCAATATTTGGATTTTGGGAAAATATCAGGGCGAGAGATTTTCGAAATGTTAAGATTTTTTTTTTTTTAAATAGGCGGTATTAGTGTATTTGATACAACAAATTTTGAGGATGAAATATTTTTAAGGGGGGAGGATGTAACACCTGGGTCTAGCACCAGGCCCGTTTCCTTAGTATTTTTTAGGTTATAGGTATGAAAAGCCTATTTGGGATTATGACTAAATTTTTGAAAGAGACTACGAGTCTAAGATTTTATTTTTGGCAGATATTTATTGGACTTGTATTTTAGTTAAAATCTTTAAAATTTTGGTTTGGATGGAATCTTGGTTTGGGTCAAGGAATTTATGGAACAAGTATATTTTTGGAATTTATGGAACAAGTATGTTTTTTTTTTGAAGGGTTAGGCGAGACCCAAAATTAGAAGAGAAAGCCCAAGCCCGTGAGATCTTGTTTAATACTCCAAGTTCTTTATGATGCATGACTGTTTGTCATGCACACACACTTCAATCACGTCCGTTTTCCACAGCTTTCTATTGCTCGTCTCTTTTATCCCCCCCTTTCTATGGTTTTGTTTTCAATCCTCTAGATATATTCTCTTGCACGTCAACAGCCTCTCATGCTCGAAAAACCCCAAGTTGCTGCTTTAGTTTTCTCCTTCTCCTCTCGATTTCTCATTGTCACCGCAGCACCTTCTTCTTGACTCCACATCGTCCGAAATGCAACCACTCTCCTTGATTTCCACACTGTCCGAAACCAACCTCTAATCTCATGTCACCGCTAGTGCCCAACCACTAGTTCATCAAGGGAAAACCGCTACTTAGAGCCCCTATTTTCATGCACCAAAACAGACCCTTTTTTTCCCTCCTAGCTTCCACCCTCGTTGCTGCTTCCAATCAACGCTCGGAGAAGCCCTGCAGTGCTGACCAGCCACTCTTTCATCAACTGTACCACCTTAGTAAGCATTTCTTTTGCTTCTTCTATTCCCCTCTCTCTCTCTCTCTCTCTCTCTCTCTCTCTCTCTCTCTCTCTCTCTCTCTCTCTTTCTCTCTCTCTTTCTCTCTCTCTCTATATATATATTGAATGTTAATTCACTCTTTCTTTCTTTTCTTTTTTTTTTTGTTTCTTTTTCTCTCTTAGTGCTCTACCATCACCCCCCAGCCTTGTTGCTGACGAAAGTTGCCCAGATCCACTGCGTCTCCCTTCCTCGGTAAAACTCTTGTTGCACAGCTTCTATGGGTGAGTCTCTGTTTCAGTTTCACCATCACTCTCTTTTTACAAGTGAAGATAAAAGAAAAAGGGAAGTTATGGTGCAACTTTCAACAACCTTGATCAGACCCAATTTACTTATTTGTGTTTAGATTGAAAGTCATTTTTGTAAAAATCACGTAGATAGTGTTTTACATTAGTTGATCCTTCACAAAGCTTTTATTTGGGCTCGATTTTAATAATCTAAAAACTTTATTTTTTTTTACAGAAATTAATTTTTTTAAAGTTTTAAACTATGTATTAAGTTTCAATTTTTACAATTTAGTTTCAGAAGTGAATAGTAACCGTGTTATTTTATTTTTAATGCTTTATTAAGTCTATTATATAAAATCTGGTCATTTACTTTAAGATGATAGTCGAAGAATTAAGTTGTTCGGTGGCCACCTTCGATGGCCTTTCTCTTTGGTTGTAGCAGGCTCCTATTACACATATAGTACTAGGGAGGGGGAGAACATGATTTAGTTTACGTAGAGAGAGAGAGAGAGAGAGAGAGAGAGAGAGAGAGAGTGACGCCCCCAAAATCCCCACGCCCGAACACGGGGAAATTGAGACGTCCGGATGGTGACACCCCGGGTCACCATCCCATCGACGGGTGCCGAGTGTGTGCAAGGCAGCAATTGTGTACAGAGAGACACGCAGCGGATAAGAAAGTCATAACTAAGTACCAGAATTTTTCTTAACATAATACAAGCTGTTTAAAACGTACATAGATAAAATATTACATATACCACAAATACAGTTTTAAACAAATAAAAAGATAACATCAGCAACCCGGCGGAGCCGCATCCTCGGGCTCAGCCTCTTCCTCCTCAACCTCATCTCCTGCACCAAAAGCTACGGAACCACGAATGGTACCGCAGGTAAGTAAAACCCAAACACTACCAGATAAAAACACATATAACTCAAACAAGATGCATGAAACATGCCCAATGCACAAACCCGTAAAACACAAGTTTTCCACGCACGCCAAAAGACACATTTGACATCTCAAACCATTATCCAATTTTAACCGTATGCACCATGACCTCCCCTAGGGGTCATCCGCACACCCTGGCTCCAGTGTCACACCGCGGAGTACCGCCACGCATGTGACACCCAACGAGCGATGCCCAGTTCCGCGCCCCGCGCGTGCGTAGCCAAGCATCCTCTAGCCCTCGCCAGCGAAGGGCCACGGAGTCGGTGAGTAGGCCGATGCCCGGTTCCGCGCCCGGCGCGTTCGTAGCCAAGCACCCCCTAGTCCCGCTCCCATTATCGCTTTCGATAACTCAGGGGACATCACTCAGTTTATTCCGCTCCCGAGTGACCAGAGGAGCTCCACCGAGATAATAACCCATCCCGGCTTGGGCTCGTGATACCCACGCACCCGCAACACACTCACGCCAAAACACAGGCTTTTCTCATAAACCCACAACACACGTGCATGCACCATGTAATGCCATAACAATGCACAATAAAATAATCCAACAATCATAAATCAAATAAACAAGCAACTCCGTCCTCCATCCATCCGACCCCCGAAACTCCTCGGACTCAGTCCGGAATCAACAACCAACAACAGTAAATAATTGAATGAGCAATATATATTTAAATCTGAAAGTAGGGTTTGGAAAATACTTACAGCGCTATACGGCAATTTTAGAAAACACGAGGCGTTGCAAACGGCGGAAAAACAGCAACGTCACAGTGAAAATTCACTGTGGCCGTGGGTCCGAAAAACTCACTTTTGAACGGAGACAAACTAGGTCACGAAATTGATAGGGAATGGTCTAGGGATGGTTGTGAAGCTATTGGAAGTGACGGACGGCCGTGGGTGGCGGCGGAATGGCCGGAAATGGCCGGATTACCCAAAACGGAAACTAAGCTCGTAGGAGCTGTTCCGGTGGTCATTGGAGGCCGGAAATAGGTGGGTTAGGACGGCAAGGAGTCGGTGATGAAGTGGTGAAGAAATGGTGGCCGGAGGTGGAGCGACGGCGGCGGATCGGAGCAAAATCCGTGCGCCCTTTGGAAGCTTTTTCCGGCCAAATGGCCGGCCGGTTGGGGGTGGGTTTTGGAGGGAAGGTAGACCGGAAGGAGAGGAAGAGAATGGGACCGGTGGGAGGCCGAACGGTGGCCGGACGGCGGCGGTAGGGCTTAGGGAAGGTGACGCCGGCGTAGGGAGAGAGAGAGAAGAGAGAGAGAGCACCGGGGGGGGGTGACCGGGTCGAGCGGGAGAGAGGAGAGAGAAAAGAAAGAGAAAAAAGAAAAAGAAGAAAAAAGAAAAGAAGGGAAAAAGAAAAAAGGAAAAAGAGAAAAAGAAAAAAGATGTGAAAAGAAATGAGGTCCAGTCCTCACTCCGGGAAAAAGAAACAAACCGCCAAAAAGATTAAAACCACAAAAACAACTAAAAGAAATAAAACACAACCTCAAATAAATTAAAATAAATTAAAAACCGACTTTAAAAACGCAATTAAAATAAAATAAAATATCTGATATATTAATTAAAATAAAAACAATTATTTCAGCGAAAATACACTTAAAAGCGGGTCATCACATCCTCCCCTCCTTAAAAACAATTTCGTCCTCGAAATTGCAAGATCACCACCAACTTAAACCAAGCCACACAAACGCACATGAACCAACTGAGACCAAGATTAAAATTACATACCTTCATCATTCAAACAAATATGGATATAGCTCCCTCATGTCCGCTGCTCGCTCCCAAGAGAAGTCTTGAGCTAACGGATCTCCCCAAGCCACTTTAACCAACGGTATCGTCTTGGACCTCAATTGTTGCTCCTTCCAATCCAAAATCTGCGATGGAACAACCTCGTAAGTGAGATCCGGTTGCAATGAATACCTGCTGGGTCAACGAAACGTGGCTCTTGCTGCCCAAAGCTCTTCTTCAGGGATGATACGTGGAAGACATCATGAACATCCCCAAAATAATCCGGCAAAGCAACTCTATAGGCGACGGACCCTACTCTCTCCAGAATCTGAAAAGGGCCGACGTACCTCGGATCTAGTTTCCTTTTCTTACCAAAACGCTTAACACCTCTCATGGGAGAGACTTTAAGATAAACCCAATCACCAATTTCAAATGACAATTCTCTCCTCCTGGTATCAGCGTAGCTTTTCTGGCGACTCTGAGCTGCCGCCATTTTTTCTCTGATGATCCGGACTTGGCTTTGCATTTCCTGAATTATTTCGGGTCCAATTACCCTACTCTCCCCAACTTCATCCCAACACAAGGGCGACCTACACTTTCTTCCATAAAGAGCTTCATAGGGAGCCATCTGAATGGTCGCATGGTAGCTGTTATTGTAGGCAAACTCAATGAGCGGCAAATGATTTTCCCAACTCCCTTGGAATTCCAGGGCACAAGCTCGCAACATGTCTTCCAAAGTCTGGATGGTGCGCTCTGACTGGCCATCTGTCTGCGGGTGATAAGCAGTACTGAACTTCAACTTAGTACCCAAAGCTGCCTGCAAACTCTTCCAGAACTGCGACGTAAACCTCGGGTCTCGATCCGACACTATACTCTTCGGTACACCGTGTAGTCGCACTATCTCCTTGACATACAAACGAGTCAACTTACCCAAAGAGTCAGTGTTGTTAACAGGCAGAAAATGAGCACTCTTTGTTAACCGGTCCACAATCACCCAAACAGAATTCTTCCCACTAGGCGTTCTCGGCAAACCCACTACGAAATCCATCGTGATGTCATCCCACTTCCACTCAGGAATAGGGAGGGGTTGGAGCACACCTGCAGGTCTCTGATGCTCGGCCTTTACCTGACGACACGTGTGGCATTTCTCCACATATAAGGCAACGTCCTTCTTCATTCCATCCCACCAGTAATTTTTCTTCAAGTCTCGATACATCTTTGTACTGCCGGGATGAACTGAATACGGGGCCGCATGAGCTTCCGCCATGATTCGTTCTTTGAAATCTGCGTCCTTCGGGATCACTCTGCGATCTCGGAACCGAAGTACCCCATCACTATCCATGCTATAGTGCAACGGCCCTCGAGATTTTCGGACTCTTTTCCTGATGTTCAGCAGCTTCGGATCCTTTCTTTGGAGAACTTTCAATTCTTCAAAATCGGTTACCCGAATGTCCAGAACCGAAGACAAAATCTCTACTTGCTGCGAACTCTCTATAAGGAGCCTTCTCATTCCATAAAGTAACGAATCCATTTCTGACGGTTCGGCTTCATCCTCCAAATGAGACTTCCGGCTCAAAGCATCAGCAACTATGTTAGCCTTCCCCGGGTGGTACTTGATCTCACACTGATAGTCACTGATTAGCTCTAGCCAACGCCTCTGCCTCATATTCAAATTTTTCTGGGAAAACAAATGCTTCAAGCTCTTATGATCAGTAAATACCTCACAAGCTTCCCCATACAAGAAATGCCGCCAGATCTTGAGTGCAAAAACAATCGCAGCCAACTCTAGATCATGCGTCGGATAATTCTTCTCATGGTCCTTAAGCTGACGAGATGCATAGGCTACAACCCGTCCTTCCTGCATAAGGACACAACCCAAACCAAACTTAGACGCATCACTGAAGACTACAAACGGCTTATGCGGTTCTGGGAGTGCTAACACTGGTGCCGTCGTCAGCCTGTTCTTCAATTCCTGGAAGCTTCTCTCACATTTCTCTGACCAAACAAATTCTGTATTCTTCCGAGTCAAAGCTGTGAGAGGTCCGGATAAGCGAGCAAAACCCTCTACAAACCTTCGGTAGTAACCGGCGAGCCCCAAGAAACTCCTGATCTCGCGTACAGTAGTTGGGCGTGGCCATGACAAAATGGCTTCTACCTTACCGGGATCAACTGCCACTCCACCCTGGGAAATTACATGCCCAAGAAATTTAACTTCTTCCAACCAGAACTCACACTTGCTGAGCTTGGCGTACAGCTGGTGCTCTCTCAATTTCTCAAGTACCAGACTAAGATGATACACATGCTCTTCAATATCTCGGGAATAAATCAGTATATCATCAATAAATACTACCACGAAGGAATCCAGATAAGGTTGGAACACCCGATTCATCAAATCCATGAAAGCGGCAGGAGCATTAGCTAGCCCAAACGGCATCACCTTAAATTCATAGTGTCCATACCTCGACCTGAAGGCAGTTTTCGGCACATCCTGCTCTCTGATTCTCAGCTGGTAGTATCCTGACCTCAGATCAATTTTTGAGAACACCGCTGCTCCTTGAAGTTGGTCAAACAAGTCATCAATCCGCGGGAGAGGGTATTTATTTTTGATGGTCACCTTGTTCAACTCCCTATAGTCAATGCACATACGAAGGGTTCCATCTTTCTTTTTAACAAATAAAACTGGAGCACCCCACGGCGACGTACTAGGCTGAATAAACCCCTTCTCTACTAATTCTTGCAACTGAGTCTTCAACTCTTTCAATTCAGCCGGTGCCATGCGGTAAGGAGCCTTATGCACAGGAGCCGCTCCAGGTTCCAAGTCTATAACAAACTCCATCTCTCGCACGGGGGGTAGTCCGGGCAAGTCATCCACAAACACATCGGGGAACTCTTCCACAACTGGAATGTCTGCCAAGGACTTCTTCTCAGACGGCGTGGACACCATCTGAACCAAGAATGCATCCGCTCCCCATGCAATCTCTCTTCTTGCCTGTATCGCCGATATAATCATCGGCTTTTCTTTTAATCTACTCCCCGCAAATTCCCGACAATCACCATCCGGAAGCTGAAAGCTAATTGTCCGACTTCTGCAATTAATAGTCGCAGAATATCGGTATAGCCAATCCATCCCGAGGATAATATCAAAACCCAACAGCTTGAATACCACCAGATCAGCGTCCAAAAATCTTCCCTCAAAATTTAACGGGCATCCCAAAGCAACCTTGGAACACCACACCATCTCGCCGTCGGGCAGCGCCACTACCATAGCCTTCGGCAACGGTTCCGTGACCAAGTTACACACCCGAGCAAATGTGGAAGACACAAACGATCGTGAAGCACCAGAATCAAACAAGGTACAAGCATAAAACTCATACAAACGAACTCTTCCTGAACCAAACACACAACCCATAAAATCCAAAAAAAACAGCGAAGAAACCAAATATACCAAAAATAAATCCAACTTAAAAGATTAAATTAATCCATACCTGTGATTACTCCAGCATCATGGGTCGCTGGTGCCTCATCGTCCACCTCTCCGGGCGTGACAGCATAAACCCGGGCTTGCACTGCTTGTCTCGGGTTGGTTCTTCCACCGTGTCTACCTCCACGGCTTCCTTGAGCTCTGACGGGGCAATCCCGAACTATATGTCCCACTTGACCGCACCGATAACACTGGGGTCCGCTACTCGTGCGACACTCGCCCTCATGAGCTCTATTACAAACCCCACAAACAGGCATACGTCCTCCCATGCGAACACTGGAGGATGCTTGAGATCGGGTTCCAGTCCGCTGAACAAACTTCTGAGGCGAACCCGAGCTGCTTCCTTCACCAGAAAAACTCCGCCTCTTTTGCCCTGAAGGGGATCCCATACACAGATTATTTTCCCGCTCTATAAGGGTGGCCACATCCACTAACTCCTGAAAAGTGGATATCCGATGGCTGACCACCAAACGGCGTATATCAGGGCGTAGTCCCTCCTGAAAACGCTCAGCTCGCAGCTCCTCTGTGGCAACAAGATGAGGAGCAAACTGCTCAAGTTCTATGAACCTCCGGGCGTATTGTTCCACTGTTGCGCCCCCTTGGACCAGATTAGAGAATTCTCTTGCCTTTTGCTTCCTTACCGATGCGGGAAAGAAGCGGTCATTGAATTCCTTCTTGAAACGCTGCCAGGTCACCGCAGCGAAAGATCCCAGTTCAGCTTCCAACATCACCCTCCTGGTATCCCACCAATCAGAAGCGATACCTTGTAAGAGGTAGCTGGCATAGAGTACTTGTTGTGCTTCAGTGCACCCACTCACCTCAAAAGTCTTCTCCAAATCTTTGATCCATTTCCCAGCCTGAAGTGGATCCTCATTCCCATTGAAGTGTGGAGTCCTATGCGCCAAGAAGCGCTCATAGGTGCACCCAGCTTGCACCATGCTACTGGACCCTCCTTGATACATCCAAGGCCCTCCCTGATATGGCCAGGGACCTCCTGGTTGTGGCCAATACATTCCCTGTGGCGGACAAGGCTCTCCTGACGGTGGATAGGGCCCTCCTGATAGTGGATAAGGCCCTCCTGATGGTGGCCAAGGACCCCCTTGTGGTGGCCAAGGTCCTTGTGGTGGCCAAGGCCCTGCCTGTTATGGCCTAATATTCTGTTGCATGAACTCCGTCATCTGCCGAATTGCTTCGGCTATGGAGTCATCCCTGGATGTATTGTCTTGCGGTTCCTGAGTATTTTTCCTTGGTCTACCTGGTCTCCCCATAATTCTGTCACAACACCACTCTTGACCCTCCTTTAAGAAAACAAACAAAAACCATCATAAAACCAACAAAACAAAAACAGCACCACGCAGCGAGAAATAAAAGGAACCAGCATGCCAAAACATAACTAAATAAAACAAGCAAACAAACATAAACAAATAAAACAAATAAAACAACTATACTTAACATAATTTTAAAACACAACTTTAAAAACATTCTGGTACTACCTACGGGACTTGTGGTTTTACCCAGAGCCAAACGGCTCTGATACCACCTGTGACGCCCCCAAAATCCCCACGCCCGAACACGGGGAAATTGAGACGTCCGGATGGTGACACCCCGGGTCACCATCCCATCGACGGGTGCCGAGTGTGTGCAAGGCAGCAATTGTGTACAGAGAGACACGCAGCGGATAAGAAAGTCATAACTAAGTACCAGAATTTTTCTTAACATAATACAAGCTGTTTAAAACGTACATAGATAAAATATTACATATACCACAAATACAGTTTTAAACAAATAAAAAGATAACATCAGCAACCCGGCGGAGCCGCATCCTCGGGCTCAGCCTCTTCCTCCTCAACCTCATCTCCTGCACCAAAAGCTACGGAACCACGAATGGTACCGCAGGTAAGTAAAACCCAAACACTACCAGATAAAAACACATATAACTCAAACAAGATGCATGAAACATGCCCAATGCACAAACCCGTAAAACACAAGTTTTCCACGCACGCCAAAAGACACATTTGACATCTCAAACCATTATCCAATTTTAACCGTATGCACCATGACCTCCCCTAGGGGTCATCCGCACACCCTGGCTCCAGTGTCACACCGCGGAGTACCGCCACGCATGTGACACCCAACGAGCGATGCCCAGTTCCGCGCCCCGCGCGTGCGTAGCCAAGCATCCTCTAGCCCTCGCCAGCGAAGGGCCACGAAGTCGGTGAGTAGGCCGATGCCCGGTTCCGCGCCCGGCGCGTTCGTAGCCAAGCACCCCCTAGTCCCGCTCCCATTATCGCTTTCGATAACTCAGGGGACATCACTCAGTTTATTCCGCTCCCGAGTGACCAGAGGAGCTCCACCGAGATAATAACCCATCCCGGCTTGGGCTCGTGATACCCACGCACCCGCAACACACTCACGCCAAAACACAGGCTTTTCTCATAAACCCACAACACACGTGCATGCACCATGTAATGCCATAACAATGCACAATAAAATAATCCAACAATCATAAATCAAATAAACAAGCAACTCCGTCCTCCATCCATCCGACCCCCGAAACTCCTCGGACTCAGTCCGGAATCAACAACCAACAACAGTAAATAATTGAATGAGCAATATATATTTAAATCTGAAAGTAGGGTTTGGAAAATACTTACAGCGCTATACGGCAATTTTAGAAAACACGAGGCGTTGCAAACGGCGGAAAAACAGCAACGTCACAGTGAAAATTCACTGTGGCCGTGGGTCCGAAAAACCCACTTTTGAACGGGGACAAACTAGGTCACGAAATTGATAGGGAATGGTCTAGGGATGGTTGTGAAGCTATTGGAAGTGACGGACGGCCGTGGGTGGCGGCGGAATGGCCGGAAATGGCCGGATTACCCAAAACGGAAACTAAGCTCGTAGGAGCTGTTCCGGTGGTCGTTGGAGGCCGGAAATAGGTGGGTTAGGACGGCAAGGAGTCGGTGATGAAGTGGTGAAGAAATGGTGGCCGGAGGTGGAGCGACGGCGGCGGATCGGAGCAAAATCCGTGCGCCCTTTGGAAGCTTTTTCCGGCCAAATGGCCGGCCGGTTGGGGGTGGGTTTTGGAGGGAAGGTAGACCGGAAGGAGAGGAAGAGAATGGGACCGGTGGGAGGCCGAACGGTGGCCGGACGGCGGCGGTAGGGCTTAGGGAAGGTGACGCCGGCGTAGGGAGAGAGAGAGAAGAGAGAGAGAGCACGGGGGGGGGGGTGACCGGGTCGAGCGGGAGAGAGGAGAGAGAAAAGAAAGAGAAAAAAGAAAAAGAAGAAAAAAGAAAAGAAGGGAAAAAGAAAAAAGGAAAAAGAGAAAAAGAAAAAAGATGTGAAAAGAAATGAGGTCCAGTCCTCACTCCGGGAAAAAGAAACAAACCGCCAAAAAGATTAAAACCACAAAAACAACTAAAAGAAATAAAACACAACCTCAAATAAATTAAAATAAATTAAAAACCGACTTTAAAAACGCAATTAAAATAAAATAAAATATCTGATATATTAATTAAAATAAAAACAATTATTTCAGCGAAAATACACTTAAAAGCGGGTCATCACAGAGAGAGAGAGAGAGAGAGAGAGAGAGAGAGAGAGAGAGTGCGTGTGTGCGCGCGTGTGTGTTTGTACATCAAGAAGGAGAAAGGGACCTATAACTCCCCAATAGAAGGCCCAAACTACATAGCCTATATTCTAAAAAGACTACTCGATGATGCAATTGGAACCCCATTGAAATCTTATAAAGAGCAAGAACTTCTCATTTCCAAGAAATATGGAGTTCTATACACCACCTACCCTTATCATATTAGGGTATCACAATCTACCCCCCTTAAATTCTCGATGTCCTCGTCGGACCTGTTCATTATAGGTGGCACGTCTTAAGTCTCAAATTTTTGGTTGAGATAGACTCTGATATCAATTGTAACACCCCATTCTTGTACATAGAGATGTTACTAACGTACATAGCATAATGTCCGGTAAAGAGATTCATATCCTAAAATACCTCATTTATTGAAAACATCAAGCTAATCAGAACATAACTATTTTTGAAACATGAAACTGAAAACATAAAGTAAAAAAATAAACTAAACCTACGTTTGACTTTTTATTCAAATAACATAAAAGAAAACTAAGTCCTTGCACTAGATCTACTCTTGGCCTCTAGCTTTATGTCCTCACAATCATCTGTGACAATTAACCGTAGAATAAAATAGAGAAACAAACAAAAATGAGTCGAATACTCTGTAAATAGTACATCATACTGTAAAAAATAACTTAGCATATACTTAATTTTTGAAAGACTATTCAAAGATACATATATCATTCACAGATTCTCATAGCATGTCTATCCATCATCAACATAAGTGGAATCATACATAATCATGGAAAACATATAACGTGAATGTATAAATTACTTGTTTATCTTGTCTTTCATATGATGAACCACACTTGAGTCCGTGGCACCCCATAACTTGTCATAACATGGAGTGAAATACGCTTGATTTCATGTTTCACCTAATTTGCATAACGTGGAGTGAAACATGCTTGAGTCCGTGTTTCACTTAAATTGCATAACTTGTACATGGAATGAAACACGCTTAAGTCCATGTTTCACCTAACTTATGGTAACCATGCTTAGGTTCGTGTCACCCTTAACATAACTTGTGATGACTATGCTGAGGTCCATGCCACCCTTTAACCTAACTTGAAGTAAAACACGCTTAGGTCCATGTTTCACTTAACATATGGTGAACCATACTTAGGTCCGTGGCACCGTCTTAACGAAACTTGTGGTGAACACACTAAGGTCTGTGTCACTCTTATATTTCATAATGCATGAGAACTTATTGAATATCATGAACTTTTCTAGCATGGCATATACTTGTAGATAGCATAGCATAACATGACATATTCTTGTACATGGCATAATATAATCTAAACATAAACATTCCATGGCATACATGTGATAACATATCATCCATAATAGCATAACGTACATAAGCTTACTTACATGTGTATCATCATAATTCATTGAAGATTGTTAAAGAGATCTAACCTTGACTTAGCTCGTAGCATAGCGTAGACAAACATCATATTTTCATATACTATTAGAACAATTATAGTACACATGCAATTATATAATCATACTAATTACCTCTTATGCTTTTTGGTTCCCACGTTGTAGCTCGTGGCCTATACGAGACACTAATCGTCACTAACTTCTAGAAAAACGTATCATAGCATTCTAAAAACTTAAAATAATATCAAAGAGATAATTTAATAAATATTCAATTATACAAAGATTACATAAAATAATATTATTCAAAATTCATATCATATTACTTAATATTCTGTGTAAACATATAACTTAATAATTTTCTTAAAAAACATAGTTAAATAGAATAGACAATTAGAATATTAATTAAAATAATTGACTAAAAAGTATACTTTAAAACCTTTTAAAATAGGAAGGCCCAAGCTCCAATTGAAGAAAATTGTTCACTTAAACACTAAAAATAGTTTTTCTAAAACACCATCAACTCACATTAAAACACTATGCTAATTTATAAAATCAACCTACTTAAAATAATAAATATTTTCTGAAAATAGTAAAACAAGCCCACCCAAATTAAACAAGTCCAGTTAAAACTAAACGTAATAGATTCATTTAAAAACTAGGCCCAATACCCTTAAAAAGAAAGAACTGGTCGAATGGGCTTAAAGCCCAAGGGCCCACTATAATTTAAAGAATCTGGTCAAGGAGAATAGAGGCTAACGATCAAAGGGCATATATGAAATTATGGAAACATTGGATGGGCTTTTTGGGAAGTTTGAAATATAACAATTAGAAGGAACAAAGCATATCAAATGCAAAGAATAAGGAATTGGACTTGGGAGAGGGAAGTTGTGCGCGATACTCACTAAGAGAAGGAGGATGAGGTGACAGTGGCTCCGAGGTGGCTAGAAGTGACCGACGACGCAACTGGGTCCTCTGGGCAGTGGTATAATGCAAGAGAGAGTGTGAGAGAGTTAGACTGAGAACTGGAAATCACGGGGAGAGAGAGAGATCCCATTGGGGACTTACCAAAAAGGAGTGGGTTTGATGGGGTTGGGCTGGTCGGCGATTTCTGCACAACTGGGAGGTGGTTTGACATCCATGTGGTGTTTGGCGGTGGTTGAGAAAAACAAAGGGGCTATGTGAGTGAGTTGTTCTCCAGATATTTTTGTACTTATTTCCTAAAGGGTTTCAGGGGTTTTATAGGCAAGAAGAATGGAGGATAAGTGAGTGATCTGCAGATTGGATAAAGTTTGGAGTTTAGAGTTAGTTTCCATTTGAGAACTATGCAACTAGGAAACTAAATGGATCACTATACAGAAAAGTAAATTGAGAGGGTTGAGGCGTGAAGGGTGAAAGGATTGGGGTAGTAGTAGTAGTAGTAGTAGTAGTAGTAGTAGTAGTAGTAGTACTAATAATAAATAATAATAATAATAATAATAATAATAATAATAATAATAATAATAATAAAATTACACTTTTGGGATTTGGATGTTACAAACTACCTCCCTTAAAAGAAATGTCGTCCTCAAGATGTAAAGTGTACTCAAAATACCCAATCTTTAAAAAAAATATTTGGAGAAATTCAAAAGAAAACTTGCAAAAATAAATAAATAATAAAAATAAATAATTAAACCAAGTCTCACTTGCCAAAAACTAATCATAAAAATAAAAAATAAAAAGAAATAAATTAGCTTATAGAAAATATGGCTAAACGAACATGTTCCAAAGTGCCTAGGCCTTTGCCTCGTCTCCCTTGTTCCGATCTTGTCTTGCAGTTCCATCCTTACAAAGGTCGTCATCTGCTACCACATCATCAGTAGTAAGAGCAAACACTCTAGCTAGTGCTATGGCTCTCTGCCCATTCCCTTTCATGGAAACTAGTGTGTTCTTTCTCAAGCAATTGCAGGTCATATGGTTGGGCTCTTCACAGATGAAGCAAACATTCTAACCCAGTAAACATCTTCCTTGATGCATCTTTCTGCATGTCTTGCAAATAGGAAAGAATCGATTCTTGAGATGGTATCGGACGGTCGTTTGGAGTAAAGTTTTTGTTGCGGTAAGGCTCTTGCAGGGTCTGTTGGCGTTTCTTCTAATTGAGTAACTCTGTGTTCGTTCTCATGTCTTCTTCCACCAGAGTGGCTCAAGTAACCAAGTCAGTGAAATTATGGATCCTAAGGGGTATAAGACGACTTCGAATATGTGGATGTAGTCCTCACTCGAACTTCTCACATTTCTTTTCCTCATCTGGAATTAGATAACTTGCAAAATGCAACAATGCCACAAATGTTACAGCGTAGTGTTCTACCGTCATGGTTCCTTGTGCTAGGTCAATAAACTGTCTAGATTTTGCCTCCCGAAGTGCTAGGGAAAAGAATCGATCCAAAAATACCCTTTTGAAGTAATCCCAAGTGATAGGTACCCCCTCGCTAAGTTTGAGCCACAATAGTTCCTGTGTGGAAGTCTACCACTCATCTATCTACCTCTCCTGCCAGCATGTAAGTGTCATACTCCACTTTCTGCTCATTAGTACAGAAAAGAGCCCTGAAGATCTTCTCTATTCTCTTGATTCAGCTTTCTGTGTCGAGTGCTTTTGCCTTGCTGTTAAAATTCAAAGGATGCTTTTGTGTAAATGGTTCAGGGTGCAACTGACCCTGGGAATCATGGCTCCTAAGTCTTGATCATTTGCAAAATATTGAAGAAGTCTAGTAGCAGCAACAGCCAACACATTCGGCTCATTCGGTGGTGGGTCAGTGGGACCTTCAAGTTGTTCATTACGCCTAGTAGCCAGTGCCATTCTAACAACACCTTTCATGCAATGAGCATATAATAATAGAGTCGTTCATCAATCATGCAATCAACCAAACATGGAAATAAATAAAACCTAATCATAAATAACCTCTTGAACTTCAAGTTGGCCAGGAGTCATCCTAGGTATTTTGCTATCCTAGAATCATTTCTTTTGGAAGTCTACAGAATCTCTCAACTTGGCTCTATACCAATTGTAACGCCCCAATAGAAAGTACAAACCACATGACCTATACTTCAAAAGAACTACTCAATGATATAATTAGAACCTCATTGGAACCTTATAAAGAGCAAGAACTTCTCATTCTCAAGCAATGTGGGATTCCATACACCACCTACCTTTATCCTTATCATATGAGGGTATCACAAAACCGAGAGAGTTATAGGGAGCATTTTCTCGAGCGACACGAGAGAGTTAGATGAACAGTAGCAGTAGCTGGGCGACATGGTGGTCGAATTGAGGAGGTTCGCTGCGGCGTTTTGGGTCACGTGGTGCATGCTTGCTGCTCTATTTTGGGGGCTTGAATCAAAGGTCCTTGGTGCCTGAGACGTGGAGAATCGAGGGTGGCTTAGGGTCTTTCCTATGGCAGCGTGGCTCTCAACCTTCTAGTGGCACTATTGTGCTGTGGGTGAAGGTTGCAATGTGGTGGCTGAAGCCGACAGTGGTGCTTGATGCATTGGGTGTTCTGTTTTGGTGAGGAGAAATAGGGCTTCCATGCATCGGTTGGGGCTGTGTACAGTGGTTTCCATTTGGTGTTAGGTGAGGGTGGTTGGGCACTGTTGGGGTGGTGAACTTGGGCTTGAAGGAAAAAAAATGGGTATTGCAATGTTTGTTTAGGGGCTTAATGGAGGAACTCCTTGTGTAACTACACATATATGCCATGAATATATATGTGGTACCCTAGGGCAGAGAAAGAAACTTGCCGTGTGATCTTGTGTTTGAGAGGAAGGGAAAGTGGGCATGAACATATGTGTATATATATATAGTGTTGTTGTGAACCCTAGTGGAAGGCAATGTGCATGGTGGGAAAATTAAAAAAATAAAAAAATAAAAAAAGAGCTACATGTTGTGTCTCCCGGTTTAGAGCAAATAGGTGTAGGCCTTGGAGTGATCAAGTAGGGTTCATTTCAAATATTTGGGCCCAAGTTTGGATAGCGTAAGAATATGACAAATGGGTTGGGCCAGTTACAGCAGCTATTTGATTTGTCTGTATTTTTTATGGGTTGAGCATTTAATAAATAAAAAAAAGCCTCAGCTTAACTGCTAAAATAGCCCAACTTGTCTAGAAATTATTTTTGGCCAATTTTCAAATAAATAGATCTTTGGTCCATTAAATGATATTAACCTAATTATCAAGCCCAGTGAAAATTCATATTCTGCCAAAATAAATTTTGGGCCTGTAACCTATTTAAGAAACTCTCGGAAAAAATAAATAAATCAAGTGAGCTTCCCACACATTAACATTAAAAAAAAAAAAAAATTATGGAATGTGGCTAGGCCTGGGCTTGATGTTGGGCTTGAGTGTTACAACTCTAGCCTTCTCTCCCACATTGGAAGCCACCACGGGGAGCCATCACATATCATGCTGCCAGCCACAAAAAGTGCCGCCGATTCACTCTCGGTTAGCCTAGTGCCACCGTGGTAAACCCACCTCGAGATCCCTCTCAGTAAGTTTTACCGCTACACTCTCTCTTTGTCTCATTTTCTATCTAAACAACTCTCTCTTTGTCTCATTTTCTATCTAAACAACTCTCTCTCTCTCTCTCTCTCTCTCTCTCTCTCTCTCTCTCTCTCTCTCTCTCTCTCTCTCTCCTTCCTTAGAGATCCTCTAGCATGGAAGTGGGAAGCCAGTAGTGTCGCCATGGTTCTTTCCTCGGCCACCGCCTCTATCGTGCCTTGCCTTCTCAGCACAATGTACTTTGTTTTTGTTGGGTAAGCTGCTGCACGACGCTCTGATTGTAGAATTATTTTTGTTACTTTGAGTTGCTTAGGTCTTCAGTTTTCAGAAAGTACAAACATATCTTGCTATAATTACAAGATTGCCATTAATGCCCCTTAGCTTAACTCGTGTTGGGCTTAGTTTTTTGATAAGTCTTGGTTTATTTAAGAAATTGTTATAATGTTTTAAAGTGAATTGGGTTTAACATTTAAGTTGAATTTTTTTTTACATGAGCTTAGTTTTATAATAGACAAGACTTAGGATTGGTTTGGTTATAAAAAATCAAACTATCTTATCTCAACTCATATAATTATTATAATTTTTTCGAATTCTCATACAAAAGATAATAAATAATTTAACAAAACAACTCACCTTATCTTATTTAAACTGCATAACCGATTGAGGCAGTTTTACGATGGGCCTAGTTTTACTTTAATAATTATCCCAGTTTTACTTAAATAATTATGTTAGTTCAAAAACTTATATTACGGAAAATATTTTTGGGATTAGTTTATATTATTTAAATATTAAATTCTGGTATAAATAGATTATATTAGTAATTTAATTAAGGAATTTATACTATATTATTCATTATTAATTTTACAATTAGACTTCAATTATAAATAGTAAGTGTTTAATCTTTTATTTTAAACACTTTAAGTCTATGGTATGAAACGAATGCTTGATGTTTATTGTAATAGATTTTGATATATTTATGCTAATAAAATTATAAATTTAAAATAAAGAAATATATTAAGAATATTTAAATTATATGGGTATTATTAGATTTCTTGTAAAGTTAAATAATTATGTTAATCATAAGAAAGTAAACCTATATTAAGAGAGCAGTACTTTTTCACGACTTAATTCATTAGAATTTAAAACAGCCAAAGTATTCTACTGAATTATAATATGTTATTAGTATTTAAGTAATTTAAAATATCAGTATTCATTGATTTTCGTGTTAAACAGATTATTTATTTGATTATTTTCTACACCATGAATTTAATTAAGTGAGATATATTTTAGGACATGTTTTCCTAGACAAATTTAGTGATGTTAATACTTTGTATTGGTGATGAGCTACGAAGTGAGATTCAGAAAGTAGAACGGCGAAGTAAATAATTTGATCACAAATCAGAATTATCACAATTCAGCTTATATAAATTATTATTCTAGTCAGTTTTTTTATAGCCATTTTTAATGTACCACTCATGTCATATGCAAGCATGTCATCCAACATAGCATATGATCATGTCATTCCACATCAAGTTCAGATCTTAAAATTTATAGTTATTTACATAAGTATGTATATCAATCATCTTACTTCGCATAAGACACATAAGTTATTTTAAGTTCAAGTGTAAGTTAAAATTAATCATTTAATCATATGGTCATTCAGGTGCATGGTACCAATGCAGTTCAGATCAAAGCTTATGTACAAGCCATGGAATCAAACATTGTGATGACCCGCTTTTACGTGTATTTTCACTGAAGGGTTGTTTTTAATTTAGTTAATATATTGGTTTATTTATTTTAAATTAATGTATTTGAATTGGTTTTTAATTTATTTGATGTTGTGTTTATTTTATTTAGTCGTTTTACGGTTTTTAAAATCGTTTTCGGCGGATCAGTTTTGGTTTCCGGAGTGAGGATTGAACCTCATTTCTTTTCTTCTCTCTTTTTCTTTTTCCCTTTTTCCTTTTTCTTTTTCTTTTTTTTTCCTTCTTTTCTTTCTTTTTCTTCTTCTTTTCCCGGTTCCTCTCTCTCTCCCCGTGCGTTTTCTCCCATTTTATCCATCCCGTCGCTGCCCCTTTGACCGGCCGGTTCTCCGCCGTCCGGCCACCGTTTGATGCACCGTCACCACCGTTCTCTTCCCCTTCCACCATAGATCATCCCCACCAATTTTCAGAGCCATCGGACCAGCCGTTTGCTTTCGAGAGCCGCCGGAAGTCGCTGCACCTGCCCTGTTTTTGCCCCTGTCGCCGGAACTGTTTTCTGCCCAGACCGCCGCCGTCCGGCCACTGTTTGGCCCGCCGCCGGTCCCGTTCGAACCCCCTCCCTCCGGCGCACCTTCCCACCAAATATCTCCCCCATCCGGCCAGCCGTTAGCCACCTAGAGCCATTTCTTTCCCCACGGTTTTTGGTTCGATCCGCCGCCGTCGCTCCACCTCCGGCCACCATTTCTTCACCACTTCATCACCGACTCCTTGCGTCCTAACCCACCTATTTCCGGCCTCCAACGACCACCGGAACAACTCCTACGAGCTTGCTTTCCGATTTGAGTTTTCTGGCCTATTTCCGGCGTTTTCGCCGCCACCCACGGCCAACCACCACTTCCAATAGCTTCACAATCATCCCTAAACCATTCCCTATCAATCCTAAGCCCTGGTTTGTCCCCGTTCAAAAATGGGTAATTTGTTACCCACGGACACAGTGTAAATTACACTGTTACGTTGCTTTTCCTCCGCCGTTTGCAACGCCGCGAGCTTTCTAAAAATACCGTATAGCGCTGTAAGTATTTTCCAAACCCTATTTTCAGATTTTAATATATATTGCTCATTCAATTGTTTTATTTAGTTAATTATTTATTTAAATTGATTGTTGTTGGTTGTTGATTCCGGACTGAGTCCGAGGAGTTTCGGGGGTCGGATGGATTGAGGACGGAGTGTTTGTTTGGTTGGTTGTGTTTGGTTGTTTGATTGTGCCGTGTGGCGTGCGTTGCATTTTATTTGTGTGCGTTGCATATCGCGTGCATGTGCATCATGTTTATCGGCGTTTTGGCGTTTGGGTGCGTGTGTCTCACGAGCCCAAGCCGTGATGGGTTATTATCACGGTGGAGCTCCTCTGGTCACTCGGGAGCGGTCTATACTGAGTGACATCCCCTGAGTAGTCGTCTGGGCGCTGACGAGTTCGGTACTAGAGGATGGGTCTGGCCCGGTACGTGCTGAGCACGAGTCCAGGCATCGCTCTATTCACCGATTCTGAGGCCCTGCGCGATGACGGAGTAGTATTAGAGGATGGGTCTGGCCCGGTACGTGCTGAGCACGAGTCCAGGCATCGCTCTATTCACCGATTCTGAGGCCCTGCGCGATGACGGAGTAGTATTAGAGGATGGGTCTGGCCCGGTACGTGCTGAGCACGAGTCCAGGCATCGCTCTACTCACTGACTCCGGGAGCGGAAATTAGAGGATGGGTCTGGCCCGGTACGTGCTGAGCACGAGTCCAGGCATCGCTCTATTCACCGATCCCGTGGCCCTTCGCTGGCGAGGGCTAGAGGATGGCCCGGCCCGGTACGTGCATGGCACGAGTCTGGGCATTGCTCGTTTAGGTGTCGCACGCGTAGCCGTTTTCTACGGTGTGGCATTGAGCCAGGGTGTGCGGATGATCCCTAGGGGAGATCATGGTGCATACGGAGCGGGTTGTGGTATGGTTTTTCGGTTATGATCCATTTTCTGGGAAAATGGTGGTTTGGGCCATTATCGGGAATAATGGCGAGGTTTGGCTTTATGGAGGTTGGTGGGCCTTATGGGTTTTGGCGTGCGTGGTAAAATCTATGTGTTGCGGGGCGTGTGTTTGTTTGATCTTGTTATCTTGTTGTTTGGGTTGTATGTATTTTCATCTGGTAGTGTTTGGGTCATACTTACCTGCGGAACCTTTTTTGGTTCCGTAGCTTTTGGTGCGGAGTTCGAGGAAGAGGAGGAGGAGGCTGAGCCCGAGGATGCGGCTCCGCCAGGTTGCTGATGCTGTGCTTTTTATCTGTATTGGTGTTCTTTGTAATATTTTATTTAAGTATGTTTTAAACAGTTTGTATTACATTAAGAAAAATTCTGGTACTTAGCTATTGACTTGCTTCTCGCTGCGTTTGTCTTGTGCACTTTGTCGCTCTTGCACACACTTGGCACACGTCGTTAGGATGGTGGTCCGGGTTGTCACCATCCGGACGTCTCGATTTCCCCGTGTTTGGGCGTGGGGATTTGGGGGCGTCACAAACATGATCCACCATAGTATGCCAGAATACTATAAGCATCTCCCCTTGCTGCACTGGGATGTGGGGCCGGTTCACAACCTCGCACACAGGGTTAAGTGTGATAACCAGTCAGATAAACTAGATATGTCAGAACAATTATTTAATTCAAATAAATCAAGACACATCCTGCATAACATAAGCATAAGCATCAGTATGATTAGTTATAGTTTTAAGCTCTCAGCAAGAAACATTTTATGAAAACCTTATGTTTATAAGGTTTGCATTGTAAAAACTAACAACATTCTTGTAGATGAGGAGATGAACCCCAAAATATCTAACTTTGGCTTGGCGCGGATTGTTGGAGGCAAAGAAATTGGGGACAACATGAGCCAAGTAGTTGGAACTTAGTAAGGTTCTCCTAGACAGTACAGTTATAGAAGCTGATCTTTTGTAACACCTAGGCCCAGCCCAAGTCTTTTTTTTTTTTTTTTTTTTACATATTTATGGGCTTATGCGTATGAGAAACCAAATTGAATGTTCAAGTATTTTTGGAATAGACTATGGGCTTAAAATCTTTGTTTTGGCATAAAATGATTTTCTTAATGTTTGAGAATTAGGTTAAAAGAATCTTTTTATGGGTCTGGAAAATTTTTGGATAAGTTGAATTATTTTTTTTAGAGGTTGAGTTAAGGCCATAACTCGAGGAAAAAGCCCAAACGTGTACGCTCTGAAATCTAATCTCGTGGGATCCAACGATCGTTCGGTTATTTTTTCCCCCCACCACGCACAACTCTAGCGCTCCCACACATGCACGTTTCTCCCCTTTTTTTTCTCTAGGGTTTTCCATCACCTATATATATACATATATTATTCTATGCATGTAGAAACTACCCATGCTCTTCCTTGCATCACCTCCACAAACCATCAGCCTTGGCAGACTAACATGTTTTGCCATTGCACCACCGTCCCCCTCTTCTACGTCCTCAATAGCCAACCAGGAGAAACACCTTGCTCCTTCACATTTAGCGACCATCACTGAAGCTAGGGCCCAACTATTCACCACACAACCAGCCTGCACCCTCACGGTTTTACTCAACCATATCCCACAGAAACTGCAGCGTCCCAAGTAGGTCAAGCCACTGCAAGCTCCTTCACAATGATGCCATATGCCACCACCATGACCCAACCATGAGCCCACCAGTGGAGCCACCGAAAACCTTGGATGAATGTGCCCAGTTGCACCACGCCGAAACATGGGAGGTATTTTCCCCACTATAAATACCTCCCATGTAAGAAACTGTAACCACCTCCACCGAGAACTCCATCACCTTGAGACCCCACTGTAACTGCCACCAAAAACTTCTTGTCTCCCCCAGTCCGCCGCATGCCACTTTAGTCTCACGGTGACCTTGATCTCTCCCTCTCACACTTGGCTTGCTCATCTCGTTACCTCTCTCTCTCATCACCTGGTTTCTCTCTCGTCTCTCTCTCTCTCTCTCTCTCTCTCTCTCTCTCTCTTATAGTGCTCCACCTCCAAGCTCGTCGAAAAATTCATCTTAGTTGTCCTTCTCCGTTGACGTCCAGCTCCGAGTCTCTATCGCAGTTGATCCAGCTCTCTCTTGGTGAGCTTAGTTTTTATGTATGTTCTGGGTTCTTTTCTGTTTCAAAAAATTTGTTTGTAAGTTTTTTGTTTAACTTCCCAATTTATTTCCTAAAACATCCCATTAGGTGAGTTTTATATTTATAAGTCCAGTGCTCATTTTATAATAAACTGTTATTTAAAAAATATATATATATATAGCTTATAAAGCAAATAAATATAGAGTTGAATTATATTATTTAGTAATATATATATATATATATATATGAATTTTTGAAGTGAACAGTAAGTACAAATTTTATTTTAAATCCTTTTAAAACAATATTTTTGATTTAACCACAATTATGATTTTCAACTTTTTTACTTATAATGATTTTGATATAATTACGTTATTTAGTTTTATATTTTATAGTTAGACCCCAATAGTTTTATATTTTATATTTTACGTTATTTAGTTAGAATTTAATATTTTAGTTAGAGATTAAGTTGGATATTGAGAAATTCGGGAAGTGATGATAATGATATTTTTAGGGATTGAGAATTTACGTTTTTGAGGAATTAAAATAGGTTATTTTAGCATCTTAGGCATAAGTAGTGATATGCGTTTTTGATTAAAAATTTATGTGACTATTTTATAGGTGACGATTGATTTTTGTTCAGTTTTATTGTGAAAAATTTTTGAAAAGCTAAGAAGTTCAGGTAAATGTGATTCGTATGCTAGATTTTGCATAAAAAAGAAGAAATGAACTGAGGTTGGTTTGTAAAAATATGCATGTTTTTTTATAAAATAAAATGTGAAAAACAACCTCAGTTATCTATTTCCGCATCACTTATGAAATCTATATGAAAGAGAAAAAGGTTTTTTGACATGACTTGTGTAGACATGAGCAATATTTAACATATTTCTGAAATGTGCAAAAGAGTGAATATGATATCTGAGAATTTTGCACACGTTATATGAAAATGTTTTGGATCTGTTTTGATCATATGGAAATGATATGATTATGTTTAGCACGTGGTTTGATAAGATAAGAAATGATATTATGTGATACAATATTATGATAAGATGAAGAAAAGTGTGCAGATTTGAACATGAATAAAAAGTCTTTGATATGATATGAACAATTGGTATTAGAGCAAAGTTAGCAATGGTGGGATGGAGGGATGGTGGTAGAGTCCCTCGCCTGTGATTCCTGCTTGCAATTCCCACCTAATGATTCTTGAAGCCCAAGAGCTATAGAGATGGTGGTAAGTATGGACGGTAGTAGAGTCCTAAAGGTGATTCTTGCATATAGTGCTCTGATAGGTATCCTCTGTAGTCGGTCTTGAATATGAACAAAGGGTTTTGAATATGAATAGTTGGTTTTTTATCATGAAAAGATTGAAAAGTCAATTTGATTTTTCTGATAATAAATTTTGAGATGTGCATATGAAGATGAAATGTTTTGTTTCTGCATACTGAATTTTCTGAAAAAACACATGTTTACATACTAGTATATGTGCTTTGCTTACTGAGTTGTTGATAACTCACCTCTTATCTCCACAATATTTTTCAGATATTTGGATATTTCAGTTGAGAGTCAGATTATGAAGCATTAGGTGAGATATTTTAAGAATGGTGGATTAAGCATAGAGAATTTCTATATGTGTATTGGCGAAGTTTATTAAGAAATTCTATTCAACTTTTAACAAAACATCTCATCTCATCTTGTTTGAAATGCATAACCAAATGAGGCAGTTTTACGATGGGCCTAGTTTTACTTTAATAATTATCCTAGTTTTACTTAAATAATTATGTTAGTTCAAAAACTTATGTTATGAAAATATTTTTGGGATCAGTTTATATTATTTAAATATTAAATTATGGTATAAATAGATTATATTAGTAATTTAATTAAGGAATTTGTACTATATTATTCATTATTAATTTTACAATTACATTTCAATTATAAATAGTAAGTGTTTAATCTTTTATTTTAAACACTTTAAGTCTATTGTATGAAACGAATCTTTGATGTTTATTGTAATAGATTTTGATATATTTATGCTAATAAAATTATAAATTTAAAATAAAAAAATACATTAAGAATATTTAAATGATATGGTTATTATTAGATTTCTTGTAAAGTTGAATAATTATGATAATTACAAAAAAGTAAATCTATTTTAAGAGAGGAGTTTTTCACCAATTAATTGATTAGAACTTAAAACAGCCAAAGTATTCTACTAAATTGTAATTAGTATTTAAGTAATTTAAAATATCAATATTCATTGATTTTCGTGTTAAATAGATTATTTATTTGATTATTTTCTATAGTATGAATTTAATTAAGTTAGATATTAAGACATGTTTTCCTAGACAAATTTAGTGACGCTAATACTTTGTATTGGTGATAAACTACGAAGTGAGATTCAGAAAGTAGAAAAGCGAAGTAAATAATTTGATCATAAATTAGGATCATCACAATTCAACTTATATAAATTATTAATAGTGTCATTTTTTTATAGCCATTTTTTATGTACCACTCATGTCTTATGCAAGCATGTCATCCAATATAGCATATGATCATGTCATTCCGCATCATGTTTAGATCTTGAAATTTACAGTTATTTATATCAGTATGTATATCAATCATCTAACATCACATAAGACACATAAACTATTTTAAGTTCAAGTGTAAGATAAGATACGATCAGTTAAAGTTAATCAATTAATCATATGGCCATTTAGATGCATGGTACAAATGCAGTTTAGATCAGAGTGTTTGTGCAAGTCATGGAATCAAGCATGATCCACCATAGGATGCCAAAATACTATAAGCATCTCTCCTTGCTACACAGGGACGCGGGGTCGGTGCACAACCTCACACATAAGGTTTAACTGTGATGGCTAGTCAGATCAATCAACTAAACCAGATATGTCAGAACAGTTAGTTAATTCAGATAAATCAAGACATGTGATGCATTGCATAAGCATAAGCATTAGTATGATTAGTTATGGTCTTTAAGCTCTCAGCAAGAAAAATTTTATGAAAGCCTTACGTTTATTATGTTTACATTGTGAAAACTAACAACATTCTTCTAGATGAGGAGATGAACCCCAAAATATCTAACTTTGGCTTGGCAAGGATTATTGGAGGCAAAGAAAATGGGGACAACATGAGCCAAGTAGTTGGAACTTAGTAAGTTTCTCCTAGACAGTATACTTATGGAAGCTGATCTTTCATCACACTGGGCCCCCCCTTGAGTGTTCTTTCTTTATATTTGGGCTAATGCATATGAGAAGCCAAATTGAGTGTTCAGGTATTTTTGGTATAGACTAAGGGCATAAAATCTTTGTTTTGGCATAATATGATTTTCTTTATGTTTGATAATTATGTTTTGGAAAATTTTTGGATAGGTTGGATTATTTTTTTTAGACATTGAATTGAGGCCATAACTCAAGTAAAAAGCCCAAACTTGTATGCCCTGAAATCCAATCCTGTGGGATCCAATGATCATTCAGTTATTTTTTCCCCCCCACCACGCATGACTCTAGCACTCCCACGCATGCACGTGTCTCCACTTTCTTTCTCTAGGGTTTTCCATCACCTATATATATGCATATATTATTTCATGCATATAGAAACTACCCATGCTCTTCCTTGCATCACCTCCACAAACCACCAGCCGTGACATCCTAATGTGTTTTGCCACTGCACCACCATCCCCCTCTTCTACGCCCCTCAACAGCCAGCCATGAGAACCACCTTGCTCTTTCACATTTAAAGACCATCACCGAAGCCAAAGCCCCATCATTCAACACGCAACTAACCTACACCCTCATGGTTTTACTCAACCATATCACACGGAAACTATAGCTTCCAAGGAGGTCAAGCCGCTGCAAGCTCCTCCACAACGCTACCATAGGCCAGCACCGTGACCCAACTGTGAACCCACTAGTGGAGCCACCTAAAACCTTGGACGATGTGCCCTATTGTACCATGCCAAAACAAGGGAGGTATTTTCCCCACTGTAAGACACTGCAACCATCTCTACCGAGAACTCCATCACATTGAGACGCCACAAAAACTACCAGCAAAAACTTCTTGTCACCCCCAGTCCACCGCACGAGACCTCATTCTCAGGGTGAGCTTCATCTCTCTCTCTCTCTCTCTCTCTCTCTCTCTCTCTCTCTCTCTCTCTCTCTCATGCTTGGCTTCCTCTTCCCGTTACTTCTCTCTCTCATCTCCTGGTTTCACTCTCATCTCTCTCTCTCCCTCTCTCTCTCTCTCTCTCTCTCTTAGTGCTCCGCCTCCAAGCTCAACTGTGAATTCATCTCAGCTTTCTTTCTTCGTCGACGTCCAGCTCTTAGTCCCTATCACAAGTGATCTAGCTCTCTATTGGTGAGCTTAGTTTTTACATATGTTTTAGGTTCTTTTCTATTTTAGAAACTTCATTTGTAAGTTTTTTGTTTAACTTCCCAATTTATTTTCTAAAACATCCCTTTAGGTGAGTCTTATAATTATAAGTCTAGTGCTCATTTTATAAGAGTTTTAAACTGTTATTTTTTTTAAATATATAGGTTATAAAGCAAATAAATATAGAGTTCAATTATATTATTTAGTAATATATTTATATATTAAAATATGAATTTTTGAAGAAAAAAGTAAGTACAAATTTTATTTTGAATCCTTTTAAAGGAATATTTTTTATTTAACCACAATTATGATTTTCTACTTTTCTACTTATAATGATTTTGATATAATTATGTTATTGAGTTTTATATTTTATTGTTAGACCTCAAAAGTAATTGAGTTAGAATTTATTACTTTAGTCAGAGACTAAGTTGGATATTGAGGAATTTGGGAAGTGGTGATATTTTTTGGGATTGAGAATTTAGATTTTTGAGGAATTAAATAGGTTATTTTAGCAGCTTAGGCTTAAATATTGAAATGCGTATTCGATTGAAAATTTACAGGAATTACGTGACTATTTTATAGATGATGATTGATTTTTGCTCAGTATTGTTGTGGAAAATTTTTGAAAAGCTAAGAAGTTCATGTTAGCTGAGTTTCTATGCTAGACTTTGCAGAAAAAATAAGAAAGAAACTGAGATTGGTTTGTAAATCTATATGAAAGAGGAAAATGTTTTCTAACATGATTGGTGTAGACATGAGTAACATTTGACATGTTTTTGAAATGTGCAAGAGATTGAATATGATATCTGATAATTTTGTACAGGTTAGATGAAAATGTTTTGGAGCTATTTTGATTACATGAAAATGATATGAATATGTTCAGCACATAATTTAATAAGATATGAAATGGTATGATATGATACGATATAAAATGATATGATATGAAAAGATGAAGAAAGATGTGCAGTTTTGAATATGAATAAAAAGTCTTTGATATGATATGAAGAGTTGGTATTAGAGCAAAGTCAAGGATGGTGGTATCACCCCCTCTCCGCCGCACGAGACCTCATTCTCAAGGTGAGCTTCATCTCTCTCTCTCTCTCTCTCTCTCTCTCTCTCTCATGCTTGGCTTCCTCTTCCCGTTACTTCTCTCTCTCATCTCCTGGTTTCTCTCTCATCTCTCTCTCTCTCTCTCTCTCTCTCTCTCTCTCTCTCTCTTAGTGCTCCGCCTCCAAGCTCAACTGTGAATTCATCTCAGCTTTCTTTCTTCGTCGATGTCCAGCTCTTAGTCCCTATCACAAGTGATCTAGCTCTTTATTGGTGAGCTTAGTTTTTACATATGTTTTAGGTTCTTTTCTACTTTAGAAACTTCATTTGTAAGTTTTTTGTTTAACTTCCCAATTTATTTTCTAAAACATCCCTTTAGGTGAGTCTTATAATTATAAGTCTAGTGCTCATTTTATAAGAGTTTTAAACTGTTATTTTTTTTTAATATATAGGTTATAAAACAAATAATATAGAGTTCAATTATATTATTTAGTAATATATTTATATATTAAAATATGAATTTTTGAAGAAAAAAGTAAGTACAAATTTTATTTTGAATCCTTTTAAAGGAATATTTTTTACTTAACCACAATTATGATTTTCTACTTTTCTACTTATAATGATTTTGATATAATTATGTTATTGAGTTTTATATTTTATAGTTAGACCTCAAAAGTAATTGAGTTAGAATTTATTACTTTAGTCAGGGACTAAGTTGGATATTGAGGAATTTGGGAAGTGGTGATATTTTTTGGGATTGAGAATTTAGATTTTTGAGGAATTAAATAGGTTATTTTAGCAGCTTAGGCTTAAATATTGAAATGCGTGTTCGATTGAAAATTTACGGGAATTACGTGACTATTTTGTAGATGATGATTGATTTTTGCTCAGTATTGTTGTGGAAAATTTTTGAAAAGCTAAGAAGTTCATGTTAGTTGGGTTTTTATGCTAGACTTTGCAGAAAAAATAAGAAAGAAACTGAGATTGGTTTGTAAAAATGTGCATGTTGTTTCATAAAATAAAATGTAAAAAACAACCTTTGTTATGTATTTCTACATCACTCATTAAATCTATATGAAAGAGGAAAATGTTTTCTGACATGACTGGTGTAGACATGAGTAATATTTGACATGTTTTTGAAATGTGCAAAAGAGTGAATATGATATCTGATAATTTTGTACAGGTTAGATGAAAATGTTTTGGATCTATTTTGATTACATGAAAATGATATAAATATGTTCAGCACATGATTTAATAAGATATGAAATGGTATGATATGATACGATATAAAATGATATGATATGAAAAGATGAAGAAAGATGTGCAGTTTTGAATATGGATAAAAAGTCTTTGATATGATATGAAGAGTTGGTATTAGAGCAAAGTCAGGGATGGTGGTATCACCCCCCGTTCGCCGCATGAGACCTCATTCTCAGAGTGAGCTTCATCTCTCTCTCTCTCTCTCTCTCTCTCTCTCTCTCATGCTTGGCTTCCTCTTCCCGTTACTTCTCTCTCTCATCTCCTGGTTTCACTCTCATCTCTCTCTCTCTCTCTCTCTCTCTCTTAGTGCTCCGCCTCCAAGCTCAACTGTGAATTCATCTCAGCTTTCTTTCTTCGTCGACGTCTAGCTCTTAGTCCCTATCACAAGTGATCTAGCTCTCTATTGGTGAGCTTAGTTTTTACATATGTTTTAGGTTCTTTTCTACTTTAGAAACTTCATTTGTAGGTTTTTTTTTTAACTTCCCAATTTATTTTCTAAAACATCCCTTTAGGTGAGTCTTATAATTATATGTCTAGTGCTCATTTTATAAGAGTTTTAAACTGTTACTTTTTTTTTTTTTTAATATATAGGTTATAAAGCAAATAAATATAGAGTTCAATTATATTATTTAGTAATATATTTATATATTAAAATATGAATTTTTGAAGAAAAAAGTAAGTACAAATTTTATTTTGAATCCTTTTAAAGGAATATTTTTTATTTAACCACAATTATGTTTTCTACTTTTCTACTTATAATGATTTTGATATAATTATGTTATTGAGTTTTATATTTTATAGTTAGACCTCAAAAGTAATTGAGTTAGAATTTATTACTTTAGTTAGAGACTAAGTTGGATATTGAGGAATTTGGGAAGTGGTGATATTTTTTGGGATTGAGAATTTAGATTTTTGAGGAATTAAATAGGTTATTTTAGCAGCTTAGGCTTAAATATTGAAATGCGTGTTCGATTGAAAATTTACGGGAATTACGTGACAATTTATAGATGATGATTGATTTTTGCTCATTATTGTTGTGAAAATTTTTTGAAAAGCTAAGAAGTTCATGTTAGCTGGGTTTCTATGCTAGACTTTGTAGAAAAAATAAGAAAGAAACTGAGATTGGTTTGTAAAAATGTGCATGTTGTTTCATAAAATAAAATGTAAAAAACAACCTTTGTTATGTATTTCTACATCACTCATTAAGGGTGGGTTTGGGTGTTGAGAAGTGTTGAGGAGAGTTGTGAATAGTAATAAAAAGTAGGTAAAAAGTAATAATAAAGTAATGAATAGTAATAAAAAGTAGGTAAAAAGTAATGAATAGTAAAAAAAGTAGGTGAAAAGTAATAATAAAGTAATGAATAGTAGTGAGAAGTGTTGAGAAGTGTTGAAGAGACTTCAACACCCAAACACAGCCTTAAATCTATATGAAAGAGGAAAATGTTTTCTGACATGACTGGTGTAGACATGAGAAATATTTGACATGTTTTTGAAATGTGCATAAGAGTGAATATGATATTTGATAATTTTGTACAGGTTAGATGAAAATGTTTTGGATCTATTTTGATTACATGAAAATGATATAAATATGTTCAGCACATGATTTAATAAGATATGAAATGGTATGATATGATACGATATAAAATGATATGATATGAAAAGATGAAGAAAGATGTGCAGTTTTGAATATGAATAAAAAGTCTTTGATATGATATGAAGAGTTGGTATTAGAGCAAAGTCAGGGATGGTGGTATGCATGGACCACTATAAAGTCCCGCTTGTGATTCCTGCCGGATGATTCCTAGAGCCTAGGAGCTGTATGCATGGTGGTAAGCAAGGACAGTGGTAGAATCCCGTCTATAATTCCCGCCTAGAATGTTCAGATAGGTACACTTTGTAATCCGTCTTTGAATACAAACAAAGGGTTTTGAATATGAACAGTTGATTTTTTATCATGAAAAGATTGAAAAGTCGCTCTGATTTTTCTAATAATACATTTTGAAATGTGCATATGGAGGTGAAATGTTTTGTTTCTGCATAATGAACTTTTTGGAAAAGCTCATGTTTACACACTAGTATATGTGCTTTGCTTACTGATTTGTTGATAACTCACTCCTTATATATTTCAGATATTTTGATATTTTAGCTGAGAGTCAGATTATGAAGCATTGGGTGAGATGCTTTAAGAATGGTGGATTAAGCATAGAGAATTTCTATATAAGTATTGGTGAAGTTTATTAAGAAATTTTATTGTGTTCTGATGACTTAGCCTTTTGGCAAATTAATTATATTGAGGAAGTTAGTTTGAATTACAATTTCTATAAGATATTGGGAATTTGGAATCTATAATTATATTTTTGAAATATGAGTTTAAGTGATAGGAAGTAACTCTCTGCCTCCTGTGGAACTGAGGCGTTACATCTTTCTCTACTGTATCACAATTTTCAATTCTCATGACTCTAGTTAGACAAAAGGCATCCAAGTGCCAACTTTATCATGCACTAATAATCATTGTAATGCAGCGGCTATATGTCTCTAGAGTACGCATTAGATGGACTTTTCTTAGTCAAATCTGATGTTTATAGTTTTGGTGTTGTTCTCCTAGAGATTATAAGTGAAAAGAAGAACACATGATTTTATTAATCAGAACAAGCCATGAGCCTTGTAGGATATGTAAGCATGTTGGATTTTCATATTTGTTGTTATTATTATTATTATTGACTTCATACTTCGTACCAACTTATTTAACAAATGTATCAGGAATGGAGATTATTTCAACAACCAAATCCCATCATTTTAGCAATTCCACCAATTTAGTCATTTGACAGTTACTCAATTTTTTGTATAGCTAATTTATATTTCTTTCCATGTATAAATCATCAAACATGTCTATATATTTGTATATGAGGTCAATGAGAAGTATGTGGAATTATTCTACCAATTTATTTCTTGAAAGGATCAGACACTGCATGAAGTTTGCAATGTTGACTGGTTTGTGAAGTGTGCTAACATAGCACTCTGTTGGAAATATTTTCAAAATAATATATATTATATTTATCATTAATAATTTTTAGGGATTTATTTTTGGAAGTTATGAATTATTTTGGAAAGAGAGAGAATATGGAAAGAGTTTTGAAATGAGTTTTAATCCTTTTGTTGAGGTGCAAGAATAGGCACAACCTTTGGCAAATAAAATACCAAAAATCGCACCTGTTGGGTTTCGAATCCATGTGAGGAGGATGGTAGGGAACCAACGTGACCAGTCCAACTTTTGTGTTACTTGGTAACAGGCACAATAAATATACGTGTTCATATTAGATTACAGAAAAATGAAAAGTTGTTACTTTTCATTCATATCCTTTAGCCATCTATAAATAGTCCCACTAGCCTACGAATTTAATATAAAAAATAGAATTACAGAATCTCAAAATTTTGAAATTCTTTCTCTTTCAAAAGTCTTCATTTCTTCAAAACTAGTGATTAGGATCTCTTCATTCTGTAGAGAACAGATTTCTAATCTCTTGATTGAATAGTAAAATCTAAGGGTATTCCGGGTCTAATTTCATGTGTGCATAACGCAATTAGACAAACAAACTTGTTCTGGACTTCATTGTATCTTGGAGGCAAATTCGCTTGTAACTCGTGTGCATACTGTAATTGATGGGGGTGAATATTGTCTTAAGGAAAGCGACATTTGTAACGCGCCTTAAAGCAAACTTTCTCTCACTATTTTTGTTTTCCAGCCCATTTTGAACCAATAATTGTTGGAAATATTTTCAAAATAATATATATTATATTTATTATTAATAATTTTTTCGGATTTATTTTTGGATGTTATGAATTATTTTGGAAAGAGTGAGAATAAGGAAAGTTTATAAGCAATAGCTTATGGTTATAATAATTTGGGTCTACATTACAATTCAAAGTTGTCAATCCACTTGGTGGTATAGATCACTTGAATCCTACAAGTGGGTAGGAGTTCAAATCACACCCTTCCAAAAAAGGAGTTTTAATCCTCTTTGTTGAGGCACAAGCACAGGCACAACCTTTGGCAAATAAATAGGCATCAGCCCAAGTATACAGGAGATATACAAAGGATAAATCTACATTTTTTTGAGAAACAAAAAGAAAAAAACCCAGAAAACTACAACAGGTTTAGAAATTATAGTATACCATTACATAAGCTTTTTCCCAAAAACCCAAAGTACTCAAGAAAAAATCCCTAAGATCTTTCAAAGAGTGTTCTTTATCTTCAAAACATCTCCTATTTCTTTCGATCCATAAGCACCACATTAGACAATGAGGATTCATCTTCCAAACAGTCGTCGCCTTCTTACAGCCCTTCAAACCCTTCCACCCTACCAATAAACCCTTCAAACCCTGAACCTCATCCACTTCCCAATCATTAACATCCCTTTTGATTTTAAAATTCCAATCAACCTTATTATTGCTGCTGTAGTAAGAATCATAAACAACAGTATTTTGATCCCTTTCAACTCTGTACAGGGCAGGAAATTCCAACTTCAGAGCAGCATCCCCACACCACAAATCATGCCAAAATTCAATTCTCTTTCCATCTCCCACCTTCAATCTAAATATTTTTGAAAAAAACTGCCATCATTTTCTAATAAATTTCCTCAAACTCACCCCATATGCTCCACTAGAAGCATTAGAACACCAACCTCCCCACAAACTTCCATACTTCACCTCTATCACATTTTTCCAAAGGGCTTCACTCTCCAAATGAGGAAACAAAGCCATTTCCCAAGTAAAGTTTTATTAAAGACCTTCAAATATTTAATCCGCAAACCACCACCAACCAGTGGTTGACAAACTTTCTTCCAGTTGACCAAGTGAAACTTGTTTTCCTCACCTACACTGCCCCATAAGAAAGTCTAATTAATGTGTTCCCAATTCTCTTTTCAAGACTTGCAGGAAGAGGAAAAAGAGAAAGGAAAAATGTGGGCAGGTTAGACAAAGAACTTTTATCTGAAAATTCATCTTCCCCCCTTAAACAAATAGATCCTCTTCCAACCCGCTAACCTCCTTTCAATTTTTTCAATCACACCATCCCATTTGTCCACTGCTTTAAAAGAAGCCCCCAAAGGAAGCCCAAGATACCTCATAGGCAGTTTAGGTATCCTACACCCCAATAAAGGTGCCAAATCTGATAAGTTCTGAACAACACCCATGGAACAATTTCAGATTTTGATAAATTAACTTTTAACCCCGATGCCGCTTCAAAACATAGCAATAGAGCTCTTAAAGCTTAGTAAATTATAAGAATCAGGCTCACTAAAAATCAAGGTATCATTAGCAAATAATAAATGAGAAATCTTCAGACTATTCCTAAAATATTAACCACCACAAAACTAGACAGAAAATTACCCTCCACAGCCTTCTCAATCATTCTACTAAAAGCATCCATGATCATAACAGAAAAGAAAGGGGGAAATGGGATCGCCTTGCCTCAAACCACGAGAACTACATAAGAAATCAACCGGTTCTCCATTCACCAAAATAGAAAATTTTGGGATTCGAAACACAAAACTTTATCCACGAACACCAGTTAAAACCACTGGCCAAATCTTTGCAACAAAAATTCAAGAAAATCCCAGCTTACGTGATCATGATTAAATGCCTATTGTTCTGCCTGATATGCTAGTTGGGATTTCTTTGCTACTTTCACATGCTTGGACTGATTGAAATTGAGTATATGAGGTTGACATTATGCTTGAAATAAGCTCAATGGTGCTGGATTAATAATTGAGCATGTATTTATGATTGAGTTGAATTATTGCATTTGTAATGCTTTTGGAACCAATATATATTAATTCTTTCATTACTTTATCATTGGTTTTATATGGAAAAATGAATAAATCAAAGTTGTGATTTTAATTGATTAAAAGCATGAATTTCTGCTCTAATTTTATCAACTGCCAATTAATATGGATTATGGTACATTTCGCTCGAGCGGCGGCTTCTGACCGACTTTCGCTCGAGCGGCGGCTTATGGTATAGATTCAAACGCTCGACTTCCGCTCGACAGTGGGCTTGAGCGAGATGCGGGAAAAGAGATCACTCGAGTGGAGGCATTTGGCCGCTCGAGCGAATTCAGGTAGAGTCAAACGCTCGATGTTCGCTCGACAGGCCGCTCGAGCGAACTTAGGCAGAGTCGAACGCTCGATGTTCGCTCGACACTCCGCTCGAGCGAATATCGCATTTTTACAAATCAGGGTTCATTCCGCCGTCAGAGTATATATATGTTTTTTTTACATCTTAGGATGATTCTTGGGCTGGAAAACTCGGTTTTTGAGTAGAGAAACACTTAGAATTCATTTTTCCTTTGATTTTCGTTCAGATTCGAAGAGGAGGATTCATTCAATCGATCATTCACGCAGCTACACAATTTCCACTGGATCATTCACTCACACTGTAGCAGATTGAAGAACTCCTTGAGGGGTCCAATTGCCACTGCAGCTCAGCCTCCTCCACCGCTTCAAATCTTCATCTCCATTCAACTGGCTTGATCTTTTCAATTCCCTACTTGCTATTTCATTTCAGTTTTGAGTTTCTGAATTATTTTAGAGAATTTTGATTTAGATGTTTGAGTAATTTATTTGTTATTTATTTAATTCGTGTTATTTATTCTTATCGTTTCGTTAAGCTTTCATTTTAGTATTGATTACAATTACGGTGGTTAAATTTGAGAATTTGTGATTTGAATATAATGATGAACCCTAGAACATTGAATTTGGAGCTTTTCAATTTTCAGTGCATGCTTTATCAATTACTTCCTAATTTAGTTTAATTCTTAATTTAGTTTTATTAATTTATGAGTTTAATCTATTAGTCCTTTACATTCCGATCCGACAATCAAAATCCAAAAATATGAATCTAGTCCAAGACTAGTGTCCTCTCCCATCCATTGCACATATCATCATTTTATTTTCTCTTTGTGAAGTTTTTCACCTTTTTCAACGAGTTTAATTTCTAAGTAATTTTTCATGAGGAGACGATCTAGGAATTTATTCCTAATTATTACACGACATCCTCCTGCACTTGGGATAGCTTTAGTGCTACTCATTTTTGAGTGAGTCAATTTGTTGCACTGCAGTACCCATCTACATCTTTATCCAAGTTTCATATTGTATAACATTAATATTTGTTTACGGTGCTCGTAATTAGGAAAAAAAATTAAACAGAACATAAAATTATTCACATGTACCTTTGTCGGAATTGTCACTACTATTGAATTGTAATGATATTACCATAGGCCCAATCCACATATATATCTTGGATGCTATTCTCAAATGACTTGTAAAAAATCCTGATTAGCAAAACCGTAAATTACTTGGCTTCACTTCTTAGTTCCTTCCAGATAAGTGTGATGACCACCAATACCATCGGTTTATTATTTTTGAGCATGTAATTTTTTTGTGTCCTAGTCACTTTTCCTGCGGTACTATTCATTCCACCGGTGTGGAGTTTTGCATTCTTGCTCTTTGAAGATCGATGAAATGACGTAATTTCGGCACAATCTGGAAAATTCTAGCTGTTCTTTAATTAACAGATCTCGTTACGAGATAAAGTCCTAGAAGTTATATGAATGAGTTCTTTATATAATACATTATTTGCTTGGTGTCTAGAAAATGGAAAATTAAATAATTTAAACATTTGCTGCGCTTCTAAATTGTTGGTCGTGATTTTGGATTCCAATCTCGGAATCCTGCAAAAAGGTTTGCTGGCTCCTTCAAGGGCACTTAATACAACGAGGAATGGCAAAGAACTTCCCAGATGTTGTCTAGAGCTCCTCTTGCTGTTTATTCTATGCTTTCACAAAATATTGGCATTTCTTCTCAAGTTTTCTTCAACTCTATTATGGTTGGTTGACTTAGTTGAGATTGTGGTTAAATGAGGAATGAACTACCAATTAGCTATCCACCGTAGTTCAGCAAATTTTGCCATGCATTTTGTTTTGGGGCTTCAACTAGTCCACTTTGGTGCTCTTTAACCTCAACCAAAGTAATTTGTTACTATGAAAAATTCCTGTTGGAATCAAGGGACAAAAACCAGCCATCTTCTGAGCTTTACCAACCCTTAATTTGGTTCTAACAAATTACAAAAAACTGTTAAACTGCCATTTTGTGGTGAAAATATATTTAGATTTTTATGACACTAACTTGTTCACTTCCATTTCAAGAGTGGGTTTCTATCATTTGTACATTCTTAACCCACGTTCATCATTTTTCTGGAATGTATAAAACTCAATGGCTTTATTGGACAGCAAGCATGCTGTTAGTCATATTCATGGATTCCTTTAAATTTTGTTTGTGGTACTTAGGAGTTTTAAAGTTTTGGCTTGGTGCTAAGTATGGAGAGAAGTTAAATGGGTTAAAGTTGTGCTTCGTATTAAAATGAACCCTGGTTGGTTTATGTAGTTCAGATTGTGATTAAAACCATTACTCCCATTTATTTTTGCATACATTTTTTTCCCCTGATTTTGTTTGTTTTATATGCTGGTATTGATTTGAAACTGAAATTACTTGGATTTTCCAGTGCAGAGTAATAGTATGGACATCGAGTGCTTTTGATTTAAATATGCGTTGACTGAGGTTGAGAGAATTGTTTTGGGGCGTCATTTCAGCCAGGGTGATCCGAACCTTTCTTAGTTGGGTATTGAAGGTAACTAATGCAATCATTGTATTCAAATCCTTGTTTTTATTTCGTTTCAAGAGATCTCTGAACATAATGGTTCGGCTTTAAGTCTTTGTTTAATAAATAGAACCTTGAAATGAATTGTAGACCTTTTATTGGATATCTACATTGTCTGATCTTCAAGTAATTCAAACCCTACTTTGACTATACCTCAATGTATGATTTAATTGTTCTAGCTTTTCTTTCACTTTGATAGTTTCACATGACTACTTCTTGCTTATGATAGTTTATAATCTTTCCAGGGCATGTATGACTATATATATATACAAATGTCTATATATATATAGACATACATATATATATGTCTATATGAGAATGAGGGTGGCTGACATGTTGTTGCTTCAGATAGTTAATAATATCACATTCCAACATTATTTTCCCAGTAATGACTCACATGTGAATTAGCTTAATTCATGGCCCGATCTGAATTGTCATTTGTGAATGCTTTAATACTAGTTATCTATTACTAATTACCGTGTGTAGACATGATAGTCTTGGCCATTGCAAGATGTATAACTAGCAGCAATATACTATATAGGGATTTTTTTTTATCCATTTTTGATAAATTACTATATAGACAACTAGAGACTACGTAGCTAGCATCATTTCCAAGTTTTCCATCACCTTAATGTAGATGACAACTTATCCGATAACAATTTTCCAGAATTGTTTTTCACATAATGTCATAAACAAGACCCATTTATCTTTTTAACTGCCCAATTGCCTAATGATCTTCATCTGGTACATATACGTTTACACAACCAATTATGCTTCATCCATTCATGACCAGAAACCTCTAAAGATAGTTAGTTTGCCCAAAAAATAAATGTTCTTCAATTTAAACATTTATTCTCCTGTCTCAACTAACGGCATATGGTTAGTTTACGTGTCTAATTGAAAACGATTCAGTTTGTTCACTCAATCAATCTTATAGTACCATCGGGTTTTAGGCTTCTCCAATACTTGATACCTAACGTACAACTATGCAACATCACTCAATCCACTAACTCATAGTGGACTCATGGAAATAAATTTGTAACATGCCCACCTTTCTTGTATGACCTGAACTCAAATATGATACACTTGCCTGTCCGATAAGGATGAATTATACACTTTATATCAACAATTGGCATGAGACCATTCTTTGACTTCGGCATGAAACAAAATATATTCTTACTTCACTTTGCTTGCACCATACCATCCATCGGGCATATATTAGTATTCCACATTTTGCCTGTGTTAATAGCAAAATGTGACTTCATCAACCATCTATGGGAAAACGGTCTCTGTTGATTTAACTGTACTTCCCTTCATTATTTTTTTAGATGGACAAAAGTTGGATGAACGAGGCAGATAGACTTTTATCACCTGTATATGCCGAAGGGGTTAAAAATTTCCTCACACAAGCATGAAGCCATGCTTGTGGACGGGACTGCATTCGGTGTCCATGCCGTACATGCCTTAACAATCTGTGGCTACCAATATTTGAGGTGGAATCCCATTTCTTTATCAAAGGGATCAATCCAAATTACACCCAGTGGATATTTCATGGGGAGGAGGAGACAACATAGAACGTCAGTGACGATGATGTTGGTGACGAGGTTTTACCAGAAGATGATTACATTGATGAAATGCAGCATATGTTGGATGATATTTGGTTAGGCACCTTTGTTGATGTGCTCGACAACACTACTGCGCCAAATAGGCCACCAATACCAGAAGATTCACCATCAACTACTTTTGACAAGCTACTGGAGGACGCCCGAAGTCCTCTTTTTGATGGGTGTACTAAATTTACAAAGTTGTCATTCATTTTCAAGTTATTACATATCAAATCAATTGGTGGATGGTCAATTAAGTCATTTGACATGCTCCTTGATCTGTTGCGGTCTTCCCTTCCTGATGCACTTTTGCCACAATCATATGAGGAGTCAAAGTCTTCGTAGCGCGGGTTGGGATTCAATTACCACAAAATCCATGCATGTCCCAAAGACTGCAACTTATTCTGGAAGGAAAATGCCACTCTTAATGAATGCCTTGTATGTAAGGGTTCGAGGTGGATTCCAAATACACATGGATCACGCGTTATACCTCAAAAAGTGTTGCACCATTTTCCGTTGAAACCGAGATTGCAACGTCTCTTTATGTTTGCGAAGATAGTAGGTGAAATGAGATGGCATAAAGACCAACGGGCGATAGAAGATACCAGTATGAGACATCCGGCTGACTCTAAGTGTTGGCAGAAATTTGATGAACATCATAGTTGGTTCGCTGTGGATTCACGCAATGTTAGGCTCGGACTAGCAAGTGACAGTTTCACTTCGTTCAACAATTTGGCTAAACCTCATAGCATTTGGCCTGTGATCCTTGTCCCGTATAACTTGCCGTCGTGGTCATGCATGAAAGACCAATTCTTTATAACATCTTTGATTATTCCAGGCCCAAGGTCACCGGGGAATGAGATCGATGTTTACTTGCAGCCATTGCTCGATGAATTACTTGAATTTTGTGAATATGGGGTACCTACATATGATGCCTCAACTAAGGAGACGTTTAGGTTGCATGCTGTATTGTTGTGGACAATCAATGACTTTCCTGCCTACGGGAATCTCTCTGGCTGGTCAACAAAAGGTAATGCCGACATAGACTCCAATTGGTTGAAATATGGCTAAAACATTGTTATATAGGGCACCGACATTTCTGATCGTCAGATCACATGTGGAGAAGGAGAAATGGTTGTTTAATGGTAAAGAAGATCATCGCATGCCACCAAAGGATATGGGAGGATATGATATTCTAACTCAATTGCAGATTATTGGGATGTGATGTTTGGCAAATCTCGTAGGAAGAGAAAACGTACTGCTGAAGAGCTAAACTGGACAAAGTGTAGCATATTCTTCACGTTATCTTATTGGCCAACACTTCGATTTTGGCCTAATTTAGATGTTATGGATATTGAGAAGAATATTGCTGAAAACATCTTATTTACTTTAATGAATAGTTTAGGAAAAACTAAGGATAATATCAATTCAAGGCGTGACCTGGAGATATTGGGCTATAGAAAAGAATTACATTTGAGGCATGAAGGTGATCATGTAACAATGCCACATGCACTATACACATTACACGAGGATGAAATGAATAAATTTTGTGAGTGGCTGGCCGATATCAAATTCTAGACGGGTTCTTTTCCAATATCTCGAACTGTGTTTCTCTACGCAATCACAAAATCACTGGGTTGAAAAGCCATGACTGTCATATTTTCCTTTAAAGATTACTCCCAATAGTTGCTGGGGTTTTTTTAAGAAGTGACATTGCCTTGGCTTTAACTGAACTTAACACTTTCTTCAAAGAGTTGTGTGCTTGAACACTGGATGTGAATCGCCTATCCCAGCTCCAAACTGATATTGTTACCATTCTATGCAAACTGGAGATGATATTCCCTCCCTCCTTTTTCGATATCATGGTCTACCTAGCTGTCCATTTGCCCCGTGAGGACATTCTTGGGGGACCAGTACAATATAGGTGGATGTACCCATTTGAGAGATATCTCGGCAAATTCAAGCGGTATGTTAAGAATAAAGCCCGACCAGAAGGTTCAATAGCCGAGGCCTACATTCACACTGAATGCCTACTATTTTGCTCCATATACCTCCAAGATGTTGAGACGAAGTTCAATCGAGTGGACCGCAATATTGATGCTGATGAAGAGGAAACTATAGATGGATTCAGAATTTTTAACCAGAAAGTCCGTCCCTTGGGTATAGCTTCCAATATGCAATTAGAAGATAAACTCTTTAAGGTAGCCATCTGGTATGTGCTCAACAATTGTTCGGAGATTGGACCCTATATATAGTAAGCATCAACGAGTTTACTGCAAAATCTACTTACATTCAAATTTAACCAGTTTTTATATATGCAACAATAACGTCTTGCCATTGTTGGTTTGCGATTCCGTGCTCCAAATGTAGGGAACACTACGAGAAATGTAAGGTGCAAAACCCAAATTACATCGATCGCACGCATCAAACTGACTTTCTAACTTGGTTCAAGTACAGTGTAAGTTCTTCTCCATCCTTATCTACATTGAAATATTATAGATTTTTTTGACATGTTTTGGAATGATGAAAATATACGTTGTAAATTTTCAACAATTTTTTTATAGATCCAGGAACATCGTACCAAGAATCTACTTGATGTATTCGCTGATCTGTATGCGTTGGCTTGCGGGCCTGACCGTTGGATTGCATCATATGATGCTTGCATAATAAATGGAAAAAGGTTTCATACGAAGCATCGTGAACCGCGCCGGCATACACAAAATTCTGGGGTGTTGGTAACCAAGGATGAGGCCACAAATAACGTAGATTTTTACAATTGTCTTAAAAATATCATCGAGTTACGCTACATGGAGTGGCGTCGGGTGTACCTATTTGAATGTGATTGGTTTGACGTTGGTGATAAAAAACGAAGAGTGCAGGTGGATGACCATATGATTAGTGTCAACATGAACAGGACTTGGTATAAGGATGAACCGTTCGTGTTGGCGAGTCAGGCTGATCAATGTTTCTACATAAGAGATTTAAGGGCGAAAGGGAATTGGGGTATTGTGCAGAACTATACAAATAGGAATGTATACAACATTCCATCCGTGTCGAGGATTCTGGAAGATAATAATGATGGCGAGCCAAGTATTAATGAGGCCGATCAAGAAAGTGAGTCATCATATTATTATGAACCATGTTAGTGCGATAATGCAGATCCAATGTCAACTCCACTGGATAGGCTTGATATACCACCTAGTCATATTGATGCACGAGAAGTCATTGATGTGGATGGTCAATGCATAGATGCATCTGGATTTATTAATGATGACATGATTACTTCTGGTTCTGGAGATGCGTATAGTGAGGGGGAATATTCAGATGAGGAGGACCTATCCACAGATGAAGAGAATGTGTCAGATTTATAATTACAAGCTAGAAACAAAAATTCATTAAGGTTGGTACAGCAGATTAAAACCATTAAGTATGAAATACAGTTTCTGATTTATTTATTAAAACCATTACATATAATTTTTGAATACTAGGACTGAGCTAATATGTAGAAGATAACATTTATGTTTTCATATATTTATTTCCCCTAAATTTGCTTAACTTCTAATGTGCATCAATATTATTCTTGCTCAGGTGAGGGGAAAACATTACTACGTTGCATTAAGGCTGAAAATTCAAAGTTTGGATAGGATTTGCTTTCTCATATCTCGACCAATTTATCATGCAATCCCATCTTCAAGTTGGAGGCATGAGGAGCACTATTAATTATCAAGGTATATAATTTAGATCGTTAAGTTATTCCTTTCCAAATACACATGCTCATAACGTAAGGGTTAGGCTACCCATGAAGTAATTGAAAATGGTAGATAACTGATCTTATTTCTATTGTTGTCTGTGACTTTGAGATTATTTTGTAGAATGGACCTAACGTTTATTACAGTGATCTTAACTCATACACACACAAGTGACCGAGCGAGACCCAGTTCTAGAGGCCGAGGGAGACTCTAGGGTATTCGTGTTAGGCGCCATGTACCATACTCGGCTCACCACAACCGACCACGGGGAGTGAAAATCTCCTCATATCACAGCCCTGAGGAGTGTAATCAATCCTCCTCGAATGACTTGACATAGCCCCCAAGTCCCCCACCATCAACCAACCCAATTCCCACACCAGCACCTATTTGAGAACCCTCCCCAGTGCGGGAACAATGGCCTCCTAGAGAAGACACAAGAATGGAAGACTGCAGTATACCACAAACTGGTGTGTGTTTTTCCAATATGAATGTGTTGACCTTTTTATATGTGCTTGTAAGTGTAAAGATACTTTATAATTACATACACTAATCTAGTAAATTTTTTGATATACAGTTGCGGACACCCCCACGGAGCCCAAAGTAACGCAGCAACAGAGAAAATGAACTCGTGGGCCCACTAGATGCATCGAGTTTGAGAAGGTGAGGAAGCACGAGAAAGTGATTTTAAAGATAAACGATGGTGAGACTGCCCCATGTTGTGAAAACGCTTCTATGTTTACGACACGAGTATCATGGATTGTTAAACAATATTGTGACATGGGTTATGTGCAATGGACTGATGTCCCACAAGCCATGAAAGAGGAGCTCATTGACCACGTTCGGGTAAGTTATCGGGTTGGTTAATTTCAAATTATGAGTTAGAAGTGGTTTATGTAGTATAACCATCACATCATTAATAGTTCGCTCTGACTTGTAGTCTGACTTCGTGTTCGACTGGGAACGTGAAAACCACCGATTGACGTTGACAAAGGCACTTCATAAGCACTTCAATAGCTTCCATCACGACCTGCACAAGATTTACCAATCCTTTGGAAGCCATGAAGAAGCGTTAGCTCATGGGACAAGCTTAGTGGTCCCCTTGTATGGGTCAAGTTGTGTGGCAGGTGGGGCAGCGATGCCTTTAAGGTATATATGCTCTTTCTCAAATTAAACCATAAATTCTTCCATTTAATATGTCTGAATATTGTTGTGGTAAATCCGGTTGTTTATTATAGCTAACATGACTTGTATGCATGACAGAAAATTTCATCTCAAAACCGGGAGAACCGAAAGAAGCAGGCAATTAATCACACATCAGGACGTAAATCATTCATCCGAATACTTGAGCAAAATGTATGAGGATTCCTCCCAATTTCTTTTAAGTATCAATAGACTTGTCCAAATTCTAAACTCATAAGCCACAATAATTACTGTCCTCTAAATGTGAGATTAATTTCCATATGTGTTTGTGATATGATTACATTATTGTTGGGTAGTGGTTAATTTCAATGATGTTAAGCTTAAAATGCACATGTGGTTGCCAATACTTTTCCAACCGGGAAAAATTGACTTCTTATACTTAATGCTCACAAATGTAGCGTGCTGAGAATGTAAATTTGGTTGACTTCTATAAGGAGACGCGCTGGTCAAAGAAGAAGAATAAGTTTGTGACAGATGCTATGGAAGATGCTTACGTGAGTAGCACACATATAGTCCCTGTGATCTATGTTTCTTTCTGATAATAATAATTGTATACATAGCACATGCCTAGATTGTTAATAATTATTGTTTTGCCGTTTTGTAGAAGGAGATGCAAGGTAGATTGGATGGCCTAGAACTAGAGCAACGTTGTGATGAGGCAGCAACAACTGTCTTTAGGGAGGTCCTTGGCCATCGACCTGGATATGTGCGAGGACTTAGGGAGATGGTCATCCCTGAGTCCTCGCTACAACGTGACCAACTTAAAATGCAATGCTACCTATCTAAGATTGAAAGACACAAGAAAGATGCTGAGCAACATAAGAAAGATGCTGATGACTATAATAGTTAGTTGGATGAAATGAGATCAGAGATGCGGGCTCTTAGAGATCATCATATTGCAACTGACATAATGCTTCAGGCCTTTTTTAAGGATCATCCGTCATTCACTGAGTCATATCGACATACTTAGTGTAACGAGAACCCCGACCCATAAGGGCGGGTCCTACGTTTTTTGGCAGTTTGGGTGATTTTTTGATAGTCCCCATGATAGCTGGGCAATATATATATATTTATATATATAAAACGTACTATGTCAACACCGGGGAGATAAGCAAGACTCGGCCCGATGTCATATTTTTTGAGGAGTTTTTGAGCATTTCTTTCGCTTCATAATTTCTCCCAATCTTATACGAGGGTTCCGCTGCCTCTTTGCCATGCCAAACTCGAAAGTCTTCACAACCAAGAGGTAAGCACTCTCTAAATACAAATCTTCAATTGGTCGAGTTGACCATAACAACAGTTTTGCGGCTTAACCAGAATTTGCTTAAGATATATATTTGTTTAAGTATATTTGTTGGTCTAGCCCTTTTTTTATAGAATGGAAAAAAATAGATTAAGACTTGTTAAATAGATTCGCTTCAAAATAGATTAGGCCAATTTAAATAGATAAGAAACTGGTTTAATAGGCCTTTGTTATCGATAAAAAAATTTATAATCCTAAAAATTATGGTGACAAGTAAATAGGCATAGACCAAGCATACAACAATATTCAAAAGTTTCAAGACTTATTATATAAAGAAAGAATCAATTTAGAGATGGCAGGGGTTTTCTTTTGGTGTGTGATGATTTTAGAGGAATCTCCAATTAGCTACCGTTACTTTTGTGAGATCCATCGTAATGTAATCGCCTATTTACAGCCATTAACTTTGAATAGATCTCTGACTTTGTTATTTATAATTGTGTTCCACTCTATGTATAATAGAGTGGTATAGGTTTGGACTTGATTATTCATGTTTGGATTTTAATACTATCACATTTTATCTCTATAAATAAAAGTTACAGATTTAAGATTTTTTCCCCATATTTTTTATGGTTTGTGATCATAATGACAACCTGCACTTGTATTGTTCTTGTATGATTTTATCAAAGGAACAATGGGGCTTCTGATAATACTAATTCGAATCCGACATTCAGTCATGACACGTTTTGGAAAAATAACAGATCTCTGAATGTTTTTTCCCCAGAAAATCCACAGACAAAGTCAAGTTGCTACCTTAAAGGACGAAGTTCTCAAACTCGTACTTCTAAAAAATCTGTCTCTGAAAACATTATCCATCTTACTAATATATTTTTTCGCTATCTAGAAAGTGGAGATAAATTCATACCATGCATATGTATGAAGCATGCAACATTCTTTGATTAATAACTTCCAGAAATTAGTGTTTGACATACTAATTTTGTATTCCATTTTCTTGCATTTCAGGGAACCACTTATGAATTGTTGTACTGTGTGTGGGGAGATTGGTGGGAGTTTCCTATAAGCTGAACATTATGGTTCATTCGGCTCTTTGTTTCAATGAGTGAACTGGGAAAGAGGTCATGACTGGTGGTTTTTTCAATGAAAAGCAGGATATGCTTTCAGGTGAGAACCTTCTAATATAAATTTGGAGGTGAAAGTCTAATTAATCATATAATTTCTCTGAAATCGCTGCCATTGTAATCATCTAGCTGGACAAACTAAGCTTTCATCTTAATAGAGAAGAGGTGATAGTCTTTTCATCCTTTCATTGATGCGGTCTGATATAGTTGATGTTTCCCATTGCTGTCATTTGCTGCCTTGGTATTATTGAAGAAAACTGACGATATTCTTGTTATTTTCTAGTCTTGACAGTTTGAATGCGCACCTTGTTGTGCGGTTAAATCAGTCTTTAATCTTGTTTTAATGGTTTGATAATTTGTTTGATTCTTGTTTGATTCAAAGAGTGGGTAGATCCTATGTATTATATGTGCGTAACAAAACTATATCTGCTCAGACTATGACAAAAATAGTTGCATGTATATTCCTTTAGGGATTTCAAGGGCCGAGAGAAAACCACAGTATATACGTAAATGTAATCTGTTTTATGCGTTGTTTTGTCTGTTTCGTGATTGGGTCCCTAGCTCCAATCATTATCTTCTTGTGCAACATGGTTTTTGTTGACTTTCCCACCCACCTGAAATGGCCGGAAACTTGTCTTAATGCAAAATTCCTTGAAAAGACCATTTGTTCACAGCCCTTGTGGTTTTAAGAAAGTAGGATTGTATGAACCATGTATGAAAAGGGTGCCATTTGCTCTTATATACATTTTTTCTTAATAAATGCGAAAAAAGGATGAAAAAGGAAATTTTCTTGACGTGGCCTGAAATCTAGTGATGAACGGAACTTAGCTAAACTTGTACACTTTTCTATTGTTGCTTTTGTTTAATCGAGACAACTTGATTTCGTAAAGCATTTATCTGTGTTTCAGGTTGGTCAGATAATTTTTTTAACCTTTGAGAAGAAGGGGTTTGCGTTGAAAGGTAAGATCTTTTCCAAGATTTAATTGTGGAATATGAGCTGTGAAGTTATGGGTTGGCAGTAATATGTGCCTTACAGGGGATTACATATGACGATTTCCAAAACCGAAATGCTCCTTAAATGTACAGACTCTCATGCATTCTATTTGCATGAGAGTCTGAAATGATAGATCAATACCATGGGTAGATCTACTTTTAGAGGGTGCAATCTGAGATGCTGGAGTTTTTGGTTGAATGTCATTGGATTTGCCACAATTCTCGTTCTTGTGTCCTGAAATGATAGAGAAAATGAAACATCAATTCCTGTAGTAGACTTGCAAAAAACTATATTCTGATTAGCAAAAAGAATCTGAATTAATGGATGTGATGTCCGGGACGTAGAAGTAAAGATAAAACCCATGGATCCTTATATTGGCACCAATATCAGCGGTGCCATGGAGAGAATCGTCGATACAAATTATAGATAATAGAACAAAGAGTATAGGTAAAGAAAAGGAGTTGCTTGATGAATCAACTGATGGATATTGGTTTTGCAAGAGAAAAAAATCTGTCAGATAAATATGAAGGACAACAATTCTTTTGGTATACAAATTAGATTTACCATATGAGGTTTTAGTTTGAACCAGCACAACTTTGATGAGGAAACAATTTATGAACAAATGAAAGTTGTTAGTGAACTTTTCTTATTTGTAAGTTGGTGGTTGAATATATTGGGTGCTCGACAGTTAAACTGTTGAGGCCCCCTTGTTACAAGGATCCTGTAAGCACTCATGGCATAAAATGGTAAAAGCCCCATCTTATTATGCATAGATTCTACTAGGAGTCTAGGACTATAAATTGTCTTAAAGAAAGAAACAGAGACCAAAAGAAAAAAAAAATGATAGAAAGGAGGGAAGAAGTTACATACACATGCAAGTTTGAAACTATTTAATGTAAATATATATTAATGTAATTATTAACCTTCCAAAAAACCAGGTCATCCATTATTGATGTGATGTCCATAAATATGATCAGATTATTCTTTATTTTCAGCCAACCTTGAGTCATTTAATTCATATTTAACAAAAACGGTTCACATATGATGATGGTCAAAGGTTTTTGAGTATCATTATCAATATCAAATATGTAATGTTATTCATCTTGAATGTGTCATTACTGTACGAACTTCTGCAATATAGGGGTTTTTATATTGTTGCATTCTCGTTCCTAGATGTATTGAGGGGTTTTCTTTTGTAAACACAAGAGGACATATTGATTCGCACAAGCATTGCTTCTAATAAATTACTTCTTACTTATCCAATTAAAAAATGAAAGATTTCAAAAAAGAAGAATAAACTTGAATTAATGAACTTAACATTCAGCATGTGGGATTATCGCAGGCAGATCATATGTTTATATCATCATACATAGGTTGGGTTCTTTAGATTTGTGTCAGATATGGCAACTGTTTTTAGAATGTTTTGGCAGGTGCATCGATATAAATTTGATAGAGTTATTGCGCTAAATAATTGCTTGGTCATTTAACTGTCTACAAATTAGGAAAATATATTTATGTTTCCTCCTTATTCAGGTTGCACTTCACTCTTGGGGTACAGGTGGCGGTGCACCAATGGTTGTCTCATTTAGCATTTCGAAGAGATCTATGCATCCGGCTTGGATCTGATTGCTTTGATGAGTGATTTAAAGGGATTTAAAGCGTATATATGCAACATATGGGGGTGGATCTTCCTATTGCATATATAGCAATTGAGCAATTGTTTTTATTCGACCATGGATCAATGATGGGCCCTGGATGCACTTAATACAAAGACAAAGGCAACTGAATAAAAATTGTTTTGTTGATCAGTATGGTAATATTTTCCTCTTTTATCAGATTAGTTTTGAGGGTTCTCAAGCCAAACACTCCTTGTATTTTGATTGGGTTTCACTATTTTCATGATCAGCGGACAATACAGATGTACTGACTTCATGCAATAGATCAGAAGAGTAATTGATTAGCAGGGTGATATGGCAATTCAAGCTTGGGCAATCGCAGAAATAGGCATCATTTTTCTATATTCATGCTCGCCACCTTTGTTGATCAAATTCCCAAAGAAAAAACTGTGGGTGCCAATGTCAATGAAAAGTCTCACTTAAAATTTTCAATGTGTAACTTGGTATAGTTTATTTTAGTGATGGTACAGTCTTCAAATCAATTATATAATAGTGATGATAGTATATTATGTAATTAATAGCTCAGCTTGTACTTGATATGATCAGTATAAATTTCCACCTAGTGATAGTTTATATATGAGTTTGGTTGAATCAACACTTAAAGAAATTATTGAATTTGATAGAATGGTCTTTGGAAAATTTGTTGATGTATGGAAACGTTAATTGATCATGTCAATCAGGTACAATTGGATGAATGCATGAAAATTAGGTGAATTTTCATGCTTGGGAACTAATCTCTAAGGCCCATTATTCTTATTGGGTCTCATGAGACCCAGTAAGAATAATGGGTTATTAAAATTCGATTTTTAGGTTTTGACGGCGATTGAAAACTCGCCATCAAAAAGTTTAAAACCAAGAAATAAATAGGTATGTGGTGCAATATGCCTTTGGCAGCGATTTCCAAAATGCTGGCAAAGGAATTTAAAAACCAAAATTCCTTTGCCAGCAATTAAGAAATCGTTGCGATATAATTTCCCAGTGATTTTTAAATCGCTTGCAAAGAAATTTAAAAACCGAAATTTATTTGCCAACGATTCAGAAATCGATGGCAAATTATATGGCAGCGATTTCTTAATTGCTAGCAAAGGAATTTTGGTTTTTAAATTCCGTTTCCAGCGTTTTGGAAATCGCTGGCAAATGAAATAACAATGATTTGCAAAATGTTGGCAAAATAATTTAAAAATCGAAAATCTTTTGCCAGCAATTAATAAATCGCTGCCATTTTATTTGCCAGCGATTTCGAAAACGCTGGCAAAGGAATTTAAAAACCGAAATTCCTTTGCTAGCGATTAAGAAATTGCGGCTATATAATTTCCCAATGATTTTTGAATAGCTGGCAAAGGAATTTTGGTTTTTAAATTCTTTTGCCAGCGTTTTTGAAATCGCTACCATTGAGTATGCCAGCGATTCAGAAATCGCTGGCAAATAAATTCCGGTTTTCAAATTTCTTTACCAACGATTCATAAATCGTTGGTAAATGAAATGGCAGTGAATTCAAAAATGCTGGCAATTAATTTCCCAACGATTTATGAATCGCTGGCAAAGAAATTTGAAAACCGAAATTTCTTTACCAGCGATTAGAAAATCACTGACATACTAAATGGTAGCGAATTTTGAATCACTGGCAAATGACATTCTATTTTTTAATTCCTTTGAATCGCTGCCAAAGACACAATTTTTCACTGTGATTTTTGATTTCCACCGTAGTATATTGCAAATGGCTGAATAGTACTGGCGATTAGCCAGCGAGTTTATAATCGCCGGGATAGATAATTAGCGGGAATTTTTCTGCTTTGAAATCACCGGCAAAAGTCCAATCTGTTGTAGTGAGAGGTTTAAATACCATTTTGGGAGTTCTCTTTTAATTATATATGAGGTTTACCGTTAAAAATTAAAAAAAAAACAAAACAAAACAAAGGAATTTTTAGGCTTGTAATTCCATTGTCAAGGTTCACTTTTGAAGTTTGAATTTGAGGTCCTGTAAGGAAAATTGACATTGGCCTCGGGAGGGTATATTTAAGGGACTGGGCGAGAGATTTTGGGAAGCTAGGAGTTTGAAATTTTAGGTTTGACATAATAAGCAAAGTTTATAATAGGCATGGATTATGAGGAATGAGTATTTTGGGCTTTACTTGAGAAGCAACAAATTTTAAGGATGAATTTTTTTTTAGGGGGAGGATGTAACACTTGGGTCCAGTACTCAATTGTTTTTTTAAAAATATTTTTGGGTTTAAATGGATGAAAAACCCACTTGAAATTTTTGAGTATTGTCGGAATGAACTATGAGCCCAAAATTTTATTTTCGACGGTTATCGAATAATTTTTTATTTTGAGCTTGTTAAGTAAGTTTAAATTTTTAAATATTTTAGATCAGGTGAAACATTTTATTGGACTGAAAAATTTTAGGGGAACAAGTTATAATATTTTTTAGAGGTTGAATCGATATTCTAATATCTAAGTAAAAAGCCCTGCCCAAAACCAAGCCGTAGAACCAAATATTAGAATCCACTCCATCTCACACCTATGCACGTGTCTCCCCTTTCCATCTCTAGGCTTGCCTTCTCCGTCCACTACCCATACACGTATCTTTCCCTAGGGTTTATTCTTTCATCTATATATATCAATGCTGTTATTCTCTCCTCGGGAAGAAACTTCAAGCCGCAATCTTCTTTGAAACTCCATGTACGGAAACCCTACTCCCTTGCTCAACAACAGCCCCGAACAGAATACTCAAGTGCCGAGTTTTACTCCATACGATGGAAGCCTAACCTGAATTCTTCAACTGCAGAGTTTTACTCCATACGACGGAAGCCTAACCTGAATTCTTCAACAGCACAGAGCCCACTGTCCTGTCCAACTCCACCCACGGCATCGCATCCAACCACAGAGGACCACCCAACCCGTGTACATCAAACCTCTATTTTTGCCTATCAAAACAGAGCACATTTTGTGCTCTCAACCCATCACACAACGGAAGCCTAGCAGCTTCGCTAGCCCTCCTCGTCGCCTCCACCTGCATGGGAGTTGCCGCTAAATACTGCATGTCACCCCAATGGTTTTCTTCTCGGTAAGCACATAGCCTCTCCTCCATTTCTCTTCCGCACACCGTGTTCTCCCTTTGCATATCTCTCTGTTTTCCTCTCTCTCTCAACTCCACCCACGGCATCGCATCCAACAATACGATTGGGTAAGTTTCTGCAAACCGCCGCGCAAGTGTTTGCTTCACGCTTTGAGTAATTTTTCAAATAACAAGTTTTCTACTGAAGCTTACGTGAAGTTGGTCATGCTTATATTATTTGAGATGAAGTTACATTTTTACCCGTTGAGTTACGTACGTTTTTAAACTTTTAATATGTAATAGTGGATTTTATTTTATTTATGTTTACAGAAACCATTAAGTATTTTAAATTGTTATTAAGTAAAGTTTTATTTCAAAAGTAAACGTTAATGATGTAATTTTAATTATTCTTTTTTAAAACACTTTAGATATGATCTAGTTTACTAAATAAAAGTTGTTTAATTAAGAATATTTTGGCATAATTAAATTAGCTAGTATTAAATTTTGTAGTTCGTGTACACTAGTAAATAAGTTAGAATTTAATGTTTTAGTTGGAGTTATTAAGTGGGCACTGATGAATTTAGAAAGTGATGGTATTTTAGAGTTAAGAGAAATTTTAGGTTTTGTAGGTATTAAAATAGGTATTTCGAGTGTAATTACAAAGCAACTATTCAATTGGAGATTTATTCAAATTGCATGAATTTTCTATAGGTGACGAGTGAGTTTTTGTTCAATACTGCTGTGGAAAAATTTTGATAATCTAAGAAGTTCAGGTAAGCAGGATCCTATACTAGATTTTGCATAAAAAGAAAATTATACGAGGTTAACTTTAGAAAATTTGCATTTTGATTTTTGAAAAGAATTGTGAAAAGCAACCTCAATTACTTGTTTTGACATTATTCATGAACTCTGTATGAAGGAGAACGTACTTTTGTCAAGACTAGTGTAGACATGAGTTTATTTTACATATTGTTTATGAACTTTGAGGAAAGAACAAAAATGAGGTTCTTAAAGTTTTGCTATAGTTAAGATGAAGATACCTCGATTTTGTTGTGTTGAATATATGAAATGATCTAAAGCTACTCAGTATTTTATTCAGATATGATGTGCAAGCTGAAAAACCTTTGTTTAGTTACGGCCCAACCACGGGTTATAATAGTGGATACGGCCCAATCATAGGTTATAATAGTGGATACGGCCCAATCACGGGTTATAATAGTGGATATGGGGCTGCCACGAGTTATAGTAGTGATCGCTGTTTGAGTGCACAACTTGGTGATAGAGTGGTTATGTTCTGCTTGGTTATCTGCAGATGCATAACCCTTCCACGGGGGTTATACATGAACCCTGTTATGATATAATGTTCCGATTTGATGTTCTTCTGTGTTGATGATGATGATCATTTATGCTATGCCAAAGGATTATTTTTGAATAAGACTCTTTTTGAAAGTTTCACTCTGATATTTTGATACATGTTTTGCATTTTGAAAGTAAGTGTTCTGATTTTAGCATTCTAAAGATAACTGTTTTGTTTTACATTCTGGACTCTATAAATGCTCATGTTTACACCTTAGTATATGTTCTTTGCTTATTGAGTTGTTGATAACTCACCCCTTATTTCCACAATATTTTCAGATAATTTTTTATGCTTCAGTTGGGAGTCAAGAGTAGGAATCGTTAACAATATTCAATGATTGTTGAGGAATAAGTGCCAGAGGTTACAAGTAGTTATTAGGGAGTTTTATTTGATAGATTTATTATTTATGTTATTTTGGTGTTTTGAGTCTTGGATATTTATGAGTGTTGGAGGAGATTTTAATTTATTTTATTGAGGTTTTACTTCGGTATCTTGATGGAAGAAAAAGTACACTGGGTTTGAATAAATGAATTTATTATTTTAGAGTATTTGGATTATATATGGTTGTGTTTTGAAGATGTTTCATGTTATAAGAGTTAACTCTACGACCCCTACGGGATGAGGGCGTTACAGTCAAGACCTTCCAATGCTGGATTTATGGGGATATATTCTGAATGCTCTTATTTTATGCTTTCAAGGGCTTGTCATGAATTAGACAATCTTTACCTATTTTATGCTTCCAAGGGCTTGTTGGATGATGTTTTCCGACTTCCAAGTTCTAACTTTGCAGAATCAACAACACGAAATTGTGAGACTTGTGGCACATATATGATTCCCTATCCCCTTAGCACTGGACCAAAATGTGGTGATCCAATGTGCTTTAATTTTTACTATAACATCTCCACAGGCCAGGTCAACTTTGAGTCACCGGGTAGAAACTACAGAGTAACGACCATCTATCCAGAAACTCGAAAGTTTATCATCCAAATAAATGGTGCAGAAAACTGTGGCAATAAGAACAAACAAGACAAAGCACTACAACTCAACGAGTCAATACCATTCAATGTGACTAGTTGGTGCAATACTAAGCCAGCCAACTATAGTCCTGACTTGTCATTTGAAGTTGAAGATGAAGTTGAGATTGGCTGGGATCCACCACCAGAGCCAACTTGTTCTTCACTTGCAGACTGTAAGGACTGGCCAAATTCAACTCTTTTTTACAAGAGACGGAGGCCATATGTCCATGAGTGACCCCCTCCCAATTTTATTAATGACCCTCACATGTAACGGAGGAATACTGTGGAAACAAAATAGGTCACCTGAGGGTTTACAAGTTATTACCAAGAGAACCAAAGCTCAGGTACCAAAAGAAACTAGATAAACCAAATAAACAATACAAAACCAAACCCCCTAAGAAAAACCAAACCAATAAACCAATTAAACAAATCAATGTCTAATAAAAGGGATGGAAGCCTGCACATTTTTTTTTCCTAAGCAAGCATAGTTCATTAAAGTAAAAGATTATACAAGTTAGAGAGGGTGGGGTTCCCCAACAAAACACCCCAAAGCAAACGAAGTGAAAAAAAAAAAAGGAGAAAAAAAAGGGTTTTGAGACCAATTTCTTAGCCTCTACCCAAGCCCTACAAAGAGGGTACCATCTTAAAAGACGTAATGAACGTAAGCCACCGCTGGAGGCGGTGCAAGCAAAAGCACTGCAGTTGAAAGCTTTGAGGTATTTGTTGGTGAGGTCCTTAGTCTCTACCACAAGATCACTAGTTAGGAAAAGCAATAATCTGGATAGACTAGCATCGGAAGGGTAGATATGCAGTGGTGGAATAGCAAACCTGCATCCCTAGAGTGGCACGTGAGGACCACGCACCAGTGGAATGGAGGAGAGGTCATGCCGATCAGAAGGGTTCGAGGGTGGGGAATATGCTTGTAAGGCGCATGTGGCCGGCAGAGCTGTCGAAGAGTGGCGGCATGTAAGGGCCACGCACTGAAGCAAGCAACGAGTGAGGAGCCACACGCCAACATTTTGGGCACGGTTCTGCATCGTTCCAATAGATCGGCAGGAGGGAAATGTTGTGGTGGGGTGTGTGTCAATTGTTCATGGCCAGAAAATTACAGATTTGAGAAACTCCGAACAGGTAAAAAAAGACTACCATATAAGCATATTCACATGTAGGTAGCGGAAAAGCAGCGAAAAAGGAAAGCGAGATGGAGAGGAAGGTGGAGCCGAGACTCACACCTTCCTTTCACGCGAAACTGAACGGGAGACATTTGTTTTTCCTAGAGAGAAGTCACACCTTCTCTTTCTTAAAAGGGGAAATCTTGGGTCTTGTTTGACGACGATGGAAGCTTGCGCTTATTTCCTCCTTAAATATGGAAAACTATCCTTGTCAAGTCTAAGAAAGCCTCTAGCCATATGTCGAAGGTCTAGAGCAGAAGAGTAGACAACATTACTCCCTTTAGCACCAGATTTCACCAAAATATTAACAACCGCATTGCACTCCCTATAAATATGCCGACAAAAGAAGCAAACCGAGTTAAGGAACCCCAAGATCTCCTCCCAGATATCTTCCAGGTACCATAAACCACACCTACGATTTTTAACCCAATCAATAATCAATTTTGAGTCCATCTCTACCTCAATAGCAACAAACCCCATACACTGAGCATGCCGCAAACCATAAAGTAGACACATAACCTCTGCATGAGTATCATAACCACAACCAATAGGAGCACAGAAGCCCAATCTCAACTCACTGTAATGATCTCGTATGACTCCCCACACTCCTGAGGCTCCCAGATTTCCCAAAGAACAGCCATCAACATTAAGTTTACACCAACCAATCTTTGGTTTTCCCCACCGCACAATCCTATCACACCTCATATAAACATTTGGAATAGGAATATGTAGAGACTGAAGCATATCCTCATCCCTTTTACTAATATTCTTTTGATATTTAAATTTTAAAGAAACCCAAGACAACCAGTATTTAATAGATAGTCATACCGTTTCAATGGAATCTAGGGAACCCTCCATTCGAGCCTTACACTTCCTCCACCACAAACACCATGTAATGATAATGGGAAGAATACCAAGAATTTGTCCTCTACAAGAGGAACATTTTGCATGACAAAACAACACGCCATCTTTTATTTCCAGGTTCTTCCTATCAAGTTCGGCATGCCTAAATGAAGATAGGCTCGACTCCATATTTGAGAAGCAAATTCACCCAAAGCAAGAACATGATCCTGAACCTCATAAGCACCAATAGTGCAACAATCACACTTTGATACCAGAGTTATACCAACTCTCCTCAGTCTATCATCAATAGGAAGACAATCATGTAAAGCTTTCCACATCAAAACTGACATTTTTTTTGAATTAAAGGATGCCAAGCCCAATCCTCCATGGAATCTTAGGAGAATGAATACAAAGACAATCCTAGGCACTCTAGAAAACTTACCGTCTACCTTAGGAATCCAAATATGAATATCCTTTCCATTTTTTAAACTGCCTAATTTTTTAATCAACATATTCACTTCTTCCAAACCAACGAATCTCTGGAAAAGATCAATATTCCATCCTTCCCCAGATTTACACTCCGCCAACATAAGAGATGGGGGATCCGTAATCTGTTGTTAATCACACAAAGGACCCTTAACAACCCAATGATCCCTCCAAAATGACACATTGTCACTTTTAGCCCACCATAAAGAATGTTTTTTCATAGAAGGAAGATTTTTCAAAAGCATACGCCGAAAGCTAGTTCCTTTCCAAGGATCAACTAGTGAAATATGATTCGAACCAACATATTTTGCTAGAAAAAATTGAGCCCATAAAGATTTTAATTGGATAAGATTCAAAGCAAGCTTCATATGGATAGACTTTTGAACTTTAGAAAGGTTCTGAAGACCAACACCCCCTTCCAAGACTAGTTTACACATCACATCCCATGAATATTTTATTATGAAAATAACCTTATCCTTAGATAGGGTTTGCGATTATTTTCTTTGCTGGTGGCCACCGAGGCCTCTCTGGGTGTCTCGATGATTGGGTTATGGCCGCAATATTTTGATGATCTGGTGGTTGATTCTCCTTAACCGATCCCTGAGGTTTTTGTTCCATTTCATGCTCCAAATTTGGTGGATGGGGAGCTTTGTGTGCTGTTTTCAAAGGAAGAAATTGATTAGTCTGCTAAGTCGTTCAAGGACTCTCTGGGTTTGAAGTTCTTACGTCAAAGACCATCACTGGGTACCATAAATTCATTTATTTTCTCTCAATGGGGTCTAAAAACTCAACCTATTGTCTCCTCCATGAATAAGCACGTAATGTGTTCATTCGTCTGAGTTCAGAGGAAGACTTCTTGAAGGCCTTTGCTTGGGATGCATGTGATATTGATGGTGCCTTTTATCATTTATTTCATTGGACTACTGATTTTCATGAGGAGATGGAACCTGCTAGGGTTCCAGTCTAGATCAATTTGACCGGGCTTCCTCCTAACTTCTACCTTGAGTCTTTTCTTCGTAACATCATTGCATCAGTGGGTCGATTTCTTAAGTGAGACAATTCTACATGGTGTGCTACCCATACAGATGGTGCTAGGGTTTGTGTGGAGATGGATATATCACAAGAACCTTTGTTGGGAATTTGGATTGGTACAGTGAGGAATCCAAAGTGCTTGTTTCAAGACATTGTATATGAGACATTACCGGCATATTGCACGAAGTGTCAGGTTCAAAGGCATAATCTCAAGACATGAGAAAAGGAAAACCAGAGTCAAGATCCTAAGCTTAAAAATATAAAAGATGGAAGCAAAGGTGAGAAGGTATGGGTTTGGCAACCTAGAGAACTCTTGGTTAAAGGGGTCTATGAAGGCAACAAAACCACTATGGCAGTTCCACAAGAAGCTGGTAATAATCAGGAAAATCCAACCGGGGAGGCTGTTGAAAAGTCTATGGTGCATGTCATACCTCAAATTGACTTGCATGAGCAACACAATGATCCAGGAAGTCCTTTGAGTGAAAATGTTATTATTTAGTTGGGTGATGATTGTGAGTTGTGGGAACCGAGTGTAATTACGCCTTGCATGGAGAATTCTGAAGGTGTTTTAGTGTTGGGTGAACTGAGTTCTATGGCTATAAATGGTGCTACAGGGAAGATGGTTGTGGAAGAATTTGTTTCTTCAGGCCCAGTATTGCATGATCAAGTTGTTTTGCCTCTGTGTGTGGGACTTATTCAGTCGGGGAGTTGCCAATTTGATGGTTTGGTGGAGGAGTTGCCATAGCATTCTCCCATCAAGGAATCTGCCAAGGAGGTAGATGAAGTCCAGGTGTTTTAGACTTTGAATCTGTTGATGATTTACCATTGCTATCTCGTGAAAAGGATAACCTGTCTGATTCTGGTATGTTGACTAAATTTGCTAGTAAGGAAAAAGAAATAAAAGTTCGGGGGTTCTACTAGGGTTGTAAGCAAACCCTTGCATCTTAATTGGTGATGTGTTCCTATTTTTTCTGGAATGCCCATAGTCTGGGCACCTCGAGGAAACATTTAAAAAAGTTGATTACATGGTATTGTCCTAAAATGTTTGAACCCATGATAAGTGTCTCTAGATTACAACGGTGGCATAATTGGCTTCGTTTGTGGTTCTAATGTAGAGGTTGGTGGTAAGCTCTGGTTTATGTGGAAGAATGAGGTGAATCTGGTTGTTGAGAACATGAGTCTGTATGGATTCTTGATCAGTTGCGACCTTTGCTCTTGACCTTTGTGTGTGCTAAATGCGGTTACCTAGAGATACGTCAATTATGGACTCAATTAGAAGCCTTCAATTGTTCAGCCCCTTCGATAGTCGTGGGGGATTTTAATATAATTTGGCATGATGGAGAAAGACTTGGTGGTTGTCCTCGCTTGGCTATTGCTATGGAGGAATTTAATTCATGTATTAATACTTGTGGCTTTACTGAGATGCAATACACAGGAAACTCCTTCTCTTGGTGCAATGGGCATCAAAATCTCTCTCGGAGTTAGGCTCGGTTGGATCGAACTTTTTTGAATATAGAGGCCATGGATATCTTCTCAGGAGCTTCTTTTCAATATCTTCCTTGTACTACATCAGATCATGCTCCGATGCTTATCTTGTTTGAGAAAAATGTAGTGCCTTATGGTTATCCATCCTTCAAATTTTAGCAAATGTGGACTTCCCATGACAGTTTTATGGAGCTAGAAAATTGGGTTTGGGTGGAAGAAACCACGAGTTTGGGTCCTTTTAGATTGTCTAGTAAGCTTAAACGGCTGAAAATTGCAATAAAGGTTTGGACTAAATAGGTTTTCGTTCGGACCCAGATGCATATTGCAAACTTGGAAGCACATATACAGGGATTAGAAATCAGTTTGCAGGGTGGTTATTCGAAGGAACTTGAGGCTGACCTGTTGGCTTTTCAATTGGAACTTTCAATTTGGATGGATAGGGAGGAGACTCATTTTCCTCAACAGATGAAACAGACTTGGTTGCAAAAAGGAGAGGCAAATATTGGCTTTCTTTGTGCTTTGAGTAAGAAGAACCGTAACTTAATTAATAGGATGAGGCTTGGGGATGGAACTGTATTCACTTCTCTTGAGCAAATTCATATGGGTGCAGTGGAGTATTTTCATAAATTTTTAGAAGCTAGACTGTGTACAAGTCTCCCGAATTTAGATGCTTTGGTTGATAAAGTTATCACTGATGAGTATAACATTGCATTGTGCTGAATTCTGTCTTCTCAAAAGGTCTATGATGCGCTCTGGTCTATTCCTGTGAATAATTGTCTTGGGCTGGATGGCTTTAACTTGGGTTTCTTTTAATCTTACTGGCACATTGTTAGTAGTGATGTGATTGATGCTGTGGCTGAATTTTTTATAGGGGTGCTTTGCCTCGATTTTATACTACTTATTTGGTTCTTACTCCAAAAGTTGAGAATTCGGCGAGTATTGATAAATTTCACCCTATTTGTCTTTGCTTGGTTATTTGCAAGGTATGTGATCCTTGTTAATCTTCTCTCTCCTTTGCTTGCTTCTATTATTTCTCTAGAGCATGGTGCCTTTATCCCAAAGTGTAGTATTAATGAGAATATTAGCCTCACTCAAGAGTTGATCCATGGTGTCAATAAGTCAATCCGTGGAGAGAATGTAGTGCTTAAAATTAATATAGCTAAGGCGTATGATAGTATTGACTGGTAGGCCTGCAACTAGACCAACTCGGGTTGTGTTTGGGCCCGAATCGACTCGACTCGAATCCCAAGATAACAAAACACAACCCGACCTGACTAGAGTCTGATCAACTCAATTTCTCTCAGAATACCAGAATAGGCATAGAACTCACCGACAATGAGGATCCACCGCGAACTTGGTGTAGTAGAAAACAGACAGTGTAGTGGAGACGCTGGAGGTGATGAACATCAAGACAACAACAAGCTTGATTTTTGCTTGGCCTCGTACCCCATAAGGATGAACACACCGGTGCCAATGACACACCGATGCTGAACCCACCATGTGAGTGTCTTTTTCATCTCATGCTGGCTCTAAGCCTTCATCTCCAGAAGCTCCATCTGGTCCATGGACTGAGTTAGGACCCAGTTCCTCAACCTCAACGGAGTCTCTGACTCTCTATGAGCTCCCTCCCATAGTGTCCCTAGATCTAAAACGATCTCTCAGAGTGAAACTTGTGTGCACAAACACGCCCTCTTCCTAAGCCCTTCATCAACCATTCTGTCTTCACCACCAACAATAGAAAGTTTGAGATCCAAAAAGAAAACAAAGAGAGCATAAATAAAAAACAAAGAGAGCATAAATAAGGCTTTTGTGAAGCAAAGCAGAAATGTGGGCGTAAGTTTTAAGAGCCGGGTTGAGCGAGTTGTGCGGGTCGAATCTGACCACTAGACAAAACTGTTTTTCTCTGATCGGGTTGGGTCGATGTTCGTGGGCGGACTAGGTCACTCGGTTTCCTACATAGGCCTATTGACTGGGAATTCCTTCTTCATGTCCTGGTTTCCTTTGGTTTTTCTCCATCAGTATGTGGCTTGATTCATCAATGCATCTCTACCCCATGGTTTTCTATTGTTATGAATGGAATCCCAAAAGGTTTTTTCAAGAGTGGTCGAGGTCTATGTCAAGGTGATCCCCTTTCTTCATATTTATTCATTATTGTTGAAGAAATTCTCTCTTGGTTGATCAAGAATCAAGTTGCTTTGGGGAAAATTCAGCTTTTCCTTCATCCAAGGGGCTCTATTGTGATATCTAATTTATTGTTTATGGATGATATTGTCATATTTTCTAATGGGGGAAAAGCCTCTATGCGAGCTATCATGTAGGTATTGCAAGACTATGAAGCATGGTTGGGTCAGATTTTAAATAAGGCAAAATCTTTGGTTATTTTTTCTAATAAAATTATGTTGGGAAGGAGATGTATGATCCTACAACAAATAGGTTTTATTGAAGGTAAATTTCCATTTACATATCTAGGAGTCCCTATTATTTTTGGGTGCTTGTTGATGCGTCATTTTAATGATTTAGTGACTAAAAGTCATAGCAGAGTAGAGGGTTGGTAAGCTAAATTGCTTTCAAGTGGTGCTAGACTTCTTTTACTCAAACATGTTTTACAAAGTATTTTGATTCACTATTTATCCATTTTAACTACGCGAAAGGCTATTTTGGAAAAGATCAAGAGAATTATGAGTACTTTCTTTTGGGGAATTCGGGAAGGAAAACCAAGGCCAAATTCAACTTGCAATGCAACTAGAAATGGGAAGAGAAGTTGCCTTTGCAATGCAAACTTTAAATGGGATAGCTTGAGCTTGAATTACACTGAAGGTGAGCATATATTGGGCAAAAGTATGAAATCTTGTTCATCATGTGAGTGATTTAGTTTTTGGATTAGAAAGGATAAGGTCAATGCTGCTAGGGTCAGTGGCATTGCCAGAAATAATTATGTCAAGTCAAGAATGAACAACCCTTGTTTAGAAAGTTGGTTGGGGGGGGGGGGGGGGGGGGAGAACAAAATACTAGTGTACTAGACTGCAACTCATTACTATTTCTTACCTAATCGTGAGATGTCTTTCTTTCATTCTTCCAGGTGGTGATAGTAAGCAAACAGATGGATGTTCAAGAGGAAAGATGTCCTTGTCTATGATTGTTGTAATTCATTTTACAATTATATTTGTCCTAATTACTCTCTTTAGTATCATTCTTTATATTTATTTTTGTAGAAGAATGATGGCTAATTCACAAGGTAAACTAGTAACAATAAGACATTGCTTGTATTGCCAAAACGAAGAGAGGGCATTGTGCCCTCAGAATAGGAATCCCCGGGAAGGAGGAATTGGGATCTCAGGGGTGCCTGGGTTACTCACTCCAAGACACCCTGTCAACGCTTTGGGACCCCCCTAAAGGAAGTAGGGGGTCGAGACCCTTCAGCTTCACTCTGCGACCTCCCGAAGGAAAATTGAGATTTGGACCCCCAACTTCACTTCTGGATCCACCACCTTTGCTTCGAGACCCCCTAGCCTCACCTTGGGGAATCCCACTGGCTGCATCGCAATCCTACTTTGGCTGCTTGCCCTTGTCATCATCCGGGGGAGGGCTAGAATGATGCTTTTGACTCTGAGGTGAAGGGGAGTCAACCAAGAAGTCTCGACCAAGCACATACAAGCGATCGGGGACAGATAGGTACCTCTAATGTTGACCTCAATCAACACTGCTTTGGTCCTGGTGTCAATAGGATGGGCTGCTACCCAGGAAAGCATGGCCGCTAATGTGGCCTGCTCCCTCTGGTCAGCTTGATGGACATGCTATTACTGAGAGGAACAATCGACAAGACAGCGTGGAACGGGAACTGTTAGTGTATATCTTCTCCCTTGATGTGTGAGTGATGCTTCTTCAGGCTAGCAATGTGCTTCTCAGTGGAATATGCCTGGAAGTTGCACAAGCTCCCTTCGAGGTGGAGCACATGATACACCGATAGGAACTCCCGAGTTGTAAGGTCAGGGTACTCCTCAGAACCTAAGCTGAGTACCTGACGGAAGATAATGTTGCTGGCATACCAGAAGCCAGTTGGGGTAGTAGAACAAGAGACGAATGCCTTTGGAGAACATCAAAGGGAAGAGTGCAATGTAAGATGCCATCTCATCGGAATCTACAGTAGCCACTCGACACCCTGGGATCTCCTGGACCGCCGATTCAAGGATGTTGTGCTTTAACCTCAACGCCCGAAGGTCATCAGCCAAGACTGACAATTCCCAAATCCAGCTAGTGAAGTATAGGTAACAGGAATTAGAAAAGCCTTTAAGAGCCATGGAAACAAGGAAGGAGATGATGGGCATGAAGCAAAGGAGCAAGGAGCAAATTCCAGAAGAAGGGAAGAAGAAAACACAGAAAGTGAGAGAGGGGGGCCTTAAATAGAAGATGGACACAACAATAGGCCTTTTACAGACAACAAAGCCACCATGAGTTAGAAACACAAGAGGTGCACCACGTCCTGAGAAACATGCTAATTGGCATTGTGGAGCCCAAGTGACTTGTATCCACAAAGACATGGGGACATGATGGGCATGTGGGGAGTACGGACCAATGCATAGCCCAGTACGTGGGAGGACTTCATCATATCGAACCACCGAATAATTGAAGGGGAAGGAAACCAAGGCACTGCCAAGGCATTGATGGTCAAGCGAACATTCGCAGGGTACATGCCTGATAAAGATGGGGTAGAGGCATTTTGAATTCCCACCATAAGTGTGTGATCAGAATTCACGAGGTATTATGAGGGAACTTATTCCTAGGGTTGGGACAAGCCAAACAGTCCCAACCTACGAGGCCCTAATAGGCCAGTGGCCTGAGAGGATAAGATGGGCGAGGCCAGGTCGGCCCAGGAAGCCTAGGAGAAGAATCGGTTAAGCAACACAGTCTGGTTAGGGCTTGGAAGTCATATTGTCTGACACTACTACTGGCTGACAACCCTAGCTGGCAAGGTCAGGGACAATCCTTGTCCCTGAACCCTGGTGGCTGGATAGACCTAAAGAGTGGGTACTTAGCTGAGACTATGCTACATTTAATGGAGGGTGGAGACGAGCATGCCACAATGAGGAGCCACATTGCATTTAATGAAGGATGAAGGTGGGCATGCCACAACGTGCCTCCTGGGTTGTTAGTGGTCGCCACGATCGGGCCTGGTAGATGTGTTGCACAGCAGGGGGCTGGCAGGGGGGATGTGACTGAGTATGGAGTGACACCTCCACGATCTCCTTTCCAAGAATCATTCCTACCAGGTATATATACCCCTCGAGGCAGGGGGAAGGCTCTAGAGACACTCTTTACACTCAAGCTCCTACAATTCTCATACAGAAAACCCCATACTGACTTAAGCATCGGAGGTGTTCTCCACCACCCCAAAGGCTTCATTTCTCCATAGTTGCAGGTGCAAGTTGGGCCTCGTGAAGTTGCTCGGGCAGTGAAACATGACATCAATCTATAGTCAAATTTGTGTAGTCAAACCAGGTGGCTAGACTTGACACTTCTGTAATAACATAACAAAGTAAACTATCTGTCAATGTAGTGGACCTGACAACCTCACACTAAATTTATGTTTGTCAAAGAGACTTACTTAACGACATACATTGAAATAAGATGAGATGAACAATTTGTAAATAATAGTGAAATGATTGTAAATAGTAGGAAAATTATTTGATTTAAGATATTTTATAGAATTTTGGAAAATGAGAAAGAAAAAAATTGAATAAAAATATTACAAAGTTAAAATATTGTTATAATATAATTTTTTAATATAACTTTTGTATTTTTTGTTTAAGGATTTGAAAAGTTAAATTATTTTTTGTATTTTGTTTGAAAGTTTGGAAAAGTTGTAATTATTAGATAATGATTATACAAAAAAGTTGAAAATTTGAAATTGAAAAGTGTTTGTATTTGACTAATATTTGGATGTTGAGATTAGATGAGTTGAGATGATCTAAACACCCAAAGGTATTGTTACAATTTACTTAAGGTCCATTCCCAGGTATCCATTTAATTATTGAATTAGTGGTCAAAATAAGATGGCTAGGCTCTCTTTAGCTTTTTAAAATATATGTAAATAATAAAAAAATAGTTTGTAAATAATAAAAAAATAATATCAAAATAATAATAAAACAATTGTGTTTCCAAACGTAGCATGTGGATCGAAACTAGTCAATGATGTCGTTCATATTCTAGGAAGAAAGGAAAAGTCGAAGCTAGATTTTCTGTCTCTTTGCAAGTGAAAGGCAAGGATATTGGGACAAAAGGAAAAGGCAAGTGACATGTTCATTTCAGGCTAGGCTCGTTTGGATTCAAAGAGTATTTCATCTCATTATTATAATTTTTTCAAATTCTCACACAAAATATAATAAACAATTCAATTTTTTCAAATCTCAATTCAACATTTTCAAATTTTAAAATAATAATAATATTAAAAAATAATATTCTAATAATATTTTATTCAACTTTCAACCTTCATCTAAAACCATCTCATCTTATCTCTAAATCTAAATAAGCCAGAAATGAACATGTAACTTGCCTTCTTTACTACGGCTCAAAGGATGTAATTGACATATATAGCAGACAACCTTGACCTAGTCACCCATTTACCTTAGAGCATTCTTATTAGCTTGGCCAAAGATCAAGGATGGCTAAAACTTAGTTAATATGTGCCAGAAAACCCCCCACATTAGATTGGGTTAATATGTGCCAAAAGAATTTAGATATTAGCTACAGTCATTCACCAAATATGGAAGACTATAATAACTTCACTAAACATTAAAATAATACTTTCTCACTCCAAAATGTGATAAAAATAATACTCCAACAAATATTAAAATAATAGTCTCTCACTTCAAAAAATATAATTATTATTAACATTTAATTGGTAGAACTACAAAATGAGATAAAAATAAATTGGAAGAAAAAAGAAGATAAAATAAATTAAATAAAAATTAATATTTTATTATTACCAATATAGTAAATATATAATCTAATGTGGAGATTGAATTTAAATTAAATATGCAAATGCAAATTCACGTGATATTAGCTAAAATTTAAATATGCATTTGGCCAATCCAATGAAAACAGACAGACTAAACAATACAATAGTTATTATGATTTCATATTAACTTTTACTTTTAGATCTAAACAATTACGAATTTTTTTACTACCTATGTTTTCAACTTCCATCAAAGTAAGTCATGTTTCTAGTTTTCCCCTAACAATTTGTCAAAAATTTAACATAAACACCAAGAACTAATTGCCACGAGTCATTTAATTAAAAATAAAAATTAAATATGAAAAGACCATTCAAAGAAAAAAGAAATGAAAAAAGAAAACCTCAAAATTGCTCATAACTAAAAATTTTTAACCTCAAAATTGCTCATAACTAAAAATTTTTAATTTGTCTTAATCTTAACCTACAATGCTGAACGGAGAACATACATCCTGGGACTTTTGGGAGCTACTCATTGATTGAACATGCATGTGGTGTCCATTGATCCCAGTAGCAAACTCCATTGGCAAGCAGAGTGAGTACAAGTAAAAACACTATGGAAGCGTTTCAGTTCTAGTTTGATTGGTCACATTTTTATGGTTTGATATGTCTATTATATATATATATATATATATATATATCATTTTTGTCTCTTCTCCATAATCTCCATCATGTTCCCTCAATTTTTAAAAACTTACTATCCATTAGGAAATTTTGCCTCGATAATCATGTATACTTGGAATTTCATGACCATTTTTTTCCTGTGAAGGATTCAGCTTCCCAAGTGGTACTGCTCAAGGGACTTGTTGAAGATGGACTTTACGTTCTGCCATCCACTCCGATTTCTTCACAATCATCTCCTTCACCTTCTCCACAAGCTTTTTTGGGCTCATGAACATCTGCACAAAAGTAGCATGAGAGACTTGGCCACCCTTCAACCCATGTCACCACTTTAACTCTTCAACGTTTTTGGATTCCCACTTCATCTACTCGTGGGCCGAGCTTCTGTCCAGCTTGCACAACAGCAAAGGCCCATGCTCTTCCCCACCCTATCTCCCCAACTCAGTCCACTAGACCCTTTAATTCAATTTTTGTAGATGTATGTGGCCAAGCTCCGCTTTCATCTAGTAATTCATGTCATTTTTATCTTTCTATACTTGATGACTATTCCAAATATCTCTGGTTTTTTCCCATGCAATCCAAGTCCAATGTGTATTCAATCCTACTTGCTTTCCTTCAATATGTGAATAATGTTTTTTTTCAAAAAAGGTCATTGCAGTCCAATCAGATTGGGGAGGAGAGTTTCATCCCCTATGGCCCATTTTTCAATCCCAAGGCATAATTCATCAGATTACTTGTCCTTACTCTCATCAACAAAATGGAGGTATTGAGAGACGTCTCTGTCACATTGTATAAACGGGTCTCTCTTTGCTCTCCCATGCATCCATGCCACAACAGTTTTGGGTCAAAGCATTCCAAATGGCCACATTTCTAATAAACCAAATGCCCACTACTATTTTAGACAACAAATCTCCATATAATATTCATCCACTGAGGCTGAGTATAAATCTGTGGTCAATACGGGTTGTGTGATTATTTGGATTCAGTCCTTATTAGAAGCACTTGGCATTTTTATTTATAAAGCTCCCTACCTTGTGGTGTGATAATCCAGGAGCAACTTCTTTATTAGTCAACCCGGTTCTTCACATTCGTACCAAACATGCAGAGTTAGATTACCATTTTGTTTGCGAATGTGCTGCTACTAAGACGCTTTAGGTCTTTTTTTTTGTCCAGCAAGGACCAACTTGCTAATATCTTGACCAAGCCACTTTCTACAGCCAGATTTCTTCTATTACAATCAAGCCTCACACTTGCCAATGTGCCGCTTGAATCGCTAGAGGATATTAAGGCACCTAATTTCGTTGGACCATTGCTCTTCACTCTGTTGCAGACCATCACAGCATACATATGCTCAATACAACCAAGGTGGCAGAGGAATAATATGTAAATAGCTTGCAACAAATTGTACTCTTTATAGAGATAACTATCATTTCATAAATGGTGAAGGAATTAAATTCGTTACATGTAATTTGCTATAAAAGTCTACTGTAATTACAACTGAAGTAGAAATAAAAAATGGGAATTCGAAGGCATGCCTGAGTCTGATACAAACATTTTCTCAAACACTTTATATCCTCCCTTAGCTTTTTGAATATTCAATAAATTTGAAAGGAAAGGTGGTAGCCAACATTACTTAAACGTGTGAAATATGAGTCTTCGTCCTAGCACTACAACACAATTTGTATTTTGTGACAGAGAAAACTATCACAAAAAAAGACCAAAACGTCACCAAATACATTTGGTGACTATTTAAAATTGTCACCACAATCGTCACCTAATGTGCATCACAGAATATAATTGGTAACAATTTACTGTGCAACCGTCACTAAAAGTACTTTTAGTGACGGTTGAAGGTGTTCCGTTTGGTATAACGTTCGAACATGAATTTTTTTGTGACGTTTGAAAACTGTCATAGAAAGTAATGTTTGAATGTATGACATAACGTTCAAACGTCAACCCGACCAATTGCCGTTCGAATATAGAAGTTGACATTTGTTGATTATAGTTTGAAAGTAGAAGTAAAACGTTCGAACGTTTATACCTCCGAGCGTTAACTCCAATAAACATTCAAATTTTAGTTCACATGTTAATGGACCAATGTTCAAATGTAATTAGTATAACGTTTGGAGGCTAATTCGAATGTTAACGAAGAAGCGTTCAAATGAAGGTGGGTACGTTTGAATGTTTGTTCAAATGTTAATCGTTTAAACATTCAAACGTTTTGTTAGTTTGGGTGTGTTTACATTCAAACGTTGAGTTGTACGTTCAAACGTTATATTTTAATTTTGTTCAATTACGTTTGAACATTTGTTCGAACGTGAACCAACGTTCAAACACTTTTTTATTTACATTCGAATCTACCGATCAGAAATACTAATTTTATAAAATTTAAAAAATTTAAAAAACTTACCAATTGTATCATATTTACACACCATCGTTTAACAACTAACAATGTCTTATAATGTTTCAAAATTAGATATTAAAAGTTATATACACTAATAAAATTGATAAATTCATTTATTCTTCTTTCCTTCTCGCTCACTGCGATTATGTTGCAAAGACATAGCATGCTCCAGTTGCACCATCATCTCCCACTGCAATTGCTCTTAGACCTCACTGCGTATTCTTTCCTCTTGGTCTTTCTATTGGTCTTGTAAATGCATATCTAAATGAGACTATCGCTCTAAGAGGAACTCCAACTGTTGTTGTCTCAACCTCATATACTCATTCTCGCGCAGTGTAGCTTCTAAATCTTTGGTAAGATTATTAATTTATGAAATCGATGAGGTTGAGGAAGATGAACCGGAGGAATGCTTGAAAGATCATCTCAAACCTCTTGCCATACTAGACTTGGGCCTAAGCACTTGCGTGAATATGTCTATGTCACTTGGAGAAGATTCCCCAGAAGTTGACTACATGCATTTCCATCATTTATTCCTGCAATTTGAAAGAAAAGACACAATAAGTAACGGATTAAAAGAAATACAAAAAAAAAAAAAAAGTAATCTAGATAACATGTTGCATAATTTATTTAACAAAAGTAACACTGCTTACATAATTATCTACAGTGGCAGGATCCATCCACTTGCTACGCTCATTAGTGTGAGCAGCAACATAGACATGAAAAGGGAAAAGATTTCAGGATCGTCACGTTTCTAACAAAGCGACATTAGCAATTTTAAAAAAGATAGTATTAGTACTTATATAAAAGAATATCAGAAAAATAAATAAGTTCTATAATTTATTAATTACCATTTTTTCAGTAAGATGGTGGAATAACCTTGAACATGCATGATGGTGGACAATCAGAGCGGATCTATTTTGTGCATTTGTAGAACTTAAGTTCTACAAAATTAATTAAGAATGTTAATTGTAATATATATACATATAATATATAGAACAAATATAAATATAAATAATTAAAGAAGATAAATCTAGAATACCTAATAATTTGGATATGCAAAAAGATCACAACACTTTCTCCAATTATCTAACTTCATCTGCTAGAAAGGGGACTGCGCAGCCTCTTCCAATGTCTCAAACTTCTTGAAGTGATCATAACATCATCCCTTGTGACATCAGAATAGTGTAGCCATTAACTCATTCACAATTCTCAAATCCTCGCTACGGCCAAAGTCGAGGTCGAATTCATCCTAATAAGAGAATTACGTCAAAAATATGATATACTGAATTAGATGAAAAAAATGGATTCTCAAAATAAACTCACCAGCACATGACTCCAAATGTGCTCCTTAATCTCATTCGGAACATCTCTCCATAATCGCACATGAAATGGAGCATAAGCACAGATTACTGTGCCAATCTAGGAGGAAAGTGCTGCTATACTATCATCCACTCCTCCAGTAGAACTATTAGGAATGGTGACCTTGAGTTTTCTTCATCCTCCTTATCCACTTCCGCCCCAGATTCTTCTTTGTCTTCTTCTTCTTCTTCCTCACTTACTTGAATTGAATGATCATTTAATATGGACGGGTTGAGATGGACAAGTGGGACGTCATCTCTACACAAGGAGAAAATCGAGTGCACCGAGATCAACAAATAAGTTAATACCCTCTCCATCTCCTTGGTTGGCCTCTACGATCAGAGTGTCATCTTCATCTCTATTATTCTTGTAATCTGCACTCATTCATGCTTTATATATATTTCGAGAGACAAATTTTTGTACGACTCGCAAAGTTATCTGTCCACTATCTTCATTAGCATTTTTCATTGGATCAATTAAGTAATAGACTTGCATAGCTTGAAAAGCCAATACAAATGGATCATCTCCGTACCATTTAGATGCAGTATTGAAACTCGTAAAGTGATTATCCCTATATATTGAAACCCGACTACCACCTAGATCCCACCAATCACATTTAAAGACATATGTTAGCATCCCCCCCAGATATTTCAATCCAATAATATCACGTATGACACCATAATAGTCAATATCATCTGTTCCATGACTCCCCTCGACCAACACAACACAGTTTTGAGTTTTTCTACTACATTCACAGTCTAGAGTATGGAATCTATAACCTCGAACCGTGCATGTAGTATATCAAAGTGCTCTACTTGATGGACCATGGGCTAATGCAAACAATTCTTGAGAAATTGATCCAAGATCACCAGCATGTTGTTCCAAAATCTATCAATTGAAATAGTATATACCTATTAAAAATTAGCCAGTTTCAAAATCTAACATATATATAATTTTTGTTCATACACATTCTAGGAAATTCTTCCTTTTTTTTTGCCCTACGCCTTTTGTCTTAAGTTTGTCCATGTGCTCACTGTATATAAATGTAAGTAAATATAATTGAGCACAAAAGTTATAGTTAAACTTTTTTAACTAGAATTATTCGAAGCATGCAACGACATACATGATATAGTCATCAATCTCTCGACAATTATTTAGCACATACTACCGAACTTTAACCAACTCTCCATCAATTAAATCATAACCTGTTTGTGTACCCAATGGTCGTACATTTTGAGAAAACACTAATAGCTCATGAGGAGGTGGAGCAACAAGATTAGATTTTGCTCTTGAAGATTAAATTGTGTCTTAACACCTAAAAGATATAGAGAGCAAAATGTTAACCATTTATCATATATATAGCCCTTTGCTATTGAACCCTTAACTCTGGCTTTATTCCTAATAGTGCGCTTCAATTAACTCAAATATCTTTCAACTAGATACATCTAACGGAACTGCACGGATCCACCCAACAGTACCTTCTAGGTTAAATGTATTGCTAAATGGACCATGACATCAAAAAATGATGGTGGAATGATCTACTTGAATTTACTTAGTATAGTAGCACTGTCCTCTTTCATTTTCCACAACATATCTCGATTTACTATTCAAGTGCACAAATCATTAAAAAACATACAGAGTTTAGCTATGGCGACATGTACATTAGATGTTAGCTTTCTATGAATTCCCACCGGTACTAACTTCTACAAAAATACATGACAGTCATGACTTTTTAATCCACTAATTTTTTATGCCTGTTTCCCATAACTCTTTCAGCTCTTGAATCAATAGCTATATGTATACGTTAATATCATTCCCAGGTGATCTCAGGACGGGGATAAGTAAAGTTAAAAAGTTGGGCGCCTTAATGCATCTTCATGGTGGAAGATTGTACGAAATCAACACTACGGGCCAAGTGCTATAACTTGTACTCATATTCCCAAAACGATTGAATCCATCGGTTGTGAGTCCCAAGCGCATGTTCCAAGCTTTTATCCCAAACTCTAGGTATTGATCATCGAAAGATTGCCACACAAGTGAGTCAGCTGGGTGCCTTATATATGCGTCATCCTTAACTCTTTTCTCCTCATGCCACCTCATATCGTGAGTTGTTTTCTTACACATATATAGTCTTTACAACCTAGGTCTCAACGGAAAATATCGCAACACCTTAGCCGACACATTTTTCTTACCCTTCCACCTCAGCTCTCCGCATATAGGTGACTTTTTAGAACAAAACACAATCATTCTTGCATGTATGTATGAACTACTCAAACCCTAATCCCTTTCTCAACTATTTCGCTTCATAAAAGTTCTTTGGCAATGCAGACCCTTCTGGAAGCACCTCATTAAATAAGTCAAATACTATGTTTATTGCTTTCGTCGACATCCCACACAATGACCTAATGTGAAACAACTGCATAATAAACGACATTTTGGAATGTTTTGTACAGCTTGGATAAAGCTCGGCTTTTTATCTTCCCCCATTGCAACAAAATTTTCAAAATCAGTCCCTCAAACACTTGAGGCATTGTCGTCAACCTCATCCATAAACATCCCTGCTCCAATGTCACCCAACATTTCCTCCATCTCGTCCTACTCATAATAATCATCCACGTGCTATAAATAATTTGGATGACCAAACAATGCATCGATTGACTGTGCATACGGCTCACTATGCAATACCTATCGAGTATACCCCAGATCTACACCATTCACAAATATATGACTTTCAACCTCATCCAACCTTATCAAACACAAATTTTTACACCCTCAACATGGACACTTAATGTAACCACGACTATCAGCAGAGGCTCTTGCCAAATCAATAAAGGTTCTTACTCCTCGCGCATAGGGTACGTAATCTTTTCCAAGTCTATCGCCTAGACAAGTCTAACTTTTATCCATTTCTAAAAAGTTTATCTGTAAGTAACACGTGAAGAGAAAATTCGCATGCATGTCATGCTCCAATTCAAACTACTCATTCGATAAGGTAGTTGGTCCTATTCGAGATTATATTATCCATATTGCACATATTTCGTCACTCTACCACTTTCGACATTAGTAGAAATTTCGGCAGTATCTCCCTATAGTTCTTCAAGTATACATGTTCACATAGAGGAATTATGACCCTACGAATAGTATACTCGAAGAACTGTATAGGAAGACACTGAAACTTCATACTAAATGTGTTCAATATGAGTAACAAGAATGTGCAATACAGCTAATATAATCCTAAATTGTCCACACTGGACAATTCAGGAATCAATGTACACCTAAATATACACTAATTCCCAAATGGGTCTAAGGTTATTTATGCAATGTCACATAAAATCTTACTAAAAAAACTACAAACAATATTTCTATGTTGTTTGAATTAACAATGTCAAACAAATATAATAGTGTTATATTGTTAAACTAGAGCTTAAATGGAAGAATATGCTCACAAGTTACCTATCTTGTAGGCAACGATTGAGAATGATTTTGAAGAAATGTCTAAATTTATGCCTAATTACTTAACTGTCACAAACTATCCGGCCTTGATAACTCGCAAGTTCTGAGAGACTTTGACAGTCAAGCAATTAGAGAGATATTTTTTCAAGATAATTCACAATTGTTGTCTCCAAGACAAGAAGCTTGTGAGCATATTTACAATATCTTTTTCTAGTTTAATAATATAACACTACTATTTGTTTGACATTGTTAATTTATATAAAAAATAAAAATTATTATTTATGGAAAAGAAGTTTCAAATTTTTCAACAGGCAACAAAATATTTTAATTGTTATTATATATCTTAGTTACTTATTAATTGATACATATTTAATTTTAATTGTTATTATTAGTTGTTAACAATATATATTTAATTGTTATAATCTATATTTTATTATAATTGATACTTATTTATTTCTTATTATTTATATTATAACTTAGCAGAAGCAAATATTAGTTACAATTAGTTATTATGTCTAAAATGTTTACTAATATTTATATACTTAATTGAGTGGGTTATTTATTTATATGGACAATAAGTATATATAAATTTCTAATTAAGCATTTATTTGATCCATTGTATTAAATAGAGGGTAATTTATTCTTTCCAACTCTCAACTTATTTGGGGGGGTTCAATAACTCTTTTTTGAAGAGTATTTTACTTTCTTAATTTATATATATATATATATATATATTTAATAATATAATGATTTGAAAAGACATAAGGGTAGTAATATTTAATGTGTTATTATTAAATATAGTTATTATATGTATATTATACTTTATATATAGTTAAGTTATTTGCTTATAAGTTGCATAACCATTATATTCTAATTAAAATAGTATGAATATATTATATATTTATTACATATTAAATATTTATTCCCATATTAAATTTATATTAAATGTTAAGAATAATCACAACAATTTCACATATTCACAACATATTTAATAAATATTCACACGTAAAGTCACAATCTATAAACATATTCCCCCAATAGTCAATAAAAATTCACAAACAATAATAACAATATATAAACATATTCTCAACATATTCAATAAAACAAACAATAATCACAATTTATGCATATATTCACATATTCACAAAAAAATTCAATAAAACAAACAATAATCATAATATATAAACATATTCTCAACATATTCAATAAAACAAACAATAATCACAATGTATGCATATATTGACATATTCACAAACAAATTTACAACAAAGTTTAGAAATATGCCTACCCCAACAAAAAAATGTATCAAATCAAATAGTTGATTACAAGCTCCACCAAATAATCCTTAAAAAAATATACAAAACAAAATTAGTTCACTTAGAATAAAGTCATTAACAAATAACACAAAAAACAAAAAACAAAAAAAAAAAAAAAAGGTGAAAGTAATCTCACCTTACCCCTCATCAAGAACAAACCAATTTTTAGCCGAAAAGATCAATTAATTTCTAACTCTCTCTCTCTCTCACTCTAACCCTCTCTCACATAATTTCTCTCTCTCTCTCTCTCTCTCTCTCTCTCTCTCTCTCTCTCTCTCTCTCTCTCTCTCTCTCTCTCTCTCACACACACACACACACACTCAAGCTCTCTCACTTCCCAGGCACCCTCTCTATCTCGCTTCTCTCTTTTGTGCATGGGACGAAGCAAAAATGAGTCTACTTTTCATCCCGTGCATGATTTCATTCTGAAACATTTCATTTGTTCTAACGTTCAAATGTATAAGTTATACATTTGAACGTTAACATTTATCACCCAATTTTTAGATGGAACGTTCGGACGTTCAAAAATATATATAATATTTACGTTTGAACGTAAATATTGTAACATTCAAACGTTTATTACACGAGTTGAGGAAATGAGCGGTCAATTTCTGACATTTTTTAACATCTCAACGTAAATAATGTAATGTTTGAACATTTATAATAAGAGCTGAGGAAATGAGTAGGAATTTTTCCGCATTTTTTTTCACGTTCGTTTGAATATTGAAGAGGAACGTCTATTCACATTTGAACGTTAAATAGAAACATTTGGCCGTTTCATATTTTATAACTAATATTATGTTGTTAATATATTAATATTAATATGTTATAACTAATAATATATGTTAATGACATGTTTCATACGCTTTTGGGCCAGACTACTTGGGAGCCCAGGTCTTCGCTTACCTGCACACACATAATCACTCCTAACTCCAGTAGCCCGGTGGGTCGCCGGATGGAGCCTTCAATGCTTAAGTCTTTTAAAGGGAAAATCTCAGAGTATGGGAGTATCGATCAGCTTACCCTCATCTGGTGCTTGAGGGGGACACTTATACCTATCCCCAAGGCAGCTCCATCCCCTACCCCCCTCTCGAGTGGCCTCTGCCAAAACTCCATAAATGCAACTTGGCCTAAGTGGGGGAGAGGTCAGATTGTAATGTCCCATCGACGTGGAGTGCTGATCCTTCCCTGACTGTAGAGGCGCTCAGCGCCTCTTGGGTCCTAGCCCACCTAGCCTATCAGCTTGACCCGAGTCCTCCTGAGCTAGGGAGTGCCTGTAGTTATGTGGCCTAGAGTTGGATGGGTCTAGGCTTGGCCTTGGGCCAGATAGCATCCCCACCTGGGTTGGGCCGAACTTCTAGGGGAAATTTTCTCCCAACAGTTACCCCTCCAATTCCTATCGAAAGACTTTGATGGGAATTCCAACAATTAACAGCTCCTTTGCTTTTGATACTACTCGGTCGGAATGGTTTTCCCTTCCTCATTGCTTGATCCCCGAGACCAGCGGTGATGGCCTCAGGTCCTCAATCGGGCAGATTGGTTGTTCATTTTTATCCTGAGTAATATGCTCATAGAGCCTTCTTATTACACCCATTGTGATCCACGTAGTTTCATGTGCTCTGTGGTTTGAAACTACCCTCTCAACGTTCCTTTTATATCATTCCAAATTCATCAAGATCAAACAACTACTCTATCCCTATTGCCCTAGCATATGAACCATCTCTTGGGCCTCTGAATAGTCCTAAAGAAAGACTGGGTATCTATCGCTTCCAAACCTTCTGCATTGCTATGCTGTTGGTCGAGACCCTGGCCTTTAACCACACTATTTTTCATGGCTTCCAAAAAATCTACCCACCCTGCTTCGAAGGGCTCGAGAGACCACAGGGCCACTAGGTCTTCTAGTCAGGCCCATTCGCCTTCTGGGACAGGGGCATCGAGGCTGCCACTGACAGCTGAAGGTTCGCCAGGTCTTCATGGCCCTCTAAGGTGGTTCCTTCTGACATGGAGAACCTGTGGAGAGAGTTTGGCATTTTGAAATGCACTGTTCTTGAGGTTCTGCAGCTGGATGAAGGAGCTGTGAACCTAGAGGGATATGCCTACAAAGTGGTGCGATTCCCCTCCATGTTCAACGACGGTCTTAGGTTGCCCCTCTGCATTCCAATTCACGATGTGCTAGACATGGTCAGCATGGCACCAGCCTAACTCCTTCCTAATGCTTGGAGAATCTTGGTGGGTTGCTGTGTGATTTGGCGATGGGCCAAAGAAGAAGCTCGTGACACTTGGCCCGATCTCACTAGCAAGGGGTAACCTTTGCAATTTTGTTCCTGTTTACCCTTTAGTTCACCTCGAGCAGGAATTTGACAGGAAGACCTCGGGCTCCAAACAGTTCTTCTTCGTTTCTGACCCCAGGTGGGAGTACCCCCCGGGCAGTCTGTGGGGCAAATTATCCCATTCGGGCTAAACTGGGAGGTGGCGCTTGAGGGAAAGCTCCCTAAGTCACCGGTGATGCCGAAGGAGGCCCACTGCATCGAGATTGTGCGAGAATGGCTCGCTGCCCACTTGGATAAAGTCTAGTCCAATGCGCTACAAAGTGAAAGTAGTTAGTTGCAATACCTTCTCATGCATTTGGCTTTGTGTCGGGTTGGATCTTTGATCCTGCTTGGGCCCACCGGTAGTCCATCACATCAGCAGTCAGTTAGCCCTCCAATGGAAGGAAAAGGAAAGAAGCTGCGGCAGAGTTCCTAGACAAGCCAAATTTTGATGATGATGATGCCCCTTGATTCCCTGGTCAATCTTCCACTGGGACTTCCACCCATCGGCCCCACCTGCAAAGTGGTAGGGGAGGGATCGCCACCCTCCTGCTTTCGGGGGCACTCCTTCGTGCTCCACAGACGGTTGGCGGGCCAGTGTTTCACTCACCGAGTCACTTTTCTTCCTTATCTTCCTCGATTTCTGGCGACAAGACCCTGCTCTCCCCAGAAGGAAGGTGCCTGGCTACCTCGTTTTTTAGTGCCTCCCAGAACTAATCATCTCAAAGTCAGTCGAGTCAGGGAAAGGGATCCGAGGTGACCGTTGTAGGGTGACCTAGATTTGGGCATCCTTTGGTCTGTGTTTTAGGCTCTCTCGGTCAGTTTTCGTCCTGAACTTGGATTTTCTTTTCCCAGTGCTTTCTTGATACTTTCCTTATGATTTTACTATGTGTTCACTTGACAAGTCACTAGTCAACCTTTGACCCTGGTAGTGAGAGATCAGGGTGGACCCAGCTCTTGGAATCTCCGGCCTATTTTTGTGGTTCTCGCGGTCTCCCCACGACCCATGGTAGACATGAGGCTCCCCAAGGGGCACACGGGTCTCACTCTGACCTTGATAAAGAGCTATTGTGTGATGTAAAATCTGAGTTGGGGGGTTCCAGGAAGAAGTCTCCATGTGTTATCTTGATATGGCGTGCAAGTTAGAGGTATGGAAGACCCTAGAGGAGATTCTCTTTAGTAAGAAGGAGGAGTTGGAGGAACTCCGAGTAGCACATACCTCTCTCTCCAAAAAGTATGATTCTGTGGTGTCCTCCTGTAAGTTTGTCGAGGACAAGTTCCTGAAGATCAACCAGGACTTCTTCAAGTGGGTGAAGACCATCAAGGCCCTCAAGGCTGAGAGGGAAGAGCCGAATTCGACACTTCAGTGACAATGGTTAGAGCTATCAAGAGTGCGGGGGGTCAAGGACAAGGCGTGGTGCCACGGGTTCCTTTCTGGTAGGGAGGCACTGAGGGTATACCTGTTGACAAACCCCCGATGTGAACTGCTTTTGCTAGACCCTAAGTTCCCGATTCTCAGCCTTGTTACTTTAGAGGTCAGGGCTTGGATAGGGGTGGACCTAGACCCTAGTGCGGTTATGGATGCACCCGAGACACACCTCCAGAAGTGGACCCTACCGATTAAGAGGAGGAGCCATAAGTTGACCCAGGGGAGAGGGGGGGAACCCTTTGCTTTGTTACCCCCTTTTTTTTACTCACATGTATATATGCATTGAACCTTTACTCTTGATATATTAGTGACTATACAACCTTAGTTTTGGGCTGATTTATTTAATCTGGTTATGTTTGTGGTGTACGTCCCCCCTAACTCACGCCTTGGGCTTTCCTCTTTACTTCTTTTCTTTTTCTTCTCTCTTTCTTCTTTCTTTTTTTGTGCTTGTTTTTTTTTTTTTTTTTTTTTTTTGTATTTTTTAGGCCACATTGGTAGTAAACGCCACATGTTCCTTTGTAGATGATTTAACCAATAAAGACACGCATCTTTCTTTTCCAAGGGAACGCATTGAATTCTGCTCTTCTATTGCCCTTGTTGTACTTGCCTTTCAACCTTCCCAAAGGAATGAGTTTATGACTGGAGTTTCTTCTATAGACTCCAAAGGATTTTGACAAATCAGTCATTCACTATCCACCCGTTGGTCGTCCTGCCTTAATGTTGTGGACCTCGTTTCCCCACGCGTGCCATGGGATTTGGGCTGGAGGTTTCTGCGAGATTCGTGTCTGATTTGATGGAGCCCTTCGACATGTATAGACTCTGAACCTTGGGATGTGAACCATCATTCCTAGCCTATATATAGGTCCTCTCCCTCTGTCACTTCCCACCAAATCTTCCTTCCTGCTTCCTTAAGCATTCTAAAATTCTGCCTTCTCTCTTTCCCCTCTTACACTAATACTCGCTGCTCTTAACTTCGATGGGTACCCTAGCTTATGGTTGGCTTTGTGAGATCGAATCCTGTGATGAGTTCTTTTGAGACATGTGCATGGCAGCCTCCTTGAGGCTCCCGCGGATGCCCTTCCAAAAGTTATACTGTTATTTATTACTTGGAGATGTTTTGAAAAGATGGCATGTTTCCAGCTTTGCGGGACAATCGTTCAATGGATTTCCCTACCTTAAAACTCCTCGTGCAGCTCACGGTTCTTCCTTACATCCCAGTTGGCTCCTATTGGTGGGGGTGTCTTCTCCTGCTCTAGGCCTTCCTCACCTGGTGCGGATGGACTCTTCAGGTTGTTACTTCTCTCAAGGGTGGACCCATACCCTGCCGATCCTTGCTTGGATTTTCTTGTTGTCCTCTCCCTTACGTATCTCATTACATAATTTCTCATTGTTGTGTCGTGATCTTTTAGTTATAATTGTTTTGGCAATTGATGAATAAAATTCATATGTATTCTTGTTTAGTTGCCTTTACTTTCTATGCTTTTACTTGTGATGCCTTCTGCTGTGCACGCCTTTCACAGGTAGCAATGCACCGTCCATTTTCTCACGTCGCAGTGAGTGGATGGTTATCCTACTCATACCCACCGGGCATTACTAAGCTTTTTCTCTTGTTGACCCCTGAGGCTTTTTGTAGCATAATCAGCTTGTGATCTTGTGCATAAGGTCCCCATCTCGCTTGAATTACACTGCATAGCTGAAGCCATGATAGAAATTCTCTATGCAAACTTGGCATAGTTTCAATAAATGGCCGAGCGGCGCATAAGCCAAACCCAACCAAGTTCACTGCAAAAGTCAATGCACATGTGCATGTATGTAAATTTAATCTTGACCATTACCGACCTGTCTTGCCGACTCACTCAGGGCTTTTACGGGCGTAACTGGTCTCTGGTATGTTCGTGTTCCTCTGAGGGAAGAGCATATGTATTCCCTCGTAGAGCTTTCCTACACTGGGGAGCCTTCGTTCATTCCTTTAGGGGAGTTTTCGTTCATTCCCTTACGAGAGAGCTTTCCCGGGCGAGGTAATTTCCTAGGGGGAGGTTTGTCATTCCCTCAGGAGAGCCTTCATTCATTCCCTGATGGGAGCTTTCTCGCGCAAGATGATTTCCACGGGGTAGGTCCATCGTTCCCTCAGGGGAGCCTTTGTTCATTCTCTTATGGGAGCTTTCCCGCTTGAGGTGGGTGGCCTCAAGGGAGGTTCATCGATCTCTTTCGGGTGCCTTTATTCATTCCCTTATGGGAGCTTTCCCACACTGGGGAGCATTCCCACATGAGGTGCGTGGCCTCGGGGGAGATTCTGTTGTTGAGTCGGGTAGTCTGGGGACTATCCCGTGCTCCTCCGAAGGAGAGGTAGGGATGCTTCAAACCGCACCCTCCTCTTATAGCTCTTCGGGGAGGTAATCGTCACTTTGATGCGAGGGGATGGGAGTACCATTTGGGCAGCCTCAAGGCTAAATGCACACTCCTGTGCAGGGGAGGTCAGGATGGCTCAGAGCCAATACTGCCAATTGACCCATGCGTGGAGGGATTCCGTTCGGGTAGTTTGTGACTGGACCTACTCCTATCCATGGACGTCATGGGAAAGTGGAGCCAGGACCAGGCCGGCTCCATGTCCATTCCTTATCATGACGGAACGGGTTAATGTTCGGGCAGCCACAAGGCTAGACCCGCTCTCCTTCACATGGGAGCCAGTCTAATCGGGGTTAGCTATGTCTATTGACCCATACTTGAAGGTAGTCTATTTGAGCAGTCTCCAACTGGACCCACTCCCGTTAGTCGATACTCATGACGAGGGTCAATCCATGCATCGGCTGTTAAGGACAAGCCCCTCGTCGCCGCAGGAGGGATCTAGCAGCCCTTTGGCATTACACCCATCCCTTTGGTACCCCACGAGGAGGTAAGTCAAAAGGCTTAGTGGCCCCCTGCTCTTTGTCGGGACGGGGATGAGGCCAATTTTGAATTGCCTCGGGGCCTAACTCGCACTCCTTAGCAAGGGAGGTGAGGATGGCTTGGAGCCACCCTACCCGTTGACCCATACTAGGAGGGACTCCGTTCAGGTAGTTTGCAATTGGACCTGCTCCCATTCATTGACATGGCGGGGAAGGGTTATTCATACGAATGTTGGGATCACGTTCCCTGGGGCACAGTTTCTAAAATAATCATGCATCACTCATTTATGGAAGCTAGATCAGCACCCATGGGGTCAACAATAACAAGGAAATACAAATGGGTCGGGAACACCTCCTTACTTGACGGGGTGGCCTTGACCCCTCCCCCAGCACCTCCTAGCCCAAGGCCCGGTTCATTCTAGCAGGTGGTTATTCCAGTTTTTTGTTGAGATCTTCCCCTCAAGGTTTCTTGGTCGTCACCTCCCTTCGCTGTTTAGTCACATCTTCGAGACGTCCGAGAGTGGACTCCTGCCGGTGTGCAAAGTACACGTTCAACTATAAAATTAGTTGAATGATAATGATGTGTTTCATAAGCCTTTGGGCCAGACTACCAGGAGCTTTGGTCTTCACTTACCTACACACATAAAACCACTCCCAACTCCCGCAGCCCAGTGGGTCGCTAGATGAAGCCTCTGAGCTTAAGTTAGTTTCGTTTAGAGGGAAAATCTCAAAGTATGGGAGTATCGTTCAACTTACCCTCCTTTGGTGCTCGAGGGGGACACTTATACCTGTCCCCAAGACCGCTCCATCCCCTGCCCCCCTCTCGAGTGGCCTCTACTAGAGCCCCATAAATGCGACTTGGCCTGAGGGAGTGAGAGGTCAGATCGTTCTGTCCCATCGAGATGGCGTGTTGCTCCTTTCCTAATGGGAGCATCGCTTGGGTCTTGGCCCACCCGGCCTGTCAGCTTGAACCAAGTCCTCCTGAGCCTGTAGTTATGTGGCCTGGAGTTGGATCGGCCTAGGCTTGGCCTTGGGCCAGATGGCATCCCCACCTGGGTTAAATTTTCCCCCAACAATATATAAATATATATATATATTATTAGTTATATATCTTCTAACTAATATATAATATATTTTATTAATATATAACATAATATATTAATACAATATGTTATAAATAATATATATATTTGCTGCCTCCCATATGCAAGATAATATATATATTCTTAAAAAATAGTTGATTATTTTTTTAAAAATAAAATATTCTATAAAAAAATTGATTCACCCTTCAATAATTTATGGCATAGGGAAAAAATGTGGGACTCAAGGGGACACCATAAAATGCACCATGTATAGTATATAAATATTATAAAAAATAGTTGTGCATGTAGAATAATACTCATTTTGATTTGACACCACCATCAACTCATCGAGGCAATTTTTTTTTTAAGATAAGTTGGAGTTGGACATGGACACTTAGTGCGTAAATTACCACCACCATACAATTAAGTTCCTAGAATATAATTATAACACAACAATCGCAACCACTTAACCGAGACATATAAAAATGGTTGCTTTCAGTAGATCATCATCACTCTTAATCAGCTCAAATACACAAATATCTCCTACTTGTAGTTTATTGTCTAGTGCAAAAGTATACCAACCACTAGACATGGTAGCCCGAGAACTAGTAGTCAAAATAGACAAAATAGGTCACTACTAAAAAGAACAGCAGCATGGAAAATCACAACTTGTAAAGAAGTTTCAATGCTTTTATTCAGTTCAAAAACACAAATGTTACCTACTTCCAGATTATTGTCTCGTGCAAACACTCCAACCACATCCAAACATGCCTCTTGACATTGTAGCATTCATTTAGAAAATGTACTTGACAGACCAATATCTCCCATCTGAAACCCGAAGAATTATATCATCTATCTTCTTATTCAAATAACTCTTCGAAAAGCTTAAACGTAGATTCCGGTTTATTCAAGACAGAAATGAAGATGCTACTTACAGTGCTGTTTTGAAAGATATATAGTATATTATATATATACTTATATATATAATATACTATATAATATACTATATAATACTTATATATACTTATATAATATACTCGATACTTATATATACTAATATAATATACTATATATATAATATAGTATATATATAATATAATATAGTATATACTAGACTATATATATAATATATAATAATACTTTACTAGTATAATTATAGACAACAGATGTTTATACTAAATAGTATTAGACTATTTATATACTTATATAAACTTATGTAATATACTAGAATATAACCATTTTTTTTAATAATTTGAACAAAAGTATTTAAATGCTTCCAATGTTGTTCAATAGATTAAGAAAATATTAATACATCATTTGTATAAACTATAGAAAAATGTGTGAAAGGTGTAAATATTTCATTCATGATATTTTGAAATTCACTAGGAGTATTTTTTAATCCAAAAGGCATAACATTCCATTCATAATATCCAAATAAAACTGTAAATGTAATTTTATATCTATCTTTTTCAGCAATTTGGATTTGTAAAAATCCGTTTTTCATATCAAATTTTAAAATATAGTGACATCATAAAGTCGAGATAATAAATCTTTTTTTATGAGGAATAGGGTACCTAATCTACTGTAAAACTTTATTTAACGGCTTATAATTTATGACTAATCGAATTTGACAAGAAGATTTTCTCAGCCATATGATCCTCCCTATTTTGATTATAATGATTATCAGTACATATGGATAAAAACGTTTTTAAGACAGAACAAGAATTTGACCTTTCCTGGTTTTTTCATTTTGACAAATTACATGAAATTAAAACATTCACGCGATAGTTCCTAATATGGTGGGATCAGTTTGGATTAGAGTCTCTCATTCTTCCTATTCCTTTTCAGGAAAGTTTCCAGGCTTTTACATTACAAAATGATTATTCACCCTCATTATCACACTGTCCACCACTTCTTCTTTTCTTCCTTAAACCAAATTAAATTGGATTATGAAGTTGGAATATATCATTAAACCTCATCATTCTCTCAAAAACATTATATTCTTGGCTCGCCAAGTTTCCGTAAAATGGTAGGAAATGTACAATTATAATCATGTTGTAAAATGTTTTTAAAGATTACTATGGCCCCTAAAGTTCTAGTTCAGAGAAGTTGATTCCAGGCTCAATTAGCATCAATTACCAGTAAAAAGGACTTGAAAAAATTAGTTGAGGCAATGTCATAAGTTTCGGACAGTGATGAAGAAGAAGACTATCAAATCAGATTATCCTCAGCACAACAAGCAACAACATCACCATTACAACAGGCTTTTACATTACAAAATGATTATCCACCTTCATTATCACATTATCCACCACTTCTTATTTTCTCCCTTAAAACCAAATTAAACTGGATTATGAAGTGGGAATATGTCATTAAATCTCATCATTCTCTAAAAAACATTATGTTTTTGTCCCGTCAAGTATCTGAAAATGGTAGGAAAAGTACAATTACGATCATGTTGTAAAAATACTTTTAAAGATTACCAAGGCCCCTGAAGTTCTAGTTCAGAGAAGCAGATTCCAGGCTCAATTAGCATCAATTACCAGTAAAAAGGACTTGAAAAAATTAGCTGAGGCAATGTCACAAGTCTCGGACAGTAATGAAGAATAATACAAACTTATATAATATACTAGATACTTATACATACTATAATATACTATACATATAGTATATACTAAACTATATATATAATATATATTATATACTTTACTAGTATAATTATGGACTATATATGTTTATACAATATAGTATTAGACTATATATATACTTATAATTATATAAACTTATATAATATACTAGATACTTATATATACTTAGACAATATACTATATATATAGTTGGTTTTATATATATAATATATATAAAACCAACTATATTCTATATATGTAGTATATATTATAATATATAAAATATTATAATAGATTATATTTTGTCACGTAAAAATATTCAAACATACTGAAATATATATAAAATAACTATATGTAATATATAATATATAATAATTCGTTCAAATGTATGATTTTATCACATTCAAATGATTCATTTCATGTTCGAATGTTAAGTTCATACACGTTTGGACTTTTACGTTAACGTCTGAGCATTAATCAAACTCACATTTCACACGTATCGTGTATATAAGCCAAAAATTGAAATGGGAAACGTTTCCCATTTCTCTCCACCATTAACGTAGCCATAAAACAGTCGCCGCCACTGTCAAACTCTGCCACAACTGTCACAAAAAGGAAGGGATCCATATTTTGTCATTTTATATGTTTTTTTTTTTTTTTAAGATTTAGATGCAAAAATAAGAATATTTAAGAAATTTAGGTGGTCAGAGTTTCAACTCGATTTTCTGGCCACCACGGGTTGCCATTGGCCAAATGGCCACCAAAGAAAGGTTTCTTGAAGTGTATACTTCTTTTCTATAGTGGCATTCAGCCATTAAGACCAAAATGTAGTATTTTTTAGAATGGCTAAGTCAAGCATCAGCCATTCTATGTTGAGCATCATATGTTCGAATGTGTAAGGAATAACGTTCGAACGCACACATTTCAAAAATTTTAGCCGTTATGCAATTAACTTTCAAACATGTATGTTATACGTTTGAACGAGTAGTAATTATGTTTTAACATTAAACACATACATCCGAACATTTTGACTTAACGTTCAAACGTATGTCATATTATGTTCGAATGTTAATGCAGAGCAGTTTAAAATTAATACTACTCTTCCATCAATACTATTAATAATTTTTTTTCCTTTTCTATTTTCAAGATATGGCTCATCCTTTGCATACCAGGAAACGGGGGAGGGAAGTAGCCACTAAGGACACTACTCGGATAGAGGCTCGCATTATTATGGTGGAGTGAGAGGTCCTAATTTATCAGTTTGACGAGCTTAGATGGGAGCAGATGAACCGCAGAGATGTCTTCCTCAGTAGAGGTTGGGGAAATATCTACACATTGAGGGGGAAGGTATACCTCTCAATGGTTTGGGAGTTCTATATGTGGATGTGCTCCATGCCTCAGTACGCATCCTCTCAAACCGTGACTGTACGTGGTGTTGTTTGATATTTCACCAGATGTCATCGACTACAGCTGACTCTCAGACTAGCGACACAACTGTGATTTGCACATCTACATCTGCACATAGCACACTCAAGGCAGGTGAAGGCACTTCTATTGGCCCAATTGAGCCATCATCAGCTGGAGGTGTAGACCATTCAGAGGCCTAGGGTATTGACTGTGAGGCCCGGGATGATGACTGAGATGAGGATTTTTACATTCTCACTGGGAGAGACCGCATGCAGATCGAGAGGAAGAATGCCTTCAACCAAATACATCTGCTACTTTTCTTCCACATGTTGCAACAAACGTGGATCCTGTGGCACATAAGACCACATTTAGTTGGACTCGAGCACAGTTTTTGATCCAAGTGGCACGTGGAGATCTCCTTGATTTGCCACTGTGCATCTTCGAGATGATTCATTACGAGGCGAGCATTGTCTCCATAGACAACCTCCCATACAGTGTCATCATCAGCTAGCTATAACTTGATCGAAGCATGCCAGTCCAACTGGGTGAGCTGGTCACAAAGCAGATGAACCCCCTCAACATGACCATGCATCGACATAGCATTGGACAGGCGAGGGGGCATTCTCGACATCAGACACCCCTATAGCGGATCTAGTTCCTTCGACGCAACCTGGGCCCAGTGTGGGGAGTAGTAGTTATCAGCCAACGAGTACATCGGTGAGAGATGCACGGCTTGCTTGCGTGGATGCGGCGATCTCACAATTAGCTGCACATATCAATCGAAAGAGTGTGGCTATAGAGAAGTATGTTGCTGAGATAGCCCATCGTATCTTTAACAAGAAGGTTGAATCCTTGACTAAGGAGATACAGAGTACGAATTTCGTGAACAATATGTTCATCTGAGTGTTGTTTACAAAATTCTATCATATTTTGTATTTTGCTTTTAATATATGTAAGGAACAATATTATTTAATATATCTGTTGTTTTTTAATTTCAATTCTCAATATTCTTTAATGTTAGATTTTTCAACTATAATACTAAATCACTACACTTCAAATATATTGTTTATATATATTTATATATAAATATATAATTATATTTTACAAATTGTGTATATGTAAATATATATTACAATTTTTTAGACTTGTTCACAAATTATGCACTATAAAAACCACATGATTTTTAAATTAGAGTCATATATAAGTTAAAGTTACAACTAACATTCGAACGTTGGCGCCAAAACATTATACGTTCGCACGTCAGTAGTCTTAATGTTCAAACATAAATTTTATCTCCATTCGAACGTAAAAAAAATCTCATCTATCTTTAGTGACGATTTTCAAAAACCGTCGTGGAAAATACTTTTTAGTGACGGTTTGGGAACTGTCACAATTTTCCAACCGTCACTAAAAATCAAATATATTGCAATGCAGGTCATCGACACTTATGTTGACTCCATTATATTCCAATTTGATCCGACCCAATTTATTCCTCCAACCTTGCCTTACTAGAAAAAGAGTAGAGTCCGACTGTAAATTGGTTTGTGTCTTTTTTTATTATTATTTATTTATTATTTATATTTTTTTTAAAAGAACTACTTACAAGGGCAGGCGCCATTTTACACTTGTGGAGAAAAGAAAGGAAAAAAGAAAAGAAAAGTGCCGGACCGTTTCACAAATATAGAAGGCAAGGGAATAATTTTCACACTTTCCTTCTTAGAAGGTGCATGCTTAAAAAGTTATATAGAGTATTGTTACATTCATAAAATAATCACATAAAAATAATTACATAAAATGATGTGGCTTCATCTATCCTATAGATTTGTTTTATAATAAAAATAACTTTTACAATAAACTTTGTGTACCACAATAATTTAGAAAAAGAAAAAGAACTTTGTGTACCGCAATCATGCAAAAATTGTAACGATTGGTTTCACGTGATTCCACTAGTGTCACTATTTTTGTTCAGTGTGATCCGGCATTTAGTGTAGAAAATCATGCCCATCTATGAAAATCTCGTCTGTGGATAGAAACGTGCCATTAATTTCTTGCCTATTTATAAGCTGCATAAATCTCTTCATAAGCTGCTTGCAGGCTGACGTGGTCAACTTGGGCGCATGTAAATAATAAAATAATAGGAAAATAGATTATAAATAATAATAAAATAATACGTAATAAAACATTCATATCTCCAAACGCAGCGGATCGAAAGTAGTCAAAGACGCCGTTCATATTCTGGGAAGAGAGGAAAAGGCGAAGCCACATTTTCAGAATCTTTGCACGTGAAAGACGAGGATATTGGGACCAGGGAAAAAGATGAAATGAACAACCCACTTGCATTCTCTACTACGGCTAAAAGGATGTAATTGAGACACATAGCAGACGACCTTGACCTGGTCAGCCGTTTACCTTACATGCCCATGTAAAACATAAAGGTTAAACAGTGTTCGCACATTAGAAAATTGGACCCTCCTTCGATAAAATTGCTGATTCTGTCCCTGCAATAGTTATTAGGATTTCATAATAACTTTATTTTTAAATATAAACAATTACGAACCTTTTTACTACCTATGTTTTCAACTTCGATCAAAACAAGTCATGTTTTTAGTTTTTCCCTAACAATATGTCAAAAATTTAACATAAACACCAATAACTAATTGCCACGAGTTATTTAATTAAAAATAAAAATTAAATATGAAAAGACCTTTCAAAGGAAAAAAAAAATGAAAAAAGAAAACCTCAAAATTGCTCTTAACTAAAAATTCTTAATTAGTCTCAATAAAACATACAATGCTGAACGGAGAACATACATCCTGGGACTTTTTGGAACTACTCATTGATTCAACATGCATGTGGTGTCCATTGATCCCAGTAGCAGACAAAACCATTGGCAAGCAGAGTGAGTACAAGTAATAACACAAGCGTTTCAGTTCTAGTTTGATTGGTCACATTTTTATGGTTTGATATGTCTATTATATATATATATATATATATATATATCTCATTTTTGTCTCTTTACTTTGGGACACATAAGTAAAGCCATTGTTGCGGGGACCAATATTATAAAAGATGAAATGGAGGTTGGTTGTAAAGGCAGGCCAGATGTGATGACCATGAACTGCATGATCTAAAAATTAAACTTCCTTCTAAATTTGCTAGTTTGTTATTTGTTTGCTGATATGCTAAACTGATTGATGATACTGATGTTGGAATCTGTTCATTAAATATATACTATTCAATTCAAGTAAAATGGATAGCTAGGGTTACATCATCCTCCTTAAATTTGAATGGAGGATTGAAGATTGCGAAATTAATATTGCAGAGTAATTTGGTACTCATCTTTGCGGCCTGGTTGGTTCTTATCAGGAATGCATTATGAAAAGTCAAAACGCCTACTTCTCGGGATTTCCACGAAGTTGGACCAAATTAAACTTGTCAAAGAACATTACTGATTCTTTGTGATCTAAGGGTCTTAGTAGCGAACATGAATAATGGGCTATCATGTGTAGTAGTAATCACTTAGAAAATGACTAGTGCTAAGAGACCATGCATGGTCCCTAACCAATAAGAATTTTATCTGATTATAAGAGAAAGAAAACAGAAACCAAACGAAACTTTTTTCATCCTCGATCGATCGAGAGACCATGAAGTTTGTTTCTTGCATTATTGAATATATATATTTTAGAAAGATATGAGAGCCACCTGTCCATGAGTGACCCATTCCCAATTTTATTAAAAACAAACCCTCACTTATAACAGAGGAATACATTGGAACTAAATAGAACCAACAACATCCATACAAAACGAAAGAAAAAAATATTAACACATCCTCAAGCTCTAATATGTGGCAGTCCCAATTTATCCATCCTAAGCATACCCCTTAACGTTCTTAGAAGTGAACTCTAATCTGTGTATCATCGCACAATACCCTCCTCCCCTTGTCGCGCAAGAAAACTAGTTGGCCCATTGCCTTCTCTAAACTGATGAGCAACTGTGAAATGAAGTCCCGTTAACAAACTAAAAAGCTCGTCCCAGTAATCCCACAAGTACCAGTTCAAACACTTCCTAGCCGACAGCCAGTTGACTACCAGCCTTGAGTCACACTCTATTTCCATTTGTGTAAAACCCATGTCCCTACACATGCTCACACCAAGTAAAAGGGCTCTCAATTCTACCATGTTATTTGTACAATGACCAAAATGTGCCGAAAAAGCACCAATGAAATTGCCTCCATGATCCCGTATCACCCCGCTACCTCTGCAATTCCTAGGATTGCCTCAACAACTCTCGTCGACATTAATCTTGACCCACCCCTCGACTAGTTTGTGCCAATAAATTAGCTGCGCTCTTCACCTCCGAACACTACATAAGGGAACATCAAGTGCATTCAAGATGGACATATCCTCTGCTGATATAGACTTGGCTCGTAAAAACAAACCCGACAATTTCTATAATCAAATTTTGATTGCTAGCCAAACCGTTTCTGCCGTTTCAAAAGTTCCCTCCATCCTTGCCTTACAACGACGCACCCAAAGCCTCCATGTGATAATGCATGGAAGGATCTCTATGATTGCACCACACTGGGATGATTTCTTTGCATAAGAAAACTAATGCATCATCATTGCCCACCACGATTGATTTACCAGACACGAAAGTCGCAATGCTATCTCAGTTAGCTCCCAGATCTTTGAAGGTAACTCTCCTGCGGCCAACACATGATCAATAGATTCACAATTGCCCATTGAACAACAATCACAAAGTGATACAATCGGAATGCCCAGGGATTGAATTCTATCATCTGTAGGTAAACCATTAACCCTTGCTTTCCACATTCAAATCGAAATCTTCTTAGGCACAACAGAGTGCCATATCCACTCCATCCCTGTCTAATTTACCCCTCTTAAACGAATAATTTTCCATGCTGTTGACGAGGAAAAACGACCATAACAAGCAGACTGCCAAATGATGGAATCCCTACCCTCCTTCCCCGCTTCAACGTACTGTATAATTTCCCGTGACCTTTCCTTGCCAACCATCTACACCAGCCATTCAGCATCCCATCTGTTCTCCATCCAAACGTCCTAAATACGCAATCCAGGATTCTCAATAAAATTTGAAGACACATATAGTGGCCCGCTTACAAGCCATCAGTCATACCAAAATGATGAGCCCCCTCCTTGACCCGTATCTTTGAATTCTGCAGGACCTCTGGTAGAACTTGCAATGCTGACTTCCAGAAGCTTGAAGCCATGGCCCTTGGTTCTATCAACAACAAGTGGCCATTTCTCACATACTTAGCTTGAAAGAATTGTGTCCATAAATTATCCACAGATAAGAGCCGCCATGTGAACTTCATGTGTAAAGACCGTTGAACATCCGAGAATTTACGAATGCCAAGACCTCCTTCCTTGCAAGGCAAACAAATTTTATCCCAAGCATACCATTTTCGCCAAGCTTTGCCATTCACCTCCCCCTAGAAAAAGGTAGACAAAATGGAGTTTAGCTTTGAGGAAACAACTAGCGGAACCTTTAAAACCACCAACAAATGCGTTGCCATACTTGATATGACATGCTTAATTAAGATGAGCCGACCCTCTTGAGATAGCAACTTCAATTTCCAGCTAGCAACCTTCCCTTTAATTCTTGTGACTAACGGCTCTAAGATCACTGATGTAAGTCTACCTGAAACAAGTGGAACACCTAGATATGTGAAATGAAAACTCCCTTCCGTAAATCTGGTTAACCATCTCAATCCCCTTCTTCGAGCCCTTGAAATAAACTTCGAGAAATAAATTGCAGATTTGTCCTTATTAATCAATTAACACGAACCCTTCTCATAATAATAAAAAATATTAATAAGCCGACGCAAAGATCTTTTTTCCCCATTCACAAACACTAAAAAATCATCCGCAGAGAACAAATGAAAAACTAGGGGGGGCATAGGCTGTGTAAAACAACCAAACTGTCTCTCCTTAAAATTTTTCCGGAGGAGACAAGACAAGACCTCCTACATTAAAATGAACAAATATGGGGATAGGGGGTCACCTTGGTGAAGACTGCGAGAGGGCTTAAAAAACCCTTCATATGTCTCATTCATCATAATAGAGAACCATGGTGAATGAAGACAATCCTTTACGAAGCTGCAAAAATGTGACGAGAACCCAAAACTCCAAAGTACCCAAAGAAGAAAAGACCAATCAACCATGTCATACACTTTAGCCATGTCCATCTTTAACATCAAATTTCCTCCCTTCACTTTCTTATTCAAGGAGTGAACCATCTTTTGCGCCAATGTAACGTTTTCAAAAATGCTCCAACCTGGAATAAAGGCTCCCTACTCATGGGAGATTAATTTGGGCAATAGACAAGTCATCCTCTAAACTAGTAGTTTAGAAAAAATTTTATAAGCAACGGAGCATAAGCTGATAGGCCTAAATTTATCGAAGCTTTTTGGTACCTCCACCTTCGGGATCAAAACAATATACGACGATGAATAAAATCGTGGCAAAGAGGCACCCATGAAAACTCTCTTACCGTCGTCACCACATCTGCTTTCACAATCTTCCAACAAGATAAATAAAATCCAGACCCAAAACCATCCGGCCCTTGTGAACTCTCCTTAGGCATAGAATGTAAAGTAGCCAAGACCTCAACTTCCAAAGGGACTTGGCATAGGATTGAGTTCTCTTCATTAGAAATATTTGCCTCAATTAGTGAAGAGAAATCTAGCTCCTCAACATGACTCGACTGAGATAGAAACGCCTAAAAGTGAGAAACGGCACCTTGGTGCACCTGTTCAGGATTCTCCAACCTGTTCCCATCTTCTAAGGTCATGCACGTAATCATATTCCTCTTCCTCTACTAATTAACAATAGCATGGAAATATTTAGAATTTTAGTCACCGTCCAGGAGCCACTTTTTCTTGGCTAGCTGCGATAGCCTTATTTCTTCCCGATGCTCACAGCTGTCCAACTCCATTTTTGTTAAGATTAGCTCATCTTCTGTGTTCTAGTCAAAACTCGCTTGAAGCTAAAGTTCCAAGGATGCCATTGGCACTTCCAATTCCTTAATATGTTGGTCCACCCTGCCAAATGTATGCTTGTTCCATGCCCGGAGGGCAACTTTAGTTTTTTTTAGCTTTTCTGCAAGCCAAAGGAGTCCTGTAGATTGCACTAGCTTTGCCCGTATCCCTTCCACGCATGACAGAAACTCTTCATGGGCACACCACATATTCTGGAACCGAAATGGTGTAGGCCTATATCTCACGACTGGATTCTGGAACTGAATGAGTAATGGGCTATGGTCTGAAGACTTCCTACCCAGGTACTCCAAAAAAGCATTCGGATACAAGGACGCTAGCTGCGCATTGATAAGAACTCTGTCCAGTCTCGCCCAACTACGAGAAACACCTGTATGACCATTGCACCACAATAAACAATTCCCCATGGCCTACAAATCCATGAGTCCGCAACTATCAATACACCCATTGAACTCCTCCATGGAAGATAGAGGTTTGGGATTTCCTCCAACCCGTTCTCCATCATTATGTATCACATTAAAATCTCCTGCTACAATCCATGGTGAGGCCATGTTTTTAAAGACCTTTAAGCTTGACCACAGCTCCCGATGCTCTGTTGGCATACACTTCGCATAGATAAAAGTGACTAACATAGACTCTTGTCCCATTCGCAACCAGCCAGTGATCATCTGTGCGTCCATCCACAAAACTTCAAACTCATAGGTATCACTCCAAAGAACCCATAATTTACCATTAACTGCCGCATTGCTACAATATTTTGGTAAGCCCAACAACATCGTCAGGTGAGGCAATCTACTAGCCTTTGTAAATGATTCAGAAATCCCCACAATTGCCACATTAAATTTCCTAACCAAACTCCTCAGCCTTCTCCTTGATGTGCCTATCCCACACACATTCCAGACCATAAAATTTTCAAACATTAGTTAAGTTTGGAGACACGGGCTGCAACCTATTGAGAATGACGAACCACAATTTTCCCATGTTCCCTCCCTTGTGAAATATGTGATCCTGGGTCTGAGTCATATGTCTTAGCCTATGAGAAAGGCTGAAAGCCACCCCTTTCTTCCCCCTCCAATAAATACTCCATTTCATGAACATTCTCAGTGAGACCAGCCACCCTCCCTTGACCCATGCATTCCATTTCCAGTAGTGCATTCACAATATCCAATTGGTCTCCTTCCATACCATATGCACCTTCCACTTACAACATAGGACATAAATCCTCCTCTCGACTACACTGTGGCTAGTCAGTTTCTAGAAGCACAACCATCTTGTCACTACCCTGGCCCCCACCAATCAATGGCTAAGACTGAGCAAACACTACATTATTATTGTCCATCACCTCTTCAATAATTGGCTTCGTTGAAATATTCTACTCCTACCAACTCAACCACTTCCCCAGCCCCAACCATTGTTGTCAAAGCCTCACCATCCTCCCCCTTCCCATCCCGAATGGACCCAGTTTCCCTAGAAGCATCCCTCAAAACTGTCACCACTCCAACCACAGCAATATCATCACCTTCCGTTTCATTTCGAACCCCACTAGGTTCGCCTTGGGTATCCTAGACAAACTTCAACCCCTCATAGCCATCCCTCCCAGTCACATTCTCAAACAACAGTGTAGCCTGAACATTAAACTCACTATCTTTCCTAGCGCCCTTATCCAGAATCAGAATTGCACCCATCTCCTTCCACGTATTTTTTTGAGCCTAACGTGTGCCATCCCTCCCCATCCCATCATTTCATTTGACCCCAACTCGGCAAACCACAGCAGTGTGGTCCTGGCGATAGCACTTGGAGCAGTAGAACCCACGCTTATCATAATGGACTTCCTGCCAAATTGTATTATTACTGGTAACTACGATCGGAAACTCCTGGACAGGATCCTCCTGTAAATCAATCTCTACACAAATCCTTGCCCCTAATGCACGCATCCTGTGCAACGTAGCATTATCCGTGCCTAAAAATCTCCCAAATCGAGTGGCCAAAGTCTGTAAACAATCAAGCATGTACATATGCATAGGCAGATGCGGCAAAAATATCCATTGAGGTGCAAAGGCAAATTCTCTCTTCAGATCGAAATCCTTCATCCAATGGAAAAGGCGAAACACCTGACCCTGAATCATCCATGCCTCTCTCGCCTCCAATTGACCCCACGAGGTCAATATATTCCTCCTAATCGTATCAATGGAAGGTCGAGCCCTCATAAACTTAACCACCAGATCAAACTAAAAATCGTCAACCTCTTTCGACATCTCTACGTCAGAGAAAATAAATCCGGGCTCTCCATTCACCTCCACCGGGTACCTCATAGGAAGCTTGAAGGAGGAAGCCACCTGATGCGATACCACCTGGAGATAAGATCGAGGGCCAGCACCCTCTGCAAGAGACCCCGCTGGTGAAGAGGCCACCAGGGCGAGGGCCACCATGGGTGAACCCTAGGCGCAAGAAACAAAAAAAATACCCAAAGGAAACTTTCGTAAAGCATGGAGCAGAAAACCAAAATATAGACTATGGTTCTAATATTTTGATGTCTAAGTTAAAAATCTTTTATAGGTTGAGATAATTTTTTTAAACAAGTTAGATTATTTTTTTAGGTTTAAGTTGAGATCCAAAATTCAAAAAAGAGTCCATTTATTTATTTATTTATTTTCATCACTTTATTTTTTTTCACGTGTTGAACAAGTTCACACACAGTCTCATAGACTCCACTTGCACGCTTCGATCATTAGGGCTGTTCATCCGGGTTCAAACCCAGGAATTCGGATTTATCCGGACCGCAACCCGGATTTCAAATCCGGGCTGAAACCCGGCCCATGTCATCCCAGGTCACATCCGGGTCGGAATCCGGATGAATCCGGGTTTTATAAAACCCGGATTCCAGGTTCCGGGTTCAACCCGTTTTTTTTTCTTTTTAATAAAAACCTATAATTTTTTAAGAAAAATCCATGTTGAAAAGCATAAGCATAATTCTCTCAGTTTTTTTTAAAATAAGCAACATAAGCATAATTCTCTTTTATGTAAAAGCCTATATTTATTATAGAAATTAAAAGAAAACTGTTGAAAATCATCATCATTTTTTTAATTTTATAAAAGCCTATATTTTGTGAAATATATAAACTACCATTGTCCAGAATAATAAAATATATAAAAATGAAAAACTTAAATGCATGCAATCCACTACAAATTACATTACATTACACAATATAAAATTACATTACAAAATATAAAATTCCAAGATGAGTTACATATCAATAACATAGTCTTCCATGTGATTTAATCACACCAAAATAAAACTAGTCCATTTGCTGTAGCCACCCAAACGGAAGATGAATCAATGGGTTCATCTCATAAGCTTTTACCAAAGCCCTGCAATTCTGTTGTTGAAAAACATAAAAGGAAAGAAGATAAAGCATTAGAAGTAAGGAAAGTGCCTAATGCTACACCAACCAAACCATACTTTCCTAATGCTACACCAACCAAACCATAGTACAAATTACAAAACTTGCAAAGCAACTAACGCTTCCAGTCCTACCAATGCAATACATGTGTAACCATGACACAACAGTTCAAAAACTTCAGCAACCAGGTACTAAGAGAAATTATGAGTCTCCTAGATGAAAAGCAACATGAAAAAAATGGTGACAAAAATAAATCACGACATATCACCAACACTGCAAATTTATCTCACAAAAAACTTCAAGAATTTAATAAACCTCCACAATAGCTTTAACAATTAGAATTTTGGAATGCTTTCAGTTTCTATCTTGCAAGCATATACACAAAATTCCAACAATATAGCAGCAAAAAAAGGCAACACCTACCAATTTGCATTCAACAATAAAATTAAAAACTCACCCAACAGAGGATGTATTCAGTTCCTTCTTTGAAAGGGTTATTATTATCAGTGGTTTCCAATCTGTGAAAGATTAGAGAATAAGTCATGCAACATCTATAATCATACATAACCCATGAATAGGAATGTACTGCTTATCATGAAACTTGTGACTGCAACAATTCTTGAGATAAAGCTCAAACTGCTCTTACTGAAGGAGGCCTTCCTCTAGGGGCTCCCATGTATCAGTTATGTCGGTGGATCCAATTGAAGTATTATGATGAAGGCCAACAATTCTTCTCTGCATGAAAATAAAAGATCCAATTGAAGCATATTTCGACCCAATAAGAAAAACCAAATTGTCTGCTGTATGCAAAAAGTAAATAGAACCTTTATTAACTCCACAATTGTCACGGTCTTGTTAATGGCTCTTCCCATTGCCTTGAAGACAATTTCGCTCGAACCCTTTTCCTCCTACAGAATATATAAATGGACAGAGCAAAGGGGATAAGGTATCAACATACACAAGATTCAGGGAAGAAGGCGAAACTACCTATAACAAAGTAAGCCCTAACAAGGCAAACCTACCAAACACTTTAAATGCTAGCACAACCATTCGAAAAAAAAAAAGAAATAAAGAACAAGAACCGAGATTTTCTTAATGACTCAAATCTAAACAAAATCTCTTCAAATCTATCGAGATTTGTTCAGATTGTAAGGAAAAAAAGAAATAAAGAACAAGAACCGAACCCAAAAAAAAAAAAAAAACCCACTAAGATAGAAAAAGAGAAATCCCAAAAAAACCTTGAAACTCCCACTCGATATTTCACTAGATCTACCAGATCTATCCAAGCAAGAGACCCAGTTCACCAAATCACTAGATCTAACACATTTACATTCATTGTTCACAGATCAGGAGAGAGACTTACCAAAAGGTCACCGGTGATTGAGACAGACACGGCAGTGAAAAAGACATGGCGGCCAAAACCCTAGGGTTTCAGCCCTCGGGTAGACGAAGCTTGTTAGGGTTGAAAATATGCACATAACAAAGCTAGGGTTCACCGAGAGAGAGAGAGAGAGAGAGAGAGAGAGAGAGAGAGAGAGAGAGAGAGAGAGAGAGAGAGAGAGAGAGAGAGAGAGAGAGAGAGAGAAGGTTTTTGGCATCGGCACTAGACTCTCAGACCGCGACAGAGAGATCATGGTCGGCACTAGACTCTCAGACCGCGACAGAGAGATCATGGTCGGGGAGTTGGGGAGTGAAGAATGAAGGAGATTATGGGGGCGGCTAGGGTTTCGTGTGTTAGAGAGAGAGAGATGGTTTTTTGAAGTTTTTATACAAACCCGATTAACCGGGTTATAAAACGGAACCCGGGTTTCATACCCAGGTCCGCACCGGATGTATCAGGTTTTGTAAATGCGGGGTCCGACCCGGATTTCATCCGGACCGAAAACCGCAACCGGAAATCCGGTTTTGCGGGTTCCGGGCTGGTCCGGATAAAAACCGGCCCGGATGAACAGTCCTATCGATCATGTCCGTTTCCCTCTTCCTACACGTCTCTTTCCCTAGTGTTTATTTTTGGTTCCCTAATTATACTATGGTTAGATTTTCTCGCATGAAGAAACCTCAAGCTGCAACCTCCCGCTATGTACAGAGTACCCGCCCCCTCCTTCTCCCCTACTGTAAACATTGCAAACCCACCACCTAGTCAGTCACAACCCCAACCTTCTCAGCCGTTTGGTACCACCTCTGTTTCTGCATCCCCGAGCAGCTACAGTGAGGCAAATCCACTGCAAACACTACCGAGATCTGCCCCGAGCAGCTAGCCTCATCCAAAGTCAAACCTCTCCCGTCGCTATCCTTGCACCGGCCAGCACCATCATAGAACCACCATGCAACTGCAACAAACTGTAGACCCACATTGTTGTGACCCAAAGTCCTCTGCCGCTGCATCTGGTCTTACCGAAAGAAAGAAACCAACCCTCCCTAGCTCATTCTCCATGGCCACGCAACACCATAGCCCAGCCCCTGCCTTGCACCTCTATGCATCCATTCTAATCGCAAACAACCCAAAACGGCAAATCCAGTCCATCACGCAGCAACCGCCCAAACTAAAATCTCACGTGCCGAGATCTCCGTATGACGAAAGCCACCCCAAACTGCTGGCACCCTGTGCCGTGAACCCCTTGCTTGCTGCCTTCAGGCGTTCAAGGAGGCCTATGTTTTGGATCTAAAATATAAAGCATTACCGAGAGAAAGCAAGCCGCGTTCCCTCCTTGGACAGCCATCGTTCTCGCTGGAAACCACCTAGGCAACCACAAAACCTCTGCCTGTGCCATCCCCCGGTCCGTCGCATCTCACGGTGAGTGTAATCTCCCTCCCTCATGTCGCTCTCTCTCTCTCTCTCTCTCTCTCTCTCTCTCTCTCTCTCTCTCTCTCTCTCTCTCTATCTTCATTTCTCTCTCTCTGTAGCTCAGCCACTCTAATTGGCTCACCACTCACAGCCCAGTGCTGCCGCTGCTCTAGGCCTCGCTGTCGACATATAACTGTGCCATTTCCGAATCTCTGTTGCAAGTTTTCCTGTCTCTCGGTGAGTTTTTTCAGTCAAATGGTTTTATGGTTTTAACTTCAGAAAATGGTGCTCTAAAGTTCAACTTTAGCCCTTGCATGTTATTTTATTGAGTTTATATTAAATCTAGTTTTTAAATAGGAATAATTTTGTTGCCTTCCCGTAAGGCTTCTCCTGAAGTATGAATTTCTATGAAATGACAGTTTTGCTCTCAGTTTTTAAAACATGGTGTTTTAAAGATTTATTCTTGTGATCTTGTTTCTACTTGGATTTTTTGTTATTCTTTTTAGTGTGTTAGGTTAAATTATTTTGAAGTAAAATATTTTTGGGTTGAATTCGAAATCGAAATTATCTTCAGTTGGGTAATAGTTTTATTTAAATGACTTTTCATTCTTTTAAATGGGTTGGATCTTGATTTCTTTAATAGACTGATGTTTAAGTTGGAATTAGATTAAGTATTTTAAGTGTATAATTGATGGTTTTGGAAAATGATAGTATTTTAGGAATTTTGAGAATTTAGATTCTCGAGGAATTAAAATAGGTTATTTTAGCATCTTAGGCTTAAATATTGAAATATGTGATCGATTGTAAATTTACGGAAATTACATGACTATTTTATAGGTGACGATTAATATTTGCTTAGTAGTGTTAAGGAAAATTTCGAAAGATTAAGAAGTTTAGGTAAGCGAGGTTTCCATGCTAGACTTTGCATTAAAAAAAAAATGTAATGAGGTTGATTTTTGAAAAGTATGCATATTTTGTTATGAAAATAATTTTGAAACACCTCAATTATTTGTTTTGCATTACTCGTGAAATTTTGTATAAGAATAAAGTAATTTTTCTAGCATGACTGGTGTAGACATGAGTTATTTTAGTATTTTATTTTTGAACTGTGCAAAAGAGAGCAAATATGAATTTTTGTGCACAAATAATATTTTTGTGATTTGATTCTGTTATATTTTGAAAATATTTTGTACTCTCATATAATATGATGTGATTTCTGAAAACCTCTGATATGACATTCTGTTTCTATTTCTGTTATATTCTGACCTTACTACAGGTGTAAAACTGTAGCCTTTGTTCGAGTTGGTACCAACTTTTCTGTTTCCAGTGCACCCACTTTGGAAGTAAAGTGGTTTTCTGTGTGGTCTTTCATGTGTGCACACTCAGGGTTTTGAGAATAACAAGTGGAAGATTCATATTCTGTTTTTGCTCGATTAGCCACCGGGGTTTACACAACTCTACTACGGGGGTTAAATATGAAATTCTATTCTGATGTGATGTTTAAGTTATGTTGTGCCAAAAGAATTTTGAATAAAAACATTATTGAACATTCGCTCTGATATTTTTGATAACATGTTTTGACTCTTCATTCTAAAACTAAAAAGTGTTTTTGTTCTATATTCTGAACTCTGTAAGTGCTCATATTTGCATACTAGTATATGTTCTCTACTTATTGAGTTGTTGATAACTCATCCTTTTATCTACACAATATTTTTCAAATGATTTTGAATGTTTCAGCTAAGGATCAGGATTATGGAGCATAGGTGAGATGATTATTTAATTATAATGGATTACTCAAAATATTTTTGGAGATTGTCGGATTTTATTACTAGATTTTGTAGTATTTTGATGATTTTATATTTTGGAGTCTATAAATATCATGATAAAATATGAGTTTTAAGTTACAAGAAGTAACTCTACTACTCATGCGGTACTAGAGCGTTACATGGATAGATGTACAACTTTTGTATTTTGTTTTTAGAATTATTTTTAATTTAAAAGTTTACAAAAAAGAGAAATGTTTTCTTTATAAAAAATTTAATAAAAATAAATTAATAAATTAATATTATACAAATTATTTTTTATTATAAAGTATATGTATCGATTATCTCTTGCAGTTCGGCTGGAAAGAAAGAACGTGCTTCGATAGAAGCTCTGTCCGCCAGATGATAAGCAACTTCAGCATGTTCAAAATCACAACGAGAATTCCTGTTTCAACTCCCAGCTACTTTCTTCGTAAAACTGTTAAACGATTGCTGTCTTACATCTTCTTCTTTTTGTACGTGTACTTCTTGTGTTCCCCTGCTTCATATTCCGAGGCTAGAGACATTTTGAAGCTCGGCGAGCAGATTACAGACAATGGAACAACTCTTATCTCCGCTGGAGGGAAGTTTGAACTGGGATTCTTTACTCCTCTGGGAAACTCTAGCGGCGTGAGGTTCGTCGGGATATGGTATCACAGTTGTTCTTATCAAACTATTGTTGTGTGGATTGCCAACCGTGACAACCCGATACCGAAGGGTTCCACGGGGGTTTTTGGAACCGACGAAAATGGAAACCTCAGGGTGTCGGACACCACTGGCAATCAGAATTATTACTGGTCTACTAATATCCGTAGAACCACCTCTAAAAGTCGGGATGTGAAACTCAAGGATTCTGGAAACCTGGTCTTAACCGATCATGTTGTTAATGGCAGCGTGCTTGATCTGTGGGAGAGTTTTAAATATCCAACTGATACGTTTCTTCCGGGTATGAAAATGGTGGAAGACCTAGAGTTGGTTTCGTGGATAGGAAGGGCAAACCCGGGAACTGGAATCTTCAAGTTTAAGCTACAAGAAAGGGATCGGTATGTCGTTTCAAAAAATTTGGATGAATACTGGGTAAGTAAAAGTGAGTTCCTCGGTTCGGATGAGATGCGTGATGCCATAGCTACCTTACTATCATATTCCAGCGATTCTGACCGCTGGATCCAAGAGTCAAGGTTGGTGATGGATAACTCAGGGCAGTTACAGTACTGGTATAATTGCTCTTTGGTGTTGGGGGTACCGGAAAACAACTGTAGCATTTACGATGCATGCGGAAAATTTGGCAGCTGCAATATTAACAATAGGTTAATATGCAAATGTTTGCCGGGGTTCAAGCCTAGTAATCCGGAGGATTGGAAAGCTAGAGATTTTTCTGGTGGGTGTACCAGAATTTCGCCAGCACTCAGCCCAAGAGACAAGTTCTTGAGCTTAAAGATGATGAAAGTGATCGACCCAGATAAAACGGAGTTGGTAGAAGATGAAGAAAAATGCAGAAAGTTGTGCCTTGACAGCTCCCGGTGCCAGGCTTACTCATATACATATAGAGGAGAAAGGAAAGGCCGAATCGGTACTACTAATAATACCAACAACTGCTCAATTTGGACGGAGGAAGTGCGTAATCTTCAAGAGGAGTACACAGGCCATGGTCTCGACCTCTTCGTCCGCGTAGCTGAATCTGATATAGGTACTCCTTTCACATATTTGAATATGCTGGAATTACCTGATTTGGCTACTGTGGCAAAGCATATTTTGGAAATAAATTTTTGTTATATTTTTTAAATGTATGGCACTAATCTCTATATTATGCTTGATTGTGACGTTAAGTTACCCTCGAAATCCATAGTTCGATGCAAATTTTTAGGAGAAAATTGAAAAATTAAGACATTAAGTTACCCTTGGGCTACCAGTGTGTTTACACAAGTTGTTATATTTCAAGCAGCTTGCTACCTATAATAATCTAGCCATGTTTATAACACTAGGTGGGCTAAAGTTCATTTTTCAGTGTATAATAACTATATCATGCTCCATACATCTGCAGAAACGGCTGCAAGGAATTGTGAGCCTTGTGGCACAAACATGATCCCCTATCCGCTGAGCACCAGTCGAAATTGTGGTGACACAACGTACTTCAGTTTTTACTGCAACATGTCCTCTGGCCAGGTCAGCTTCAACGCTACCAGCGGCAACTATCGCGTAACTAGTATCAATCCAAGTACGCGAAACTTTTCAATCCGTCCTAATGCTAGAAATCCAACACGAGATCTGAAGCTCAATCCGTCATCGCCATTTCATGTGAGCGATGATAGTTCGGGCAAGTCTAGTTCGGAAGTTGAAGATGAAATGGAGATTAGTTGGGATCCACCGGGGGAACCATCCTGTTCTTCATTGGCAGACTGCAAGGATTGGCCACAATCAACTTGCAATCCAAGAGGACATGGAAAGAGTTGCCTTTGCAACCTGAACTTCCGATGGAATGGTTCAAATCTAAATTGTACCAAAGGTTAGTTAGGACACTATGTTATATGCATCTTACAGAGTATTGTTGCTCTGCTAGTTAAAATAGAATAAGATCATTGCGATGGTATAGCAAATTTGCAACGGGGGAACTGTCCTACTCAAAATCATTTTATTGTTTTATCAATTATGATAATTAGACCCAAAACATGCTCCATTGCGCTGAATAGTTCACTGTTCAACTCATGCTATATATCCTGCTTTCCAAAAGCTTTTCTTTTTCTTTATGTACTATCACACCTAGTTTTACCTTAGCAACTGGGATGTTTCCTATAATTTTTAAAATACTCTTCAGCAATATCTGAATACCTTGCACTAACAATGAATTATGCAATGAAAATACTGTTGAATTTGACTTATCCTCTGATTTTTCCATTTGAACTTGTTAACTCTCCTGGCAAGTTATTTTCTGTTATACATATTGAAGTGACACTAATTTCTTCTTTCTTCCATGTAGAAAGTGATTCTCCTCTTGTACAAGGTGCTTCTCCTAAGCCTTTGATAGAGTCTTCAGAAAGCAATGTGAAATTGCTTCTGGTTGTTGTGACAACTTTAGCATGTGTGATTGCTCTTACATGTATCATCATAGGCATGTATATATGGAGAAAAAAGATTGCCAAAACGCAAGGTAACTGATTTTTGCTATAGGTAACCTCAAGTTCTGTCCATTTAAATCAAAATAAAACCAGTTATTTCTTTTATCTAGTTTAAATAATAAGCACGATTGCCTTCGGAACACAGCAAACAGAAGAAGTAATCAAAGAAATCGAGCACTTCACACATTACATAGTGAGAGACATGTCAAAGATTTGATTGACTCGGGTGAGATCAAAGAAGAAGATGAAGGCATAGATGTCCCCTTTTTTGACTTGGAAAGCATAGTAGCTGCTACAGATAGCTTCTCAGATGAAAACAAACTTGGACAGGGGGGCTATGGGCCTGTGTATAAGGTAATTTCAGAAACATTGATTTATATTTCATGTTCATGAATGCAAGTTAGGTGGTAACATTCTGAGTATGGTAACGTGGTCCCAGGGCACATTTCCAGGAGGTCAAGAAATTGCTGTAAAGAGGCTCTCAAGTGTCTCTGGACAGGGCTTACAGGAATTCAAAAATGAGGTCGTGTTGATTGCCAAACTCCAACATAGAAATCTTGTTAGACTTCGAGGGTATTGCATAAAAGGAGATGAAAAGATTTTGCTCTATGAGTACATGCCGAACAAAAGCTTAGACTCATTTATATTTGGTTAGTTTCTAAACCGAATTGCTGATTTTCTCCAGTGCTTGTCTGCTTGATAAACTGAATCTTGCCTTGAGTAAAGCTGACTTGTTACTGTTGCTGAAATTGTTATCTTCAATGCATAATGGAAAACATGAAGATCAAAAGCTAAGCGTGCTTTTGGACTGGAAGATTCGATTCAACATCATCTTGGGAATAGCTCGAGGACTTCTTTATCTTCACCAAGATTCCAGATTAAGGATTGTCCATAGAGATCTGAAAACCAGCAACATTCTTCTAGATGAGGAGATGAACCCCAAAATATCTGACTTTGGCTTGGCAAGGATTGTTGGAGGCAAAGAAACTGGGGACAACACGACCAAAGTAGTTGGAACTTAGTAAGTTTCTCCTAGACAGCATACTTGTGGAAGCTGATTTTTCTCTATTGTATCACAAGTTTCAATATCGTAAATCCTGTTAGACAAAAGGCATACAAGTGCCAACTTATCCATGCACTGATAATCATTGTAATGCAGCGGCTATATGTCTCCAGAGTACGCGTTAGATGGACTTTTCTCAGTCAAATCTGATGTTTATAGTTTTGGCGTTGTTCTCCTTGAGATTATAAGTGGAAAGAAGAACACACGATTTTATCAGTCAGAACAAGCCATGAGCCTTATAGGATATGTAAGCATGTTGGATTTTCATATATTATTATTATTATTATTACTGACTTTATACTTCCTACCAACTTATTTAACAAATGTCTCAGGCATGGAGATTGTGGGTAGGAAACACGGTGTTGGATTTAATGGACCAGACACTGCATGAAGTTTGCAATGCTGACCAGTTCGTGAAGTGTGCTAACATTGCACTCTTATGCGTTCAAGATGACGCAAATGACCGTCCTACCATGTCCAATGTTGTTACCATGCTTGACAGTGAAACTGCGACAGTTCCAACTCCGAAAAAACCAGCTTTTCTTCCAACTCCAAGGAGAGACCTTTCTAGCACAGCTAGTTCTTCTAGTAGACTAGACACACGTACAGAAGTAACTGGTAGTCTAGGAGAAACAAAATAATGTATGATTCTCAGATTGTGTTGGATGCGAAGCACCCTGAAGCTTGCTCTGTGATTAGTTAGCTATGTGGTTCACTTATTATTGCTTGATTTGTTTAAAATTGTAGTCTGAAGCATTGTGTATTCCCCTACTGTTCTGCTGCTTGTATACTGCTTAACTTTGGTTTTACCTGCAATTGTGCTGGAAATGTAGTACTGTTGTAATAACCGCACCCAGATATTATTAGGAATTGAACACGAACAAATTTATCTTTCGATTTTCATATTATTATACAATTATCTTATTATTATTATTTGTATTATCAATTTTATCGGATTTTATGGCATTAATAAGCTGTTTATATTTTAAATATGGATTTTAATTATAGCTGTTATTTTAATTATAATACACTACAAGAGAATTGGTTTTTTGAGACAAAAATTTGTCTAAAAAAATCAGAATTTCGTTCCTAGAAGTTTTTGGAGACGAAAATTTGTTGTCTCTATTTTGTCTCAGAAAGACCGTCTCAGAAGGTTTTCGGAGAAAAAAATTGAATTTTGTCTCCAAAAAGTATTTTTATGGACTAAATTGGATGGAACTAGTCGAAACCTTTAGATTGGGAAATTTTTTTTTAGACAAAAATATTTCGTCTCAGAATGAAGTTCGAATGAAAAAATTACTATTCAAATAACAGGAAATGTTAATTCGAACTAACAACCATCTCTGACTGAATCCGTTCGAAAAACACATTTTGAAGTGACTTTTGTTTGAAGAAAAATTTTAACTGTTCAAACAGATAATATATTTACGGAAATCTTTTGTTCGAACGAAGTTTTGAAAAATATCGTTATTGGAATGAGTATTTCTTTGTTCGAATAAAGGCACTGATTGTATTTCCCGATACGTTCGAATGGGTTTTTTATGTTCGAATGGATATGTTTTTGTTCGAATGTATGCATAAATGGTAATTTACCATTCAAACGCATTATTTAAAGTTCAAACGGTACTGATCAAACAGAATAAAATTTAATTAAAAAGAACATAGTAATACAAATTGTAATCTATATACATCAATTGTTCAAATATTTACAAACATCATAAATAAAGGTAATTAAAAAAATTAAATGAACTATGATTGTGGTGGACTGGTGGCATAGGGTTTTGAGACATTATTGACTGGAATTGTTCAAACATTTTTTGGTTATTTAATTGTAGCCTCTCTTTTAATCTTGCATCTAAATCTGCTGCTTGATCTAATCAGGTCAGCAACTCTTTTTTCCTTCGACCTCAATCGTTTTATCTCAAGTGTAGCTTCCTCTAACCTCTTAGTCTGGTCGTCATTTGATTTGGCTTTAGAAGAAGATGACAATGTTGAGGATGGCTTCACGCAACGTCTTAAACCCCTTAAATATCCAGAACATGATACAAGAACTTGAGAAAAAATTTGAGCATCGTTGACAGATGACTCATCAGATGGATCCGCAACAGTGTATTTAAGAGATTTCATCTTGTCCCACAAAAAGTCATCAGATGGATCCGCAACAGTGTATTTAAGAGATTTCATCTTGTCCCACAAAAAGAAAAACATTAAAATTAGTATAGGTAACAAAAATATATTTAGACAATGAAATTAAATAAACTTAAACTTACATAATTTGCTTCTGCTTCAAGATTGCTTCAAACACCATCACGATTTTTATGTACTTTAGCATACAATTGGGTCAGATCATAATCAGCAGGATTTTCTTCTTGCTGCAAAATGAAAATTAATATCAGAGTTTAAACCAGAAAAGTGTTTGTATTAATATTTAATGGAAACTAAAATAACTAACTATTTTTTTTGACAAGCGATAAAAAGAGCGAGAACCCGCGTGATGGTGTATCGTTAAAGTTGATCTATTTGCTTTGTTCACCGTATTCCGTTGCTAAAAAAAGTATTATAATTTTATGTTTAATACATCTATCATATTAAAAAAAGACAGCAGCAAAATTACCTCTGTCAAAGCTACACGAATATCTTGAGTAAGCTTTCCACGCACACCAACTAGCAACAATCGTTGCAGAAATTTATGGCAGTCGTGACTTTTGAGACTAGTTATCTTCCAATCATGAGCTTGGACACATCTTGACATGTTTGAAACATAACCATCGGGTAATTTGATTGTCATGAACCAGTCAAAGAATTTCTTTCTTTCATCACTCGAAAGTGTATACCATCCAAGGAGCATATAAGCTGACGACCTAGTATCTTGCAAATGCAACTCTGATCTTATTCCCAACTATTTCAAATCTTTACGAGAGTTGACTGTATCTTTTATCTTCCCTTGTATTGACATTAGGGTACCCAAAATATTCTCGCATATATTTTTTTCAACGTGCATAAAGTCTAGATTATGACGCAGTGTCAAGATAGACCAATATGGCAACTCAAAAAAAATATTTTTTTTGTCCAATTCAATTCCACCGCTTGTCTTTTCTTCTTTTGACATTTTGCATTTTCCCCAAATCTGTTGTCTGGAAAATCTTCCAATTGAGTTAGAATATCAATACCAGAATACTCTGGTGGTGATGACCTACGCTCAACCCTTCCATCAAACAATGCTCTATTTGAACGCCATCTATGATTATAAGGTAGATATCGACAGTGTCCCATGAAACATAATTTTCGACCATTTGTTAACCACTGAGACTGTGTATTTTTGTTACAAATAGGACAAACCATCTTTCCTTTCGTGCTCCACCTAGACAAATTACGGTATGCTGGGAAATCATTTATTGTCCAAAGTACTGCAGCATGTATCTTGAATTCTCCCGACATGGCCATATCATATGTATTGACACCCTACTCCCACAACTCTTTCAACACTGCTATCATTGGTTGTAAATATACGTCTATTTCATTTCCTGGTGACCTTGGTCTTGGATTAATAGAGTCATCATAAAATATGGATCTTTCATACACTTCCATGGTGGCAAATTATAAGGCATTACAATGACAGGCTAGGTGCTATGCGAAGTGCTCATGTTGCCAAATAGATTAAAGCTATCAGTTGCTAACCCAAGACGTACATTGCAAGGTTCTCTGGCAAACTATGGATACTCGTAATCAAATTTCTTCCATTGTAAGGAATCTGCATGATGCATGAGGAATTGATCATTTTGAACCCTCCCTGTGTGATGCCAAGTCATATCTGTCGCAGTCATCTGGGAAGTAAACAATCCTTGAAGTCGAGGAATAAGCGGAAAATGTCTTAGCACTTTATAGGGTACATTACGCTTATCTGATGTCCATCGTGACTCATGACACACTGGACATGAATCAAATTCTGCATATTGCTTCCAGAAGAGAATACAATCATTTTTATATGCATGGATGATATTATAATCAAATCCTAAATCTCGCTTCATAAAAATTTCGAGGTACTACGTTATCCTGTGGGAGAGCCTCTTTAAATAATTCAAGCAACATATCGATGACCTTTGTAGAAATACAACAAATAGACTTAATATGGAGCAGCCTGACAGTGAATGACAACTTGCTATGACGGGTGCACCCTGGGTACAATTCTTGTTGTGCATCCTCCCACAGTAATCCAAATTCTTCATTTCCCTCAAATAATTGTGTAGATGTTCTTTCTCCATCCCTGGCACCAAATATGCCTGCGTCAAGATTCCCTAACATTTTAGTCATATCTTCTTCATTATCATAACTATCATCACAAACATCATCATTTATGTCATCCGTGCCGATCTCATTACATTCATCCATCTGATTGAGATTACTGCCAAATCGAACTCCCTTAGGAAATGGTTCGCCATGTAAAACCCAATGTGAATATTTTGGATCAAACCCATTTACGAATAAATGATCCTCCACAGCCATCATATTATATGAACTAAGGTTTTTACACTTCTTGCATGAGCATCTTATAAATCTTCGACTACCAATACTCCCACAAACAACTTCTAAGAAAGACTTCACCTCTTGTGCATATTGCTTATAGTCTCGACCAAGTCTATCTCCTAACAACATCCAACTCTTATCCATCTATAAAAAACTCAATTCATGGGATAAGCACTATCAATAAACTATTATAATAAACGTGTCTGGGTACCATCTATTTTTAAGGTAGTTGGTCATATTCCATTCGAAAGACTATCATCTATATCGCATATATACTCAGTCCAAAACTCGTATGTTAGTAAAAATTTCAGCAACATTTCCCTACAATTCTTCAAGTATGCTAGTCACGGTAAGTCATCGACCCTATTCATGGGTCGAGAAACTTACGAACTACATACTCGAAGAATGTAAGAAAATACTAAACCAAAATTTTAATTGACTAACACATGAGTTTTAACTGAATATATATGCCATATAGATGATAGAATCCCAAATTGTCCACTTTGGACAATTCAAGAGTTATACCCAAACATTCTTTACGAGAATATTTGGCCACAACTCTAGAGCGGGTCTAAAGTTTAACTGCATGTAAAATAATTAGAAAATCCAACACCTTAGTAATAAACATAACAAGTATACATCACAAATACATTACAAGATTACATTACAAGTATACATGATGGGCCCTTAAATATATTTAAGTACTTATAATTCTTTACTTAAAGATTCCATCATTTTAATCATCTTAATTAGAGTACTTAAATATTTTCAAATATTTAATTATAATTTTTTATAACTTATATTTTATAATTATAATTTAAGTGTTAATCTATTTAATTAGAAATTATAAATAGAATTAATTATGCATTATAATTTTTTAATTAAGTACAATAAGAATATTTAGAGTATTAATCATCTTAATTAGAGGGCTTAAATAATTCTGCATATTTAATTATAATTTTTTATAACTTATCTTTTATAATTATAATTGAAGTATTAATCTATTAAATAGAGTACTTAAATAGAATTAATCATGCATTATAATTCTTTAATTAAGTACAATAAGAATATTTAGAGTATTAATCATCTTAATTAGAGAGCTTAAATAATTTTGCATATTTAATTATAATTTTTTATAACTTATATTTTATAATTATAATTGAAGTATTAATCTATTAATTAGAGTACTTAAATAGAATTAATTATACATTATAATTCTTTTATTAAGTACAATAAGAATATTTAGAGTATTAATCATCTTAATTAGAGTACTTAAATATTTTCAAATATTTAATTATAATTTTTTATAACTAATATTTTATAGTTTTTTTTTTAGTATTAATCTATTAATCTATTAAATATTTTCACTAATACATTAAACTTCTTTTATTAAATATCAAATAATTATATTTTAAGTTTTCGAATATTACAATACAGATTTAAATATTTACAATTATACATTATAATTACATTTTATAATTACATTATAACTATCATCTAATTGATACTGTTCAAACAAACACTGAATATGTTCAAATAGAATAAAACCATTATTTGATTCCGTTCGAACTGAGTACATTCAATTCGAATGGCATTCAGAGGGTTCGAATGGGACAAAGGCAGAAACCAGTCACGAAAAAGAGTAAAAAACTGAATCACAAAGCATAATTTTCACATACACAATAGCATATTTCAATACGATACATTGGAAACTATATGATTATCCCTAAATATGATTATTAAATAATTTAGAAAACTATAAAAACTTACATCTAATTTTTGCAATCCAATAAAAATATCAATTCACAATACCTATATATGCATAAAATACATTAAACAGCTATTCTATCCCAACAAATAAATGCAACAAATGCAATTATACTTGTAAACGAAAATCAGAATGAAAAATAACAAAAAAACCATTTACCTCTTGTCCTTCTTTCTTTTCTCTCAAGAATCTATTCTCTCTCACTTCTTTGAAGCTCTCTCTCTCCACAACACTCTCTAACAGCCTCTGCCACGCTCTCTCTCCCTTTCTTAAACTTCAATTCGAGTGAAAATGAAGTAAAAGGATCGGGTTAATAATATGTGAATTTACGTTCGAACAGATTTTTTACAAGTTCGAATGCAAAAATCATAAAAACTGTGAATTTTTCCCACAATATTTTTCCCTTCGAATTAATAATATTTCAGTTCAAACAAAAAAAAAAGAATATTCTCCAGCATATACCGATAATTTGGCGCAAGTTTTCCCTCCAAACAAAAAAACTTCGTTCGAACAAAATTTATATCTATTCGAATAATTTTATATGCGTTCGAACAGATAATAATAGAAATATATAAATATACACCAAATATTATTATTAGTATATAATAAAATACAATACACTATATAATACTAAGTGTCACTAATAGCATAATACTAAGTTTCTTATCAATCTATAATATTATGTATTACTAATAGACTAATATTTTATTTAGTATCACTAATAGTGTTATACTTATAATTAGTATCACTATAAGTATAACACTAAGTATCACTAATAGTATAATACTATCTATTATAGTATAGATAGCATAAATATTTGAAAACTAATAGTACTATAATACTTTCTAATATATTCTAAGTACTTGGTTTATTAATTACTAATACACAACTAAATATATTAGATATATGTATTTTATACTTATATTTAATGCAATGTTTTACTATAGACTTAGTATATTACTATATAATGCAATGCTTTACCTGAGACTATTTTATACTCATCTAATGCATAATTTAAGTATTAGTACTAATACTAGTATATATTGTTTTACCTCTTGTACTTATATATATCAAATTATTTATGAATTATTACAATATTCATTCGAACATATACCCTTTCAGTTTGAACTGATACCCTTTCCATTCGAACGAATTTACGTTATTTAAGCTGCGATACAGTTTCTTCTCCGGCCATTCGTGCATCTTCTCATTCGAACTGTCTGATCGAATCCTTCGCCGTTCGTAGCCCCAGCGCCGCCGCAAACTCCGACCAAGTCCTCAAATCCCCTACAACAAGAGGTATGGGTTAAATTCCATTTACTTTTACCGATTAAATCATTGGTTTTGGGGGGGGGGGGGTTCGGATTTTGAATCAATCCGACCCCATTTTGTTGTTTTGGGGTTAAATGACACAAAAGTAATCGGTAGAAATGATGAGGTTTTACTCCTCAATCATATCTACCAATTAAAATATTGGTACATTGAATATTTTGAATTTGTAGATTCGGGATTGAGTCAACTCAGCCATGTCTGTTTGACTTAGTCCCGTTCGAATGAGCTTAAATTCTATTTGAATGAAATTTATTTCAATTCAAATGGAATTTATGCTCATTCGAATGGAAAAGAAGTTCATTCGAATGGACTTCTTGCTCATTCGAATAGATGTTTTATGAGGTCATTCGAATTAATTTTATAGTCATTCGAATGACGTTAAATTCCATTCGAATGGACTTTTACTTCATTCGAATGAAAATTTAGGTTATTCGAATTGAATTTTAATCATTAGAACTAAACATGATATTTGGCAGCCCTTATTCGAACGGATTTTAATCCATTCGAATAAAGACTTACCAAACACTGCAGCACAACATTTATGTCCTCTAATTCACTTTAGTTAAATTACATAATTATTTTGTAGATCAACAGTATACTAATGGCAAGCAGCAGTGGAAGAAAACGTTCCCGACCCCAGACAGGCCAAAGTAGCGAAGCAGCTCCTTCTCAGCCTGCCATGCGGCCTATACTTGTTGAGCGAGAGATCATTCTGGATGACTTCCGTGATCTCACTTGGGAGGGACGGAGCATACATGACATCATCATCGATCATGGATGAACCCCGATCTGTCGGCAGAGGGGAGCAGCATATCCTGAGATAGTCGGTGAGTTTTACCGTGCCATGGAAGAGCAGTCTGGTGATGCTTTGTGCTACAACTTAGTAGTCTGGGGAGTGAGTATTATCTTCTCTCACCGCGTTATTGCTGAGTTTCTTGATCTGCTGGGGGAGCCCGGTGCATATCCTGCAGCACCAGCACCAGAGAGAGCAGCGACTGCACCATCTAGAGAGGACACACCAGTCGCATCCTCATCGCCAGCACCAGATGTACAGACCGCAAAGCTGGATGCTAGCTCAGATGATAGTGAGAGCCGCGTTGAGGTACCTGATGATGGTCTCACAGACGATCAGGTTTGTGACATTGTACGAGAGGCTTCGGCTCCTCCATATGATGGTAGTAAAGTGAGCCGACAGGCCGATTGTATAGTATTTTTCAGAATGCTTAATCTGATTGTCGGATATAATATTGATCCGAAAGAATACAAGACTGATTTCGGGATTGAGCGGGCCAGATTTTTATTACGGTTAGCACAGGGGGAGCCGATTGATCTAGCATTATATTTCTTGCTCTGCATTCGATCAGAGTCACGCTATTCAGGTGGAGGTAGTCTACCATTTGCACTACTGATATCTAACCTCCTACTCCAATCGAGGGTTCAAGTGACTTCGACTGAGCGGAGGACCCCACAGATGGGGCCTGTTAATAGGATCACATTCAGCAAGAGCAGGGGTCACTTGTCGAAAACTCATGTAGTACAGGATCAGCCTCCTCCTACTGATCCAGCTTCTACTTCTGCTGCCCCTGTTGAGAGACAGACTGCTGGGGCTACTCCAGATAAGGTACGAGCTATATTGGCGGAGCACTGCCAAATTATATTCAACGACTTCATTCAGCCCATCATGGATAAGTCTAAGGATGTGGAAGGATGCTTACATACCTTACATTACTTAATAAATAGATATTGTTAGTTATTATTTTACTTTTTTTATGATGTATACAACGTTTAACTCTTTTTGGGAAGTAATTAATGTATGATTTTTATTTTTAGTGTTTGCTAGTATTTTTATTGTTAATTATATTTTCTTCTCATTATACTTAATGTTCACGATAATTGAAAAAATGACATTACTTTTGAAGTAATATTTATTTAACTAAAATATTTTTAAAATAATTACATAAAATTAATTTATGAATTCGTAAATATTTTAATTCATTGCAAATCATAATATATAATATATAGAAATTTTTATATAATTTGAAAATGATAAAAAATTAATAGAAAAAATATGTATTATTACAATTTTAATAATATATCTTTTCAATTAAATAATACCGTTCGAACGAATTATTACTAATTCGAATAGATTATATTGCATTCGAATAGATTAATTATCTGTTCGAATTAAATTTTATTAGTTCGAACGGTTTCGATTTTTTGAGATGATCTAATTCGTCCCAGAATTTTCGGTTCAAACTAATATTTATTAGTTCGAACGGATTTATAAGGTTCTCCCTATTTTGAGATGAAATTTAAATTTCGTCTCTGAAAAGTATCTTTAGGTCCCTAACAAATTTCATCCCTAAAAAAAAAAATTTCTTGTAGTGATAGTTAATATTTTCATTTTTACTAACAATAATCTTTCCTAATTATGCTTAAATTTTTTGTGGATCTTTCGTCGTCCTTCATGTCTTTACCCTCTCGAACCTTCAACATTAATTTGAACATTATGTTGTAAACGTAATGCAAGTGCTGAAATCGTCATTTTTATATCTCTCTTTACCCCATTGTTTTTCCTTCACGCCATTATCTTCTTTATGGTATTGAATCTTAATCTGGAAGATACCGTATACACTACAAGAAATCAGGTCTTTTTTAGTAAAGTTTTGCTATATACAAGCACAGTCGCGTACTAATTTGTATACCAATACTGGTTCATTCATACTTAAAATTTAAATTAACACTGTTTTCAATAAAATTTACTTTTTGACCAATCACATCACATTGGTGCACAGATTAGTGCACAATTATGTTTGCAACTATATTTTTCCTTTTTAGTATTCAAAATCGTCACAAAAACTCCTACATAATCGCCACATTTGATTATTTCCAAAACTTAAGGAAAAAACCGAAACCTTCTACGTTTAATACCAAGTCCATGAAAACCAAGGACTAGTTCCACATCAAGCATGTTCCATGCCATGCACGACTCTTCCCTTCTAGGGTTTACAGTTGTGTATATATATATGTATGTATATATATATATGTATATATGTAATCTGTGTGTGAGAATTCTCCAAGAATAGAGTTGTCGCAGCCTAAGTTTCAGTGAACCACCTCCACAAGCCGTAGGCCGAGAAACACCCAACCCATGTACATCAAACCTCTGTTTTTGCCAATGAAAATAGAGCATTTTGAGCTCTCAAAACTGTTGCTTGACCAAAGGCCATTCTTGGCTATTGTAGTTCCCTTCATCGTCAGCATCACAATCCACCGTCGCACAAACCATTGTTGATCTTCAGCCCATTTCATCGCCACTCCTGATTTTCTCTGGGTAAGCTACTGCACGCCTTCTCCCTTCTTTGTGTAAGTTCAACCGCTCCCCCCTTAGCCTGTTCCTAGTGCATCATTTCAGCCATGATGTCTCTAGTTGGTTTTTCATTAGGTAGCCGCTACTCGAAATTTTTTTGGTTTTATTATATGTTTTGGTTTGCAGCTTTAAGTTGTTTAAGTTTTCCCATTTTCAGTAGTGTATACCTAGCTATAATGTGCCTAACTCATTTTGGGTTTAACTTTTATGATAGTGGTTGTTTTATTTTCAAAAGCTTGTTAATGTGTTAAAGTGGATTCAGCATGATTTATTTTTGGTGTTAGCCGAAAATTTATTTGCCTCCATCCCGAAAATTATGACAGATATTAATTTATATTATTTAGTATTAATCTTTCAATTTGATTTTAGTAGTAAATAATAAGTGTTTAATCTTTTATTTTAAAACACTTAAAAGTCTAATGTTTGAAATAAATCTTTAATGTTATTTTTATAGATGTGGATATATCCATGTGAATAAAGTTATATTTGTAAAATAAAAGAACATGTTAGGAATATTTAAATGATATGATTATTATTACCCTTCTTGTAAAATTGAATAATTATGTTAGTTATAAGAAAGTAAACATTTTTTTTTAAGAGAAGGTTTTCACGACTTTTTTTTTTTGGAATCTAAAATGATCAAAGCATTCTATGTTATTAATATGTTGGATATTTGAAGATATCATTATTAATTTTTTTTCTAGGTTAAGCAAAATATTTATTCGATTATGAGAACATTGAGGAATTCAAAAAGTGAAAGTATCCTAAGAGTTAAGAGAATTTTAGGCTTTGTGGAATTAAAATATGTATTTTAGGTGTAAATACGAGTTATATGTTCATTTGGAGATTTATTCAAGTTACATAAATTTTTATAGGTGATGATTGATATTCATTTGACACTGTTTTGAGGAAATTTAAAGAAGTAAAGAAGTTTAGGTAAGCGAGGTTTCCATACTAGATTTTGCATAAAAAGAAAATGAAATGAGATTTACTTTTGAAAATGTGCATGTTTATTTTTGAAAAGAAATGTGAAAACAACGTCAGTTATTTGTTCAGTATTACTCATAAACTCTGATGAAAGAGAAAGCATTTTTGTCATGACTGGTGTAGACATGAGTTTATTTTTAACATTTTGTTTTCTGAACTATGCAAAAAGAGCAAATATAAAATTTTGTGCATGACCATATGAATATTCTTTGGGTCTATTTAGTTACAGCCTTGCACAGGTGATAATAGTAGCATACGGCCCAACCACAGGTGATAATAGTGGATATGGCCCAACCACAGGTAATAATAGTGGATATGGCCCAACCACGTGTTATGATAGTAGATACGGCCAAACCATAGGATATAATAGTTGATACGGTCCAACCCCGGCTAATCATAGTGGATATGGACCAACCACGAGTTATAATAGTGGATACGGCTCTAGCACGAGTTATAGTAGTAGTCTCTATTTGAGTGCACACATTGGTGATAGTGTAACACCTGGGTCCAGCACCAAACCCGTTTCCTAAGTATTTTTGAGGTTATAGGTATGAAAAGCCCATTTGGGATTATGAGTAAATTTTTGAAAGAGACTACAAGTCTAAGATTTTATTTTTGGCCGATATTTATTGGACTTGCTATTTTAGTTAAAATCATTAAATATTTTGATTTGGATGGAATCTTGTTTTGGGCCAAGGAATTTATGGAACAAGTAAATAATTTTAAGGGTTAGTTGAGACCCAAAATTAGAAGAGAAAGCCCAAGCGCATAAGATCTTGTTTAATACTCCAAGTTCTTCACGATGCAAAACAGTTTGTCATGCATGCACGCTTCAATCACATCTGTTTTCCACGGCTTGCTGTTGCTCATCTCTCTTTTCCCGCCCTCTCTAGGGTTTTGTTTTCAATCCTATATATATATATATTCTCTTGCACACCAACAACCTCTCATGCTCGAAAAACCCCAAGTTGCCAGTTCAGCTTTCTCCTTCTCCTCTCGGTTTCCCACTATCACCATCACACCTTCTCCTTGACTCCACACCGTCCGAAACCCAGCCACTCTCCTTGATTTCCACACCGTCCGAAACTAGCCTCCAATCTCACATCACCGCTAGTGCCCAGCCACCAGTTCATCACGGGAAAACCACTGCTTAGAGTCTCTATTTTCATTCACCAAAATAGAGCATTTTTTTCCCTCCTAGGTTCCACCCTCATTGCTGCCACTGGATGAAGCTCTGAGACGCTAACCAGCCACTCCTTCGTCAACCATACCACCTGGGTAAGTATTTCTTTAGCTTCTTCTATTTCTCTCTCTCTCTCTTCATTCGCACTCTCTCCATATTTAATGTCAGTTCACTCTTTTTTTTTTCTTTTTCTCTCCTTGTGCTCTGCCACCACCCCCCCAGCCGTGCAGTTGTCAAAAGTCGCCTAGATACGAAGCATCTCCCTCCCTCGGTAAACTCCTGTTGTGTAGCTTCTTACACAGGTGAGTCTTTGTTTCAGTCTCACCATCACTCTCGTTTTACAAGTGAAGATAAAGAAAAAGAGAAGTTATGGTGCAACTTTCGGCAACCTTGATTGGACCCAATTTACTTATTTATCTTTAGCTTGAAAGTCATTTATGTAGAAATTATGTTGATAGTGTTTTACGTTAGTTGATCCCTCATAAAGCTTTGATTTGTGCTTGGTTTTAATAATCTAAAAACTGTATTTTTTTACAGAAAATATTTTTTTAAAGATTTAATTTATGTATTAAGTTTTCATTTTTACAATTTAGTTTCAGAAGTGAATAATAACCATGTAATTTTATTTTTAACGCTTTATTAAGTCTATTATATAAAATATGGTTGTTTACTTTAAGGTAATAGTAAGAGAAGCTTTGTGGATATTGAGGAATTTAGAAATTATTGATATTTTTGGGTTAGGAGAGATTTAAGCTTTTCAGGAACTAAAATAGGCGATTTGAGTATTTCAGGTGCGATTACAAGTTACGTATTCAATTGGAGATTTATTAAAATTATATGATTTTCTATAGGTGATGATTGATTATTCGTTTGACACTTTTGTGAGGAATTTTTGAAAGATTAAGAAATACATGTAAGTGGGATTTCTATACTAGACTTTGCATTAAAGAAAATGAAACGCGGTTGAATTTTAAAATATGCATCTTTTGGTTTTTGAAAAGAAATATAAAAACAACTTCAATTGTTTGTTTCAGCATTACTCATGAGTTTTGTATGAAGGTGAAAATATTTTTTCCATGACTGGTGTAGACATGAGCTTATTTTCTAGAATTTTGTTTCTAAACTATGCAAAAGAGAGCGAATATGAAATTTTATGCATAAATTATATTGTTGTGATCTGATTCTGTTTTGAACTCTGATATGATATGATGTAATTTCTGAAATTTTTTGGCATGACATTCTCAATCTGGATGTAGTTTGTGGATGGTGATCTATTTGACCTACCACAGGTGCTAATAATGGCTTATGTTTGTGTTAGTACCAACTGTTTCTGTTTCTGGTGCACCCACTTTGGAAATAAATTGGTTTTCTGGTGATCTTTCCTGTATGCACTCTCGAGATTCCGACAATAAATAAGGGGAAAATTCATATTTTATTTCTTCTCGGTTAGCTACCGGGGTTTGTACAACCCTACCACAAGGGTTAAACATGGCCTCTAATGTGATATGATGTTGTGATATAATGGTGGTCAGCTATGCTATGCAAAAAGAATTTTGATTAGAATATTTTTAAACTTTCGCTCTGATATTTTTTATAACATGTTATGATTTTGCATTTTGAACTCTTTAAATGCTCATGTTTATACACTGGTATATGTTCTCTGCTTACTGAGTTATTGATAACTTGCTCCCTTATCTTAATAATATTTTTAAATAATCATGATGGTTTAGTTGGAGAGTAAGAATAGGCAGTATTAGAGAAGTTTGATGATCGTGGAGGAATAAGTGCCCAAGGGTACAAGTACTTATTTGAGTCACAGTTAGTAATTTGGTTATTTTCAGTTATTTTAATATGTTGAGTTTGGGATATTTTTTGGTCTTTGTGGAGTTGTTATTTTATTGAGGATTTTGGTTATTATTTTTGTGGAGAAACATGGATTTTTGGGTTTGAGCAAATAAATTAATATTTTATGGACTTTTTCAGATTTTCTTTCATAGTTATGATATTAGAGTTGATATTCAGTAATAAGAGATAACTCTCCGAACCTTTAGGACCGGAGTGTTACAATTGATATCAGAGTTAGGTTTGAGGTTCTGCAGACTTTATGGATTGAGGTTTTGGGAATTTAAGGTTTTAGATTTGATTGGCTTATTCTATAGTTTGAAGGATATGACTTGGAGGTTTGGATTTTTGAAGTTGACATATGTTTGATCAAAAGCCAGGTCTGAGGTTCTGTAGACTATAACACATGAGGTTTGGATATCCGTGAATTTAGGAAGTAAATTCAAATTTGAGGTATAGAAGTTTGAAGACAAAGAGATGACTATGTGGATATTTCATGTTTGAGGTTGTTGGAAATAATTTTCAAATTTGATGTTTAGAATTGTGCAGATTGCAAGGAATTATTTTTTATTGATATTCAAAGTTTTAGAATCTTCATGTTGTAGGCAAGATGTGTTATGAAATTTGAGGTGTGGGATTTTACATATTTATGAGTTGGTTTCATGTTGATTGAGGCGTGTCTTGATTTCATAGACTTTATATAATGTGTGAATACGATGGAAGATTTAGATTTTGGAGTTTTATTGTTACTACTGTTGCTTGAGCACATTTTTATACATTTATGTTTGTTTTATGGTTATCACCATTTACTTATTTTTGTGTGAACTCTTTATTCTTGAAATGTTTTCTTTTTTCCTTATAAAAAAAATCCTAGTTTTCAGGATGCCACCTCGTCGTCGGGTACGAAACATTTCAGATCTTAATGGGACTAATAATGAAGGAGAAGGAAATCCAAGTGTTGCTGAAGTACTTCAAGCTGTGGTGCAGCAATTAATACAGGAGCTCATGTAGAACCCTTTAGGCCATACTCGCAACATGAATAAAAGAAGCTGTACAGTGAAACGGTTTAACTGGATGCACCCTCATTCATTTGATGGGAGAGGTGAGCTAACCCTAGCTGAGGATTGGGTTCAGGATATCAAGGAGATACTTTGGGTCTTAAATTGTACAGATGAATAAAATGTATCGTATGCCACCTTTAAGCTAATCGGTGAGGCGAAACGATGGTGGATTTCAGAGAGAAGCATTAGGGAAGCAGATGGGAGGGGGCTTTTTAGCTAGCCCAATTTCAAATAGATCTTCTTTGACCATTTCTTTCCAAGATCACTTAGAGATGCCAGGGCTAGGGAGTTTGCTAACTTGGTTCAAGCCACCATGTTAGTACACCATTATGCGGCTAGATTCATTAAGTTGTCACGCTTTGCTTCATATCTGATCCCCGATGAAGAAAGGAAGACCCAGAAGTTTGAAGAAGGGTTGGACAATAGCATATATGAACGAGTGATAGGCTTTCAAATTCAGAATTTTTCAAAATTAGTAGATAAGGCCAAAATTATTGAGCAGAGCCTAAAGAGAAGCACTAAACTACTGGAACAAAGGAAGAGGACTACGCCACAGGGGTCTCATCTTGCAATGGGCCAGGGCCCATGGAAGAAAAGAGGAATGAAGGCATTAACTTTGGTCGAAGCAAACGCAAGAAAACCAATCGAGTAACCTCTGTAAGTTTTGTAATCGTGCACACACTGGAGAGTGTAGGAGGGAAACAGGGGCATGTTTTCAATGCGGTAAGACCGGACATCTTATTAGGGAATGCCCTTTATTTCTGACAAACTACAAGAAGCCTAACCCACTTTTGGGTCCCCAACAAATGATTCAGGGAAAAATTCAGCATAGAATGGGAGGACCAGTGTGAGTGTTTGCACTAACATCTGAAGATGTTGAGGATGACAATGATGTGATCACATGTACTCTACTGTTTTTCTTCTTGATAGCTATGTTCTGTGTTGAGTGGGGCCTAACCATGCTTGTATTTTAATGGATCTTTCTCTAAGTGTTATGGCTTAGAACATTGAAGTTTGGATGGATATGAACGTGCATGGTTTTCTAAGGATGGCATAGGCCACATAAGAGTGCACAAGAGTGCGTTGTCCAAAATTTTAAGCTTGGTAAGAATTGTGCGAGTAGGCATCGAAAGGAATTAGACCAATAATTCTTATCCATAAGATTCTAGCCCTAGGTGTTTGGTTGGTTAGAGTGTTAAAGGGAAGTGTGAATTTTCGGAGATATGATGGTTTGAGAGTAGACTTTGTGAGGATTCAGGAATTTGTGATTTGAGCTCGCCTAGGACTTAACTTTGGAGCATTTGATTGTACTATTATTCGAAGGTTTAAATATTATTTTGGGAGTTCCCTTTTAGTTATAAGTGAGACTTTAGTTTAAAAAAAACTAAAAAAAAAAAAAAAAGAAAAGAGAAAAGAAGAGGAATTATTAGGCTTGTAAATCTATGGTTGAGGTTCATACTTTTAGGTTTGGATTTAAGGTCACGTGTGGAATTCAACATTTGGATTTTGGGAAAATATCAGGGCAAGAGATTTTTGAAAAGTTAAGATTTTTTTGAAATAGGTGGGATTAGTGTATTTGATGCAACAAATTTCGAGGATGAAATCTTTTTAAGGGGAGAGGATATAACACCTAGGTCTAGCACCAGGCCCGTTTCCTAAGTATTTTTTAGGTTATAGGTATGAAAAGCCCATTTGGGATTATGATTAAATTTTTGAAAGAGACTACAAGTCTAAAATTTTATTTTTGGCAGATATTTATTGGACTTGTATTTTAGTTAAAATCATTAAAAATTTTGGTTTGGATGGAATCTTGGTTTGGGTCAAGGAATTTATGGGACAAGTATACTTTTGGAATTTATGGAACAAGTATTTTTTTTTTAAGGGTTAGGCGAGACCCAAAATTAGAAGAGAAGCCCAAGCCTGTGAGATCTTGTTTAATACTCGAAGTTCTTTATGATGCATGACTGTTTGTCATGCACATACGCTTCAATCACGTCTGTTTTCCATAGGTTGTTGTTGCTTGTCTCTCTTTTCCCCCCCTCTATGGTTTTATTTTCAATCATCTAGATATATTCTCTTGCACGTCAACAGCCTCTCATGCTCGAAAAACCCCAAGTTGCTACTTTAGTTTTCTCCTTCTCCTCTCGATTTCTCACTTTCGCGCTAGCACCTTCTTCTTGACTCCACACCGTCTAAAATGCAGCCACTCTCCTTGATTTCCACACTGTTCGAAACCAACCTCTAATCTCGTGTCACCACTAGTGCTCAGCCACTAGTTCATCACGGGAAAACCGCTGCTTAGAGCCCCTATTTTCATGCACCAAAACAAACCCTTTCTTTTCCTCCTAGCTTCCACCCTCGTTGCTGCTTCTAGTCACGGCCCGTTGAAGCCCTGCAGTGCTGACCAGCCACTCTTCCATCAACTGTACCACCTTGGTAAGTATTCCTTTTGCTTCTTCTGCTCTCTCTCTCTCCCTCTCTCTCTCTCTCTCTCTCTCTCTCTCTCTCTCTCTCTCTCTCTCTCTCTCTCTCTCTCTCTCTCTCTCTCTCTCTCTCTCTCTCTCTCTCTGTATTGAATGTTAATTCACTCTTTCTTTCTTTTTTTCCTTTTTTTTTTGTTTCTTTTTCTCTCTTGGTGCTCTGCCATCACCCCCCAGCCTTGTTGCTGTCAAAAGTCGCCCAGATCCACCACATCTCCCTTCCTCGGTAAAACTCCTATTGCACAGCTTCTACGGGTGAGTCTCTGTTTCAGTCTCACCATCACTCTCTTTTTGCAAGTGAAGATAAAAGAAAAAGGGAAGTTATGGTGCAACTTTCGGCAACCTTGATCAGACCCAATTTACTTATTTGTGTTTAGCTTGAAAGTCATTTTTGTAAAAATTATGTAGATAGTGTTTTACGTTAGTTGATCCCTCATAAAGCTTTTATTTGGGCTCGATTTTAATAATCTAAAAACTTTATTTTTTTACAGAAAGTAATTTTTTTTAAAGTTTTAAACTATGTATTAAGTTTCAATTTTTATAATTTAGTTTCAGAAGTGAATAGTAACTGTGCCATTTTATTTTTAATGCTTTATTAAGTCTATTATATAAAATCTAGTCATTTACTTTAAGGTGATAGTCGAAGAATTAACTTGTTCGGTGGCCACCTTCAATGGCTTTTCTCTTTGGTTGTAGCAGGCTCCTATTACACATATAGTACTAGGGAGGGGGAGAACATGATTTAGTTTATGTAGAGAGAGAGTGAGAGAGAGAGAGAGAGTGTGTTTGTACATCAAGAAGGAGAAAGGGACCTATAACTCCCCAATAGAAGGTCCAAACTACATAGCCTATATTCTAAAAGGACTACTCGATGATGCAATTGGAGCCCCATTAAAACCTTATAAAGAGCAAAAACTTCTCCTTCCTAAGAAATGTGGAGTTCCATACACCACCTACCCTTATCATATTAGGGTATCACAATCTACCCCCCTTAAATTTTCGATGTCCTCGTCGGGCCTATTCATTATAGGTGGCACGGCTTAAGTCTCAAATTTCTAGTTGGGATAGACTCTGATACCAATTGTAACACCACATTCTCGTAGATAGAGATGTTACTAAGCTACATAGCATAATGTCCAGTAAAGAGATTCATATCCTAAAATACCTCATTTATTGAAAACATCAAGCTAATCAGAACATAACTATTTTTGAAACATGAAACTGAAAACATAAACTAAACCTGACTTTTTATTCAAATAACATAAAAGAAAACTAAGTCCTTGCACTAGATCTACTCTTGGCCTCTAGCTTTATGTCCTCACAATCATCTGTGAAAAGTAAACGTAGAAGAAAATAGAGAAACAAACAAAAATGAGTCGAATACTCTGTAAATAGCACATCATACTGTAAAACATAACTTAGCATATACTTAATTTTTGAAAGACTATTCAAAGATACATATATCATTCACAGATTCTCATAGCATGTCTATCTATCTTCAACATGAGTGGAATCATACATAATCATGGAAAACATATAACGTGAATGTATAAATTACTTGTTTATCTTGTCTTTTCACTTATTATATGGTGAACCACACTTGAGTTGTGGCACCTCATAACTTGTCATAACATTGAGTGAAATACGCTTGATTCCATGTTTCACCTAATTTGCATAACGTGGAGTGAAACACGCTTGAGTCCTGTTTTACTTAAATTGTATAACTTGTACATTGAGTGAAACACGCTTGAGTTCATGTTTCACCTAACTTATGGTAACCATGCTTAGCTTTGTGTCACCCTTAACATAACTTGTGATGGCTACGCTGAGGTCCATGCCACCCTTTAACTTTACTTAAAGTAAAACGCACTTAGGTCCATGTTTCACTTAACATATGGTGAACCACGCTTAGGTCCGTGGCACTGTCTTATCAAAACTTGTGGTGAACACGCTTAGGTCTGTGTCACTCTTAAACATCTTATATTTCCTAATGCGTGAGAACTTATTGAATATCATGAACTTTTCTAGCATGGCATATACTTGTAGATGGCATAGCATAACATGACATATTCTTGTACATGTCATAATATAATCTAAACATAAACATTCCATGGCATACATGTGATAACATATCATCCATAATAGCATAACGTACATGAGCTTACTTACATGTATATCATCATAATTCATTGAATATTGTGAAAGAGATCTAACCTTGACTTAGCTCGTAGCATAGTGTAGACAAACATCATATTTTCATATACTATTAGAACATTTATAGTACACATGCAATTATATAATCATACTAATTACCTCTTAGCACTACTTCCAGGTTCCCACGTTGTAGCTCGTGGCCTATACGAGACACTAATCGTCACTAACTGCTAGAAAAACGTGTCTTAGCTTTCTAAAAACTTAAAATAATATAGAAGAGATAATTTAATAAATATTTAATTATACAAAGATTACATAAAATAATATTATTCAAAATTCATATCATATTACTTAATATTCTGTGTAAACATATAACTTAATAATTTTCATAAAAAACATAGTTAAATAGAATAGACAATTAGAATATTAATTAAAATAATAGACTAAAAAGTATACTTTAAAACCCTTTAAAATAGGAAGGCCCAAGCTCCAATTGAAGAAAATTGTTCACTTAAATACTAAAAATAGTTTTTGTAAAACACCATCAACTGACATTAAAACAATATGCTAATTTATAAAATCAACCTATTTAAAATAATAAATATTTTCTGAAAAAAGTAAAACAAGCCCACCCAAATTAAACAAGTCCAGTTAAAACTAAGCCTAATAGGTTCATTTAAAAACTAGGCCCGACACCCTTAAAAAGAAAGCACTGGTCGAATGGGCTTAAAGCCCAAGGGCCCACTATAATTTAAAGAATCTGGTCAAGGAGAATAGAGGCTAACGGTCAAAGAGCTTATATGAAATTATGGAAACATTGGAGGGACTTTTTGGGAAGTCTGAAATATAACAATTAAAAGGAACAAAGCATATCAAATGAAAAGAATAAGGAATTGGACTTGGGAGAGGGAAGCTGTGCGCGATACTCACTAAGAGAAGGAGGATGAGGTGACGGTGGCTCCGGGGTGGTTGGAAGTGACTGACGACGCAACTGGGTTCTCTGGGCAGTGGTACAATGCAAGAGAGAGTGTGAGAGAGTTAGACCGAGAACTGGAAATCACGGGGAGAGAGAGATCCCATTGGGGACTTACCAAAAAGGAGTGGGTTTGACGGGGTTGGGCTGGTCGGCGATTTCTGTATAGCTGGGAGGTGGTTTGACATCCTTATGGTGTTTGGCGGTGGCTAAGAAAAACAAAGGGGCTATGTGAGTGAGTTGTTCTCCAGATATTTTTGTGTTTATTTCCTGAAGGGTTTCAGGGGTTTTATAGGCAAGAAGAATAGAGGATAAGTGAGTGATCTGGAGATTGGATAAAGTTTGGAGTTTGGAGTTAGTTTCCATTTGAGAAACTATGCAACTAGGAAACTAAATGGATCACTATACAAAAAAGTAAATTGAGAGGGTTGAGGTGTGAAGGGTGAATCCCAACCTAAGAGATTATGAATACTGAAAGGATAATGATTTTGAAGTGCTTGTGTTGAAAGTTAATTTCAAATCTAGAAATTACTCACTCTGGAACCCAAACAGAAAAATACAAGAGGCGTATAGTTTAACAGTTTAGAAATCCTATTCAAAACAAATTACTACCTCAAAACATATATAATAAAAATAAAAATAAAACTAGCAGCAGCAGCAGTAGTAGTAGTAGTAATAATAATTATAATAAAATCACACTTTTGGGATCTAGATGTTACAAACTACCTCCCTTAAAAGAAATGTCGTCCTCGAGATGTAAAGTGTACTTAAAATACCTGATCTTTAAAAAAAATATTGGGAGAAATTCAAAAGAAAACTTGCAAAAATAAATAACTAAATAATAAAAATAAATAATTAAACCAAGTCTCACTTGCCAAAAACTAATCATAAAAATAAAAAATAAAAAGAAATAAATTAGCTTATAGAAAATATGGCTAAACAAGCATGTTCCAAAGTGCCTAGGCCTTTGCCTCGTCTCCCTCGTTCCGATCTTGTCTTGCAGTTCCATCCTTACAAAGGTCGTCATCTGCTACCACATCATCAGTAGTAAGAGTAAACACTCTAGTTAGTGCTATGGCTCTCTGCCCGTTCCCTTTCATGGAAACTAGTGCGTTCTTTCTCAGGTAATTGCAGGTCATATGGTTGGGCTCTTCACAGACGAAGCAAACATTCTAACCAGTAAACATCTTCCTTGATGCATCTTTCTGCATGTCTTGCAAATAAGAAAGAATTGACTCTTGAGATTGTATAGGACGGTTGTTTGGAGTAAAATTTTTGTTGCGGTAAGGCTCTTGTAGGGTCTGTTGGCATTTCTTCTGATTGAGTAACTCTGTGTTCGTTCTCATGTCTTCTTCCACCAGAGTGGCTCAAGTAACCAAGTCAGTGAAATTATGGATCCTAAGGGGTAAAAGACAACTTTGAATCCGCGGATGTAGTCCTTACTCAAACTTCTCATATTTCTTTTCCTCATCTAGAATTAGATAACTTGCAAAATGCAACAATGCCACAAATGTTACAGCGTAGTGTTCTACCGTCATGGTTCCTTGTGCTAGGTCAATAAACTGTCTAGCTTTTGCCTCCCAGAGTGCTAGGGAAAAGAATTGATCCAAAAATACCCTTTTGAAGTAATCCCAAGTGATAGGTACCCCCTCGCCAAGTTTGAGCTACAATAGTTCCCGTGTGGAAGTCTACCAATCATCTATCTACCACACCTGCCAGCACGTAATTGTCATACTCCACTTTTTGCTCATTAGTACATAAAAGAGCCCTGAAGATCTTCTCCATTCAGATCTTCTCCAGTCGCTTGATTCAGCTTTGGGTCGAGTGCTTTTGCCTTGCTATCAAAATTCAAAGGATGCCATTGTGTAAAATGGTTTAGGGTGCAACTGACCCTGGGAATCGTGGCTCCTAAGTCTTGATCATTTGCAAAATATTGAAGAAGTTTGGTAGCAGCAACAGCCAACACATCCGGCTCATTCAGTGGTGGTTCAGTGGGACTTTCAAGTTGTTCATTACGCCTAGTAGCCGGTGCCATTCTAACAACACCTTTCATGCAATGAGCATATAATAATACAATCGTTCATCAATCATGCAATCAACCAAACATGGAAATAAATAAAACCTAATCGTAAATAACCTCTTGAACTTCAAGTTGGCTAGGAGTCATCCTAGGTATTTTGCTATCCTAGAATCATTTCTTTTGGAAGTCTATAGAATCTCTCAACTTGGCTCTATACCAATTGTAACGCCTTAATGGAAAGTACAAACTATATGGCCTATACTCCAAAAGGACTAGTCAATGATATAATTAGAACCCCATTGGAACATTATAAAGAGCAAGAACTTCTCCTTCTCAAGTAATGTGGGATTCCATACACCATCTACATTTATCCTTATCATATGAGGGTATCACAAGACAGAGAGAGTTATAGGGAGCATTTTCTAAAGCGACATGGGAGAGTTAGATGGAGTAGTAGCAGTAACTGGATGACATGGTGGTCGGACTGAGGAGGTTGGCTGCGGCTTTTTGGGTCACGTGGTGCATGCTTGCTGCTCTATTTTGGGGGCTTGAATCAAAATAGAGGGTGGCTTAGGGTCTTTCCTATGGCAACGTGGCTCTCAACCTTCTAGTGGCACTGTTGTGCTGTGGGTGAAGGTTGCAATGTGGTGGCTGAAGCCGACAGTGGTGCTTGGTGCATTAGGTGTTTTGTTTCGGTGAGGAGAAACAGGGCTTCCATGTATCAATTGGGGCCGTGTATAGTGGTTTCCATTTGGTGTTGGGTGAGCGTGGTTGGGCACTGCTGGGGTGGTGAACGTGGGGTTGAAGAAAAAAAAAGGGTACTGCAATGTTTGTTTAGGGGCTTAATGGAGGAACTCCTTGTGGAACTACACATATATGCCATGAATATATATGTGGTACCCTAAGGCAGAGAAAGAAACTTGCCGTGTGATCTTGTGTTTGAGAGAAAGGGAAAGTGGGCATGAACATATGTGTATATATATATATAGTGCTGTTGTGAACCCTAGTAGAAGGCGATGTGCATGGTGGGAAATTAAAAAATAATAATAATAATAATAATAAAAATAAAAAAAGAGCTACATGTTATGTCTCCCGGTTCAGAGCAAATAGGTGTAGGCCTTTGGGTGATCAAGTAGGGTTCATTTCAAATATTTGGACCCAAGTTTTGGGTAGCGTATGAATATGACAAATGGGTTGGGCTAGTTATAGCAGCTATTTGGTTTGTCCGTATTTTTATGGGTTGAACATTTAATAAATAAAAAAAGGCCTCAGCTCAACTGCTAAAATAGCCCAACTTGTCCCGAAAATGTTTTTGGCCAATTCTCAAATAAATAGATCTTTTGTCCATTAAATGATTTTAACCTATTTATCAAGCCCAATGAAAATTCATATTCCACCAAAATAAATATTGGGCATGTAACCTATTTCAGAAATTCTCAAAAAAAAATAAATAAATCAAGTGAGCTTCCTACACATTAACCTTAAAAAACAAAAAAAAAAAAAAAAAACAAAAAATTATAGAATGTGGCTTAGCCTGGGCTTGATGCTGGGCTTGAGTGTTACAACTCTAGCCTTCTTTCCCACGCTGGAAGCCACCATGGGGAGCCATCACATATTATGCTACCAGCCACAGAAAGTGCCGCCAGTTCACTCTCGGTTAGCCTAGTGCCACCGTGGTAAACCCACACCGAGATCCCTTTCAGTAAGCTTTACCGCTACACTCTTTTTGTCTCATTCTCTATCTAAACAACTCTCTCTCTCTCCCCTTAGAGATCCTCCAACACGAAAGTGGGAAGCCAGTAGTGTCGCCATGGTTCTTTCCTCAGCCACTATCTTTATCGTGCCTTGCCTTCTCCACATAGTGTCCTTTGTTTTTGTTGGGTAAGCTGCCGCACAACGCTCTAGTTGTAGAATTATTTTTGTTACTTTGAGTTGCTTAGGTCTTCAGTTTTCAGAGAGTACAAACATATCTTGCTATAATTACAAGATTGCCATTAATGGCCCTCGGCTTAACTCGTGTTGGGCTTAGTTTTTTGATAAGTCTTGGTTTATTTAAGAAATTGTTATAATGTTTTAAAGTGAATTGGGTTTAACATTTAAGTTGAATTTTTTTTACATGGGCTTAATTTTATAATGGACAAGACTTAGAGCTGGTTTGATTATAAAAAATCATACTATCTTATCTCATCTCATATAATCATTATAAATTTTTTAAATTCTCATATAAAATATAATAAATAATTTAACAAAACAACTCATCTTATATTATTTAAATTGCATAATCGATTGAGGCAGTTTTACGATGGGCCTAGTTTTACCTTAATAATTATCCCAGTTTTACTTAAATAATTATGTTAGTTCAAAAATTATATTATGGAAAATATTTTTGGGATTTGTTTATATTATTTCAATATTAAATTTTGGTATAAATAGATTATATTAGTAATTTAATTAAGGAATTTATACTATATTATTCATTATTAATTTTACAATTAGACTTCAATTATAAATAGTAAATGTTTAATCTTTTATTTTAAACACTTTAAGGCTATGGTATGAAACGAATCCTTGATGTTTATTTTAATAGATTTTGATATATTTATGCTAATAAAATTATAAATTTAAAATAAAGAAATATATTAAGAATATTTAAATGATATGGGTATTATTAGATTTCTTGTAAAGTTGAATAATTATCTTAATTATAAGAAAGTAAACCTATATTAAGAGAGGAGTTTTTCACGACTTAATTCATTAGAATTTAAAACAGCCAAAGTATTCTACTAAATTATAATATGTTATTAGTATTTAAGTAATTTAAAATATCATTTTTCAGTGATTTTCGTATTAAACAGATTATGTATTTGATTATTTTCAACATTGTGAATTTAATTAAGTGAGATATATTTTAGGACATGTTTTCCTAGACAAATTTAGTGATGTTAATACTTTGTATTGGTGATGAGCTACGAAGTGAGATTCAAAAAGCAAAACAGCGAAGTAAATAATTTGATCACAAATCAGGATTATCACAATTCAGCTTATATAAATTATTATTATAGTCAGTTTTTTTATAGCCATTTTTAATGTACCACTCATGTCATATGCAAGCATGTCATTCAACATAGCATATGATCATGTCATTCCACATCATGTTCAGATCTTAAAATTTACAGTTTTTTACATGAGTATGTATATGAATCATCTCACGTCGCATAAGATACATGAACTATTTTAAGTTCAAGTGTTAGTTAAAATTAATCATTTAATCATATGGCCATTTAGGTGCATGGCACCAATGCAGTTCAGATCAAAGTGTATGTACAAGCCATGGAATCAAGCATGATCCACCAATGCACAACTCTAGCACTCCCACACATGCACTTTTCTCCCCTTTCTTTCTCTAGGGTTTTCCATCACCTATATATATATGCATATATTATTCTGTGCATGTAGAAACTGCCCATGCTCTTCCTTGCATCACCTCCACAAACCACCTGCCTTGGCAGCCTAACATGTTCTGCCACTGCAGCACTGTCCCCCTCTTCTATGCCCCTCAATAGCCAGCCACGAGAAACACCTTGCTCCTTCACATTTAGCGACCATCACTGAAGCTAGAGCCCAACTGTTCACCACATAACTAGCCTGCACCCTCACGGTTTTACTCAACCATATCACACGGAAACTACAGCGTCCCAAGGAGGTCAAGCCGCTGCAAGCTCCTTCACAATGATGCCATATGCCACCACCATGACCCAACCGTGAGCCCACCAGTGGAGCCACAAAAAACCTTGGATGAATGAGCCCAGTTGCACCACGCCGAAACAAGGGAGGTATTTTCCCCACTGTAAATACCTCCCCTGTAAGAAACTACAACCACCTCCACCAAGAACTCCATCACCTTGAGACCCCACAGAAACCGCCACCAAAAACTCCTCGTCTCCCCCAGTCCGCGGCATGCCACCTCAGTCTCACGATGACCTTAATCTCTCCCTCTCACACTTGGCTTGCTCATCCCGTTACCTCTCTCTCTCTCATCACCTGGTGTCTCTCTCCTCTCTCTCTCTCTCTTAGTGCTCCACCTCCAAGCTCGCCGGCAAATTCATCTTAGTTGTCCTTCTCCATTGATGTCCAGCTCCGAGTCCCTATCGCAGTTGATCCAGCTCTCTCTTGGTGAGCTTAGTTTTTATGTATGTTCTAGGTTCTTTTCAGTTTCAAACAAATTTGTTTGTAGGTTTTTTGTTTAACTTCCCAATTTATTTCCTAAAACATCCCATTAGGTGTGTTTTATATTTATAAGTCTAGTGCTCATTTTATAATAAATTGTTATTTAAAATATATATATATATAGCTTATAAAGCAAATAAATATAGAGTTGAATTATATTATTTAGTAATATATATATATATATGAATTTTTGAAGTGAACAGTAAGTACAAATTTTATTTTAAATCCTTTGAAAACAATATTTTTGATTTAACCACAATTATGATTTTCCACTTTTCTACTTATAATGATTTTGATATAATTACATTATTTAGTTTTATATTTTATAGTTAGATCCCAATAGTAAATGAGTTAGAATTTAATACTTTAGTCAGAGATAAAGTTGGATATTGAGGAATTTGGGAAGTGATGATATTTTTAGGGATTGAGAATTTAGGTTTTTGAGGAATTAAAATAGGTTATTTTAGCATCTTAGGCATAAGTAGTGAAATGCGTTTTCAATTAAAAATTTATGGGAATTACGTGACTATTTTATAGGTGATGATTGATTTTTGTTCAGTTTTATTGTGAAAAATTTTTGAAAAGCTAAGAAGTTCAGCTAAATGTGATTCATATGCTAAACTTTGCATAAAAAAAATAAATAAATAAATAAACTGAAGTTGGTTTGTAAAAACGTGCATATTGTTTTATAAAAGAAAATGTAAAAAACAACCTCAGTTATCTATTTCTGCATCACTTATGAAATCTATATGAAAGAGAAAAAGATTTTTTGACATGACTTGTGTAGACATGAGCAATATTTAACATGTTTCTAAAATGTGCAAAAGAGTGAATATGATATCTGATAATTTTGTCCATGTTATATGAAAATGTTTTGGATCTGTTTTGATAAGATATGAAATGATATTATGTGATACAATCTAAAATGATACGATATGATACAATATGAAATGATATAATAAGATGAAGAAAAGTGCGCAGATTTGAACATGAATAAAAAGTCTTTGATATGATATGAACAATTGGTATTAGAGCAAAGTTGGCAATGGTGGGATGGTAGTAGAGTCCTGCTTGCAATTCCCAAATAATGATTCTTGGAGCCAAGGAGCTATAGAGATGGTGGTAAGTATGGACGGTAGTAGAGTCCTGAAAGTGATTCTTGCATATAGTGCTCTGATAGGTATCATCTGTAGTCGGTCTTTGAATATGAACAGTTGGTTTTTTATCATAAAAATGTGATTTTTTTACTCTAGCACTCCCACGCATGCACTTTTCTCAACTTTCTTTCTCTAGGGTTTTCCATCACCTATATATATGCATATATTATTTCATGCATGTAGAAATTTCCCATGCTCTTTCTTGCATCACCTCCACAAACCACCAGTCGTGGCATCCTAATGTGTTTTGCCACTGCACCACCATCCCCCTCTTCTACACCCCCTCAATAGCCAGCCACAAGAACCACCTTGCTCTTTCACATATAAAGAGCATCACCGAAGCCAAAGCCCCATCATTCAACACGCAACTAGCCTGCACCCTCATGGTTTTACTCAACCATATCACATAGAAACTGTAGCTTCCCAAGGAGGTCAAGCCGCTGCAAGCTCCTCCACAACGCTGCCATAGGCCACAATCGTGACCCAACTGTGAACCCACCAGTGGAGCCACCTAAAACCTTGGACGAATGTGCCCTATTGCACCATGCCAAAACAAGGGAGGTATTTTCCCCACTATAAGACACTGCAACCACCTACATCGAGAACTCCATCACATTGAGACCCCACAAAAACTGCGACCAAAAACTTCCAGTCACCCCTAGTCCGCCGCACGAGACCTCATTCTCAGGATGAGCTCTCTCTCTCTCTCTCTCTCTCTCTCTCTCTCTCTCTCTCTCTCTCTCTCTCTCTCTCTCTCTCTTAGTGCTCTGCCTCCAAGCTCACCTGCGAATTCATCTCAGCTTTCTTTCTTTGTCGACGTCCAGCTCTTAGTCTCTATCACAATTGATCTAGTTCTCTATTGGTGAGCTTAGTTTTTACGTATGTTTTAGGTTCTTTTCTAATATAGAAACTTCATTTGTAAGTTTTTTGTTTAACTTCCCAATTTATTTTCTAAAACATCCATTTAGGTGAGTCTTATAATTATAAGTCTAGTGCTCATTTTATAAGAGTTTTAAACTGTTATTTTTTTTTTAAATATATAGGTTATAAAGCAAATAAATATAGAGTTGAATTATATTATTTAGTAATATATTTATATATTAAAATATGAATTTTTGAAGAAAAAAGTAAGTACAAATTTTATTTTGAATCTTTTTAAAGGAATATTTTTTATTTAACCACAATTATGATTTTCTACTTTTCTACTTATAATGATTTTGATATAATTATGTTATTGAGTTTTATATTTTATAGTTAGACCTAAAAAATAATTGAGTTAGAATTTAATACTTTAGTCAGAGACTAAGTTGGATATTGAGGAATTTGGGAAGTGATGATATTTTTTGGGATTGATAATTTAGATTTTTGAGGAATTAAATAGGTTATTTTAGCATCTTAGGCTTAAATATTGAAATGCGTGTTCAATTGAAAATTTACGGGAATTACTATGTTATAAGTGATGATTGATTTTTGCTCAGTACTGTTGTGGAAAAATTTTGAAAAGCTAAGAAGTTCAAATTAGTAGAGTTTCTATGCCAGACTTTGCAAAAAAAATAAGAAATAAATTGAGATTGGTTTGTAAAAATGTGCATGTTGTTTCATAAAATAAAATGTAAAAAACAACATTTGTTATGTATTTCTACATAACTCATGAAATCTATATTAGAGAGGAAAATGTTTTCTAACATAACTGGTATAGACATGAGTAATATTTGACATGTTTCTGAAATGTGCAAAAGAGTGAATATGATATCTGATAATTTTGCACAGGTTAGATGAAAATGTTTTGGATCTGTTTTGATCATATGAAAATTGTTGAATCCAAGATTTCAAGTTTTGAGTAATTATATATTTACACATTGATTTTGATGATAACAAATGAATTCAAAGAATAAAGAATTCTCAAACTCAAAATGTCTACACAATGGAGTCAAGCACATCAAAGAAACAAGCATGAGCAAGAAGGGAACAAGTTCACATTAAAGTCATAGAGTAATGTTGTAAATCTCTTAAAAATTCAAAATTATGATTAAGGCTCAAAATTAATATTTTATCATAAAGCATTAAAATACATTTTCCACATGTGCATGAATATTTTGAAAATTAAATTTTAAAATTTTAAAAAATGATTGATTGTCATCTTTCACATGTGCATGCTTTGATTAAAGGTTTGATTTTTGAAAATATTAAAGATGATTGATTGTCATCTTTTATATGTGCATGTTTTATTTTAATATTTTCAAAAGTGATTGATACTTTTTTTGACTTATGCAAAAGGTAGATGTTTTTGTTTGAAAAATTTGAAAAGTAAAGTTTGCTCCTTTTGTCATATGCAAAAAGTAAAAAGATTAGGTTTGATTTTTTTGAAAAGTAAAGTGTTCTCCTTTTGTCATATGCAAAAAGTAAAAGATTAGGTTTGAATTTTTTGAAAAGTAAAGTGTGCTCATTTTGTCATATGCCAAAGGTAAAAGATTAGGTTTGAAGTATTTGAAAAATGAATGTTGTCGTCTTTGACAATTGAAAAAGAAGAACCTTTTATTTGATTTTTTTGAAAAAATAAATGATGTTGTCTTTGACATGTGAATCTTTTTAAATTTGAATATGAAGTCTTATATCCCTATAAATAGATCATTTGAGAGTTTCATATTTACAACACCAAGAGCATACAACATTCATTCAAAACTTTCATTCTCTCTTCTCTAAGCATTGAGCCTTAATTCTTGTTCAGTTTGAGAGATATAGTTTGCACTATATTGTTCTTATTCCACTCATTGAGGAGTGTTTTCTGATAACCTACCAACTATCAGCTCTTGTATCAATAAAAGGGTGTGTATAACCATTGTGCGTGTAGAAAGCGTTCTACACAGGAAATAGTTGAATCACCACTTGTAAGGTGATTGCAAGTGTAGAGGGTGTTCTACACGGAACCTTTGTAGCGATGTTGTTCAAAGGTGTAATAGGTTTTTATCTCCACCTGAAGGAGGTTGAATAGTGAATTTGAGAATCCTCAACGGGTAGCTTGAGGCGAGGACGTAGGCAATGGGGTCGAACCTCGTTAACATATTGAGTTTGCTTCTCTCTTACCCTTACTCTTATATTTATTGCTATTTCATATTTTGTTTATATTTTATATTGTATATTTGATTTATAATTGTTATTTTTTTAATACAACTCAATTCACCCCTCCTCTTGTGTTAGTCATCTGGGCAACAAAAATGATATGAATATATTCAACACGTGGTTTCATAAGATATGAAATGGTATGATATGATACGATATAAAATGATATGATATGAATAGATGAAGAAAGATGTGCAGTTTTGAATATTAATAAAAAGTCTTTGATATGATATGAACAGTCGGTATTAGAGCAAAGTCAGGGATGGTGGTATGCATGGACAATGATAGAGTCCCGCCTGATGATTCCTGGAGCCTAGCAGCTGTATGGATGGTGGTAAGTAAGGATAGTGGTAGAGTCCCGCTTATGATTCCTACCTAGAATGTTCAGATAGGTAAACTTTGTAGTCGGTCTTTGAATACGAACAAAGGGTTTTGAATATGAATAGTTGGTTTTTTATCATGAAAAGATTGAAAAGTCGCTCTGATTTTTCTAATAATACATTTTGAGATCTGCATATGGAGATGAAATGTTTTGTTTCTGCATACTGAACTTTTTGAGAAGGCTCATGTTTACACACTAGTATATGTACTTTGCTTACTGAGTTGTTGATAACTCACCCCTTATCTCCACAAAATTTTTCAGATATTTCGATATTTTAGCTAAGAGTCAGATTATGAAGCATTGGGTGAGATGTTTTAAGAATGGTGGATTAAGCATAGAGAATTGATATATAAGTATTGGTGAAGTTTATTAAGAAATTTTATTGTGTTATGATGACTTAGCCTTTTGGGAAATTAATTATATTGAGGAAATTAGTTTGAATCACAATTTCTATAAGATATTGGGAATTTGGAATCTGTAATTATATTTTTGAAATATGAGTTTAAGTGATAGGAAGTAACTCTCCGACTCCTGTGGGACCGGGGCGTTACATCTTTCTCTACTGTATCACAATTTTCAATTCTCATGACTCTGGTTAGACAAAAGGCATACACGTGCCAACTTTATCATGCACTAATAATCATTGTAATGCAACGACTATATGTCTCTAGAGTACACATTAGATGGACTTTTCTCAGTCAAATCTGATGTTTATAGTTTTGGCGTTGTTCTCCTAGAGATTATAAGTGGAAAGAAGAACACACGATTTTATTAATCAGAACAAGCCATGAGCCTTGTAGGATATGTAAGCATGTTGGATTTTCATATTTATTGTTATTATTATTATTATTATTGACTTCATACTTCGTACCAACTTATTTAACAAATGTATCAGGAATGGAGATTATTACAACAACCAAATCCCATCATTTTAGCAATCCCACCAATTTAGTCATTTGATAGTTACTGAATTTTTTGTATAGCTAATTTATATTTCTTTCCATGTATAAATCATCAAACATGTCTATATATTTGTATATGAGGTCAATGAGAAGTATGCGGAATTATTCTACCAATTTATTTCTTGAAAGGATAAGACACTGCATGAAGTTTGCAATGCTGACTGGTTCGTGAAGTGTGCTAACATAGCACTCTATTGGAAATATTGTCAAAATAATATATATTATATTTATCATTAATAATTTTTTGGGATTTATTTTTGGAAGTTATGAATTATTTTGGAAAGAGAGAGAATATAGAAAGTTTGTAAGCAATAGATTATGGGTATAATAAATTGGCTCTGCATTACAAGTCAAAGTTTTCAATCAGCTTGGTGGTATAGATCACTTGAATCCTACAAGTGGGTAGGAGTTTGAATCACACCCTTTCAAGAAAGGAGTTTTGAAAGGAGTTTTAATCCTCTTTGTTGAGGCGCAAGAATAGGCACAACCTTTGGCAAATAAAATGCCAAAAATCGAACCTATTGGGTTTCAAATCCGTGTGAGGAGGATGGTAGGGAACCAACATGACCAGTCCAACTTTTGTGTTACTTGGTAACAGGCACAATAAATATATGTATTCGTATTAGATTACAGAAAAATGAAAAGTTGTTACTTTTCATTCATATCCTTTAGCCATCTATAAATAGACTTACTGGCTTACAAATTTAATATAAAAAATAGAATTACAGAATCGAAAAATTTTGAAATTCTATCTCTTTCAAAACTAGTCATTAGGATCTGTTCATTCTGCAGAGAACAGATTTCTAATCTCTTGGTTGAATAGTAAAATCTAAGGGTATTCCAGGTCTAATTTCATCTGTGCATAATGCAGTTAGACAAATAAACTTGTTCTAGGTTTCATTGTATCTTGGAGGCAAATTCGCTTATAACTCATGTGCATACTGTAATTTATGGGGGCAAATATTGTCTTAAGGAAAGCGACATTTGTAACGTGCCTTAAAGCAAACTTTCTCTAACTATTTTTGTTTTGCAGCCCATTTTGAACCAACAATTGTTGGAAATATTTTCAAAATAATATATATTATATTTATCATTAATAATTTTTTCGGATTTATTTTTGGAAGTTATGAATTATTTTGGAAAGAGAGAGAATAAGGAAAGTTTATAAGCAATAGGTTATGGTTATAATAATTTGGGTCTACATTACAATTCAAAGTTGTCAATCCACTTGGTGGTATAGATCACTTGAATCCTACAAGTGGGTAGGAGTTCAAATCACACCCTTTCAAGAAAGGAGTTTTAATCTTCTTTGTTGAGCCACAAGCACAGGCACAACCTTTGGCAAATAAAATGCCAAAAATCACACCTTTTGGGTTTCAAACCAGTGTGAGAAGGTTGGTTTCAGAGAAGGATGGTAGGAAACCAACGTGACCGTTTGACTAGGTTCAACTTTGTGTTACTTGGTAATAGGCACAATAAATATACCTGTTCATATTAGATTACAGAAAATTGAAAAGTTGTTACTTTTCATTCACATCCTTTGGATCTCTATAAATAGACCTATTGGCCTACAAATTTAGATATAGAAAAATAGAATTGACAGAATACATAAGGCAAATTTTGAAATTCTCTCTCTCTCAAAAATTTTTGGTTCAAAAGGGGTTGCAAAAAAAAATAGTGAGAGAAAGTTTGTTTCAAAGCGCGTTACAAATATCGTTTTCTTTAAAACAATATTCATCCCCACTAATTATGATATTCACAGGGGTTATAAGTGAATTTATCTCTAAGATACAATAAAGTCCAGAACATGTTTGTTTGTCTAACTGTGTTATGCACATATGAAATTAGATCTGAAATACCCTTAGATTTTACTATTTAACCAAGATGTTAGAAATTTGTTCTCTGCAAATGAATAGATCCTAATGACAAGTTTTGAAGAAATGAAGACTTTTGAAAAAGAGAATTTCAAAATTTTGAGATTATGTAATTCTATTTTCTATATTAAATTCGTATGTCAATGGGTCTATTTATAGATGGCCAAAGGATGTGAATATTTTTTTATTATTTTTTTTTTTTTTTTGTAATCTAATACGAGCAGATATATTTATTGTGCCTATCATAACACAAAGTTGAACCCAGTCCAACGTTCACGTTGGGTCCATACATCCTTCTCACCCGGGTTCGAAACTTAATAAGTCCAATTTTTGGCATTTTATTTGCCAAAGGTCGTGCATGCGCTTTCGCCTCAACAAACAGGATTAAAATTCATTTCTTAAGCGGTGTGATTCGAACTCATACCCACTTCATTGGATTCGGGTGGTCCATACCACTACGCCAGTTGACCACTTTGCCGTAAACCCAAATTATTATAACCATAAGCAATAACTTTCCTTATTCTATCTCTTTTCAAAATAATTCATTACTTGAAAAAATAAATCCCAAAAAATTATTAATGATAAATAAAATATATATTATTTTGAAAATATTTCCAACTCGTTCAAAAGTCTTCATTTCTTTAAAACTAGTCATTAGGATCTATTCATTCTGTCGAGAATATATTTCTAATCTCTTGGTTGAATAGTAAAATCTAGGGGTATTCTAGGTCTAATTTCATGTGTGCATAACACAGTTAAACAAACAGACTTGTTTTAGGCTTAATTGTATCTTGCAGGTAAATTCGCTTGTAATCCATGTGCATATCGTAATTGGTGGGGGCGAATATTGTTTTAAGGAAAGCGACATTTGTAATACCTTGAAGCAAATTTTCTCTCACTATTTTTGTTTTTGCAGCCCCTTTGCACCAACAATCTTAGGACAATATTGGATTACTAATGGCACATACTTTGAGAGAGTTTGCTGCGGATTTTATTAAACTCGAACGTTTTGATGGAGCCAATTTTAGATGCTGGCAAAAGAAGATGCACTTTCTCCTGGCCAATCTCAAAATGGTGTATGTTCTAATCACTCCTAAGCCGTTTGCAAATAAGAATGAGACAATCGCTCAAAGTCAGGCAAGAATCAAATGGGAACAAGATGACTACATCTGCAAGAGACACATTTGCAATGCAATGTCTGATACATTGTTTGACGCTTACCAGGACAAAGCAACCGTCAAGGATTTGTGGGATGCACTTAAGGCTAAGTATTTTTTAGAAGATGCTAAAAGTAAGAAATTTCTGGAGACCAAAATTTTCAGTTATAAAATGGTAGATTCTAGGCCTATTGTTGAACAATTCAATGAAATTATGCATATTCTTGATCAATTCACTCAACACAATATGAAAATGGATGATTCTATATCAGTTTCATCCATTATCGATAAACTCCCTCCATCATGGAAAGGCTACAAAAGAAGTCTGAAGCATAGAAAGGAGGAAATGTCTTTAGAAGATCTAAGCCAACATCTTCATATAGAAGAGCAAATAAGGCTTAGAGATGATAAGGAAGAGCATGAGTCTTTGACCTCCATTATGCATATGATAGAGGAAGGAAAGACCCACCAACCCAAACAACCAAGTGAATCTAGATATGAAAACCGGAAGAGAGAGAATAATTTTGAAAGAAAACAAAGTCACTTCCAAAATAAAAATTAGAAGAATCTGGGAGTAAATTGCTTCCATTGTGGCAAACAAGGTCATTACAAAAGAGAATGTTGTTTTCTTAACAAGAAATGATAGGACCCTAGTTCTAAAGATAGTTTTGAGGTTATGATCTCTGAGACCAACACACTCTTGAAGGAGATAACTCCTGGTGGATTGATTCAAGAGCAACAAAGCATGTCTGTAAAGACAAGAGTTTATTCAACAGGTATGAGCCAATGGAAGATGCACATGTTCTATACATGGGGAACTCGTCCACTGCCATAGTTAGAGGCAAAGGGACAATAAAAATGGAATTTACCTCCGGAAAAGTTCTTACTCTAAAAAATGTGTATTATGTACCAAAAATTATAAAGAATCTTATCTGGTAGTCTTCTGAATAAGTTTGGGTTTAAATTAGTTTTTGAGTCAGATAAATTTGTACTGACAAAAAATGGTAATTTCGTAGGGAATGGATATTTAAGCGAATGCATGTTCAAACTTGATATTAATAATTAAGGTTTTGGTTAATTTACAATATTGTTGTTTAGAACACATGAATGCTAAAAATTTTATTTTGTTGTGATCATAATTTTATCATTCCTTTTGAGTATATGTCATTGAGTTTAATGCCTTCAATTATTTGGCCAATAGTTGAATGATTTGTTGTGCATGTTAATTTGAGAGATGATGCATGTAGTTTAGTTTCATATGATATACGCCATAAATTGAACGAAAGACAAGAATGTGCAAACGTGATTTATGCGGTTTTTATGTAAAATATTATTAATCTTAATGTGTTTTAATGCTTTTAAATTTGCATAGAAATATCGCGGGTTATTCTAGGTCGAGTAATTCTAATTGTACTCTAGAGAGGGTTTTAGATAAGTTAGAATATTTCACCGTCAAATAGGATGATAATTGATTAATTGTATGGTTAGGATTTGGGATTGGATTGGTTAGGTGAGTCGGGTGCCTTAGTGTTTTCTTCTTAGGTGAAATCTTCTTCTTTTCAAGTGTTTGGTCAATTCTTTAGTTGTTGATTTAATGTAATTTGTTGCTATTTTTCTAATTCAAAATCTGCAACTTTTCTTAATTTTCAAATAACTTAGAATCAGAACAATTTTAATAATTAATAGATAAATAGTCCTCGTGGGTTTAACATTTTTCTTATCATTATATTACGAGGTATGATTTCGTACACTTTCAAAATTTCACAACAAGTTTTTGGCGCCATTGTCGATGACTATTTATTTTCTATTACTTTTGATACCAACTAGTTCTAAGTTAATTTGATTTTTTTTTTATTTTTAATTCTTGATTGTTAATTTTGTTTTTATTTTTCTTTTCAGGATTCCCGAGTTATGCATGAGACGTATTCGAAGCTTGAATTTATTACCTTCTGACCCTGAAATTTGAATGCACCCTTCATCGTTTGAACAAAGAGAAGGAGGATTCCACAACTAAGAACGAAACAATGGAAGATCAAGTTGGAAATAGGACTTTGGGAGATTATGTTGTCCCTTTGGTCACCGGAGCTACTTCTAGCATTAGAAGAACTGCTATTCAAGCCAATAACTTTGAGATAGAGTTAGTTATTCTTCAAATGATGGCTTCAACGGTGCAATTCAATGGCATGCCACATGATTATCCAAATGCTCACATAGCTAATTTTTTGGAGTTATGTGATACTTTTATACATACAGGGTTTCTGATAATGCTATTAGATTGAGACTCTTTCCATTCTCCCTCCAAGACAAGGCAAAAGCATGGTTAAATTCACTTCCACCGTTAACCATAACTGCATGGGACGATTTGGCTAAAAAGTTTCTAGCAAAGTTCTTTCTCCTAGCCAAAACTGTGAAGATGCGAAATGATATCACCACTTTTGTCCAATTTGATATGCAGTTGCTTTATGAAGCTTGGGAGAGGTATAAAGAATTTCTTAGAAAGTGTCCACATTATGGACTTCCTGCTTGGATTCAAGTGTAAACCTTCTACAATGGTTTGTAGCTTACAACACGTACAATGATTAATGCAGTGGCGGGAGAGACTTTCATGAAGAAATCATCGGAAACGGCATATGAGTTGGTGGAGGAGATGGCAACCAACAATTATTGATGGCCAGTGGATCGAGTGACAAAAAAAAGAACTCAGGGAGTTCACGAAATTCATTCTTTATCTGCTTTAGCTGCTTAAGTTGTAGCTTTATCTAAGAAATTAAACAAATTCAATGTGAGTTCCATTCAATCTACTCATGCAATTTGTGAATTTTGTGCAGGAAATCATATGGGGGTAGATTGTCAAGTGGGAAATCTATTGGCCAACAATAGTTCGGATCAAACAAACTTTGTGTCGAATTACCAACGACAAAGCAATCCTTATTCCAAAACTTACAATCCAAGATGGCGAAACCACCCAAATTTCTCATGGAGCAACTCCCAGAATGTTGTCAAGCCTCCACTAGGTTTTCAAAATCAACAACAAGAGAAGAAGATGACTACAGAGGAGGTAATGGCACAATTTCTGGCCAAGGTGAATGCTAAATTTCAAGAACATGACATTACTCTAAAGAACAATGAGAATACTATGCAAAGCATTGAAAGGAAACTCAGTCAATTGGCAACATTTATGTCTGGAAGGCCTCAACGATCACTTCCAAGCACCATAGAAAACAACTTGAAAGAGCAAGTGAAGGCCATTACTTTAAGAAGTGTGTTGAACCCAAGGTTTCAAGTTTTGTGTAATTATGTATCTACACATAGATTTTGATGATAAAAAATTAATTCAAAGAATAAATGAGTTTCAAACTTAAGTTATCTACACAATGGAGTCAAGCACATGAAGGAACCAAGCATGAGCAAGAAATAAACAAGTTCACCTTAAAACTCATAAAGTAATGTTGCAAATCTCTTAAAATTTTGAAATTAGGATTAAGGCTCAAAATTAATATTTTATCATAAAGCATTAAAATACATTTTCCACATGTACATGAATATTTTGAAAATTAAATTTGAAAATTTTGAAAGATGATTGATTGTCATCTTTTACATGTGCATGACATGAATAAAGGTTTGAATTTTGAAAATATTAAAAATGATTGGTTGTCATCTTTCACATGTGCATGCTTTATTTGAATATTTTCAAAAGTGATTGATGCTCTTTTTGATTTATGCAAAATGTATATAATTTTGTTTGAAAATTTTGAAAATATTAAAGATGATTGATTGTCATCTTTCACATGTGCATACTTTATTTGAATATTTTTAAAAGTGATTGATATTCTTTTTAACTTATGCAAACGATAGATGATTTTGTTTGAAAATTTGTTAAAGTAAAGTGTACTCTTTTTGTTATATGTAAAAAGTAAAAAGTAAAGGTTTGAAATTTTTGAAAAGTGAATGATGTTGTCTTTGACAAATGAAAAAGAAGAAACTTTTATTTGAATTTTTTTAAAAAGTGAATGATATTGTATTTGACATGTAAATCTTTTTAAATTTAAATATAAAGTCTCATATGCCTATAAATAGATTATTTGAGAGCTTCATATTCACAACACCAAGAGCATACAATATTGATTCAAAACTTTCATTCTCTCTTCTCTAAACATTGAGTCTTAAACCTTATTCATTTTGAGAGAGATATAGTTTGCAATGTATTATTCTTATTTCACTCATTGAGGAGTGTTTTCTAATAACCTACTCACTATCAGCTCTTGTATCAGTAAAAGGGTGTGTAGAACCCTTGTGCATGTAGAAAGAGTTCTGCATAGGGAATAGTTGAATCATCATGTGTAAGGTGATTGCAAGTGTAGAGGGTGTTCTACACGGATCATTTGTAGTGGTATTGTTCAAAGGTGTAATAGGTTTCTATTTCCACATGAAGGAGGTTGAATAGTGAATTTGGGGATCCTCAAGGGGTAACTTGAGCCAGAACGTAGGCAGTGGGGCCGAACCTCATTAACATACTGAGTTTGTTTTTCTGTTACCCTTATTCTTTATATTTATTGCTGCTTTGTATTTTATTTATATTTTATATTGTGTTTTTAATTTATAATTGTTACTTTTTAAATATAACCCAATTCACTCCCCCTTGTATTAGTCATCTGGGCAACAAAGTGGAAGGGAGTTTAATTTAGAAGAGAAAGAGAAAAATTTTGGAAAAGAGGAGATGACTGTGAGAGCTGCATTGCCAACCCTTGTTCCGAGCCCAATAGTGTAAAACTCAGAAAATCCTCACGAGTCTTCTTCTCTTACTTCTCATTATGTTCCTCCTATACATTTTCCTTAAAGACTTCAGAAAAATAAGCTAGATAAACAGTTTTCTAAATTTCTTGATGTTTTCAAAAAAATTACATGTTAACATTCCTTTTGCATATGCCTTGGAACAAATACCTAGTTATGTGAAGTTCATGAAGGAGATTCTAACAAACAAGAGGAAATTAGGAAAGTATGAGACCATGATGTTGACCGAAGAGTGCACTGCCATTTTGCAAAATAAGTTTCTACCAAAGCTTAAAAATTCAGGGAGTTTTACTATTCCTTTCATCATTGGAAACTCTTATTTTGAAAAAACTGTGTGATTTAGGTGCTAGCATAAATTTGATGTCCTTTTCTATTTTCAGGCAATTGGGGATAGGAGAGGTCAAGGCCACTACCGTTTCACTTTAATTGGTGGACCGATCCATTAAGTGACCAAGAGGCATAGTAGAGGATGTTCTTGTTAAAGTGACAAGTTTATTTTCCCTATAGATTTTATTGTTTTGGATATGAAGTAAAATAGAGAAACTCCACTTATTCTTGGTCGATCTTTCTTAGCCCCGGGAAGAACTCTCATAGATGTGCAACAAGGAAAACTAATATTACGGGTGCAAGATGAACAAGTTACATTCAATGTGTTTGAGGCAATGAAATATCCATCAATAACCGATACATGCTTCAACATATATGTGATTGATGAACTTGTGGTAAAAAATTTTTAAGAGAGTTATCCTAAGAAACCACTTGAGGCATGTCTTGTTCAATCTAGCACCTTTGATTCTGAGAATTCCAAGATAAGCAATTGTGCACACTATTTGGAAGCATCTCCACCTTACTTGCCTAAAGGGAGGTCGGAAAATATAACATTGGGCGAAAGCACTACTCCACAAAAGCCATCCATTATTGCCCCTTCTTTAGAACTCAAACATCTTCCTTCTCATCTTAAATATGCTTATTTACATGATTCTTCTTTACGCTTAATAATTTCATCATCTTTGACAGGTCTTGAAGAAGAGAAGTTACTTTGAGTTTTAAGAGTTCACAAGCAAGCTTTGGGATGGACTATAGTCGACATTAAGAGAATGAGCCATTCACTTTGCATGCACAAGATTTTAATGGAAGACAATTATAAGCCTACGGTGTAGCCACAAAAGAGACTTAATCCGAACTTGCAAGAAGCTGTAAAAAATGAAGTTCTCAAATTGTTGGATGCCGGAATTATTTATCCTATTTCTGATAGCTCATGGGTAAGTCTGGTGTAAGTAGTGCCCAAGAAGGAAGGAGTGACAGTGGTAGAGAATGAAAATAATGAACTCATCACAACAAGAACAGTCACGGGTTGAAGAGTATGCATAGACTACCACAAACTCAATTATGCCACACAAAAAGATCACTTTCCACTTCCTTTCATTGATCAAATGTTGGAATAGCTCACCGATCATGCTTATTATTATTTCCTAGATGGATACTCGGGATACAATCCAATCCACATTTCACTGGAAGATCAAGAAAAGACTAATTTTACTTTCCCGTATGGAACATTTGCCTACCGGAGGATGCCCTTTGGTTTGTGCAATGCTCTAGTCACATTTCAGCGATGCATGATGGCCATTTTTGTGGATATAGTGGAAAAGTTTATTGAAATTTTTATGGATGATTTTTTTGTCTTTGGTTTTTCATTTGATAATTATTTAAATAATCTATCTTTAGTTCTACAAAGATGTGAAGAAACTAACCTTGTTCTTAATTGGAAAAAATGTTATTTTATGGTGCAAGAAGGAATTGTACTTGGGCATAAAGTTTCTTCCAATGGCATTGAGGTAGATCGAGCCAAAGTAGAGGTCATCAAAAAATTACCTCCACCTAGCGTGAGAAGTTTCTTGGGATATGCAAGGTTTTATCGTCGTTTTGTTCAAGATTTTTCTAAGATTTTTAAACCCTTTTGTTCTCTTTTGGTCAAAGATACTCCATTTAACTTTTCTAATGATTGTTGCAGGCATTTGCACGTTTGAAGAAAAAGTTAAGTTCAGTCCTAATTATATGTGCACCGGATTAGGCACTTCCATTTGAATTGATATGTGATGCAAGTGATTACGCAATAGGAGCTATGCTTGGACAAAGGAAGAATAAGGTTCTCCATGTTATCTACTATGCGAGTCGTACCTTGACGGATACCCAATTAAATTATGCTACTACGGAAAAAGAATTGTTAGCTGTAGTATTTGCTTTTGATAAATTTAGATCATATTTAATTGGGTCAAAAGTAATTGTTTACACTGATCATTCTGCTCTTAAATACTTGTTAACTAAAAAGAAAGCTAAACCAAGGTTACTTAGGTGGATTTTACTCCTACAAGAATTTGATTTGAAGTTCAAAGACAAAAAGGGAATCGAAAATCAAGTAGCCGATCATCTCTCTAGACTTAAGCACACAACCGAAGAGGGAGCTCCACTTTCTCCAATAAATGAGGTATTCCTGAATGAACAACTCTTTGTTGTGTCTTTAATACAAGTTCCTTGGTATGCAGATTATGTAAACTACTTGGTAAACAATGTGATCAATCCGGATTTTACATACCAACAAAGGAAGAAATTCTTTTCGAAGGTCAAGAACTACTATTGGGAGGAACCTTTCCTCTATAAGCATTGTTATGATCAAGTGATTAGGATATGTGTACCTAAGGAAGAGATAGATTCGATCATAAGACATTGCCATTCATTAGAGGTTGGTGGGCACCATGGAGTGAACAAAACGGTAACTAAAGTGCTCCAATCAAATTTCTATTGGCCCACTATTTTTAAAGATACTTATGCTTTTGTTTCTTCTTGTGATAACTATCAAAGGAGTGGTAATATTTCCTGGAAAAATGAAATGCCATTAAATAATATACTTGTTGTTGACCTATTTGATATTTGGGGCATAGATTTTATGAGGCCATTCCCTCATTCTTTCGCTAATTAGTACATTTTAGTAGCTGTGGATTATGTTTCCAAATGGGTAAAGGTCGCAGCCCTCCCTACAAATGATTCTATAGTTGTGATCAATTATTTTAGAAAAACAAATATTCACTTGGTTTGGAACTCCAAGAGCAATAATTAGTGATGTGAGAAAATATTTTTGCAACTGGTAATTTGAGGCACTCTTGAGCAAATATGTTGTTACACACAAGGTTGCCACTTCATACCATCCTCAAACTAGTGGACAAGTAGAAATTTATAATCGAGAGCTGAAACGAATATTAGAGAAAATCGTGAGTAACTCAAGGAAAGATTGGTCCAAAAAGTTAGACGATACACTATGGGCATACCGGACAGCCTTTAAAACTCCAATTGATATGTTCCCTTATCGTTTAGTTTTCGGGAAGGCATGTCACTTACCGGTGGAGTTGGAACATAAAGCCTATTGGGCTATCAAGACTCTTAATTTTGGCATGGTGGCAGTAGGTGAGAAGAGGATATTACAACTTAACAAGATGGATGAATTTCGACATGCATCCTATGACAATGCTCGCATATACAAGGAGAGATGGCATGATAGACACATTCTCAAGAGAAACTTTGAAGTTGGATAAAGAGTTCTTCTTTATAATTCCAGACTTCACCTCTTCTTTGAAAAATTACGATGCCGATGGTCCGGACCATTCACGGTAACATGAGTTTTCCTGTATGGTGTCGTTGAGGTTTCTAATGACTCAAAAGGCACATTCAAAGTTAATGGTCAACGTCTAAAGCCCAGTTCGAAGGAGATTTCAACAAACAAAAAGTCTCCATTGATTTGATTGACTGGTGATTCAAAGAATGAAACGTCAAGCTAAAAACTATAACCAAACGCTTTTTGGGACAAATTTCTTTCCATTATTTTATTTTGTTTTCGTTTATTTTTCTGATTATTCCAACTTTATTTTATTTTTCATCCTTTCACTTTTCAAATAGTGCAACTCTGTGCTGCTGTGCTAGAAGAGCCTTCCACAGCATTCCTTTAAAACACACCCAGGCGCACACACTTGAGAGTCTGCACCGCAGCACCCAAATGATTGCCTCAAATGTTCCCCAGAGCATTGCACTCATGCAACATTTTCAGGAAAGTTTACTTTTATTCTTTCAATTTGTCATATCTTTTGATTCTTCACATTGGGGACAATGTGTTCTTTCAGTTTGGGGGTAGATGTCATTTATTTTGGGACTATCTAGTTATTTTCACAAACAAAAAAGAAAACAATTATTGAAAAATTTTGAAAATCACAAAAATATTTTGTTTTCCTTTTGTTTTGTTTTTGGGTTGATGACCACAAGCCTATGATATTACCTAATTGAAATTGAGTTTGATTCTTGGAAAATACCAAATTTATCTTGTTTGTGCTTAATTCTTGTGTTAGCTTGGGTTATTTGAATTCTTTTGAACACTTTTGCACAATACCATGAACAATAAGTTGCTTTGTTGGCTTAGAGTATATTTATGTGAATGAAATATTTTCTAAAATCTCACTGAACTCTAGAACTTATTTGATAATCTCTTGAGACGAAATCCTAGGAAGCACACCACTAGAGAAATGATTTAGGCCATCTTTGGAACGTTTGAGCTTTTCTAGCCTACCCTAATTATCTATCTCTAGTCACCCCTTTCAGCCTTAAAGACATTGGCCATTTTTCTTTCATTAACCCACATTTACAACATCTTTTAACCCATAAACAATCATCCTACATTTTCAAGAAAATTTGTTACTTGTTTAATCATCGAGAAGAGAAAAAGTTTGTTCAAGGGTTAAAAGAGCAAGAGCAAGTTTTGTTATTCTATCATAAAATAATAATAATAATAATATGAGAAAATGAGAAAAATAATGAGAAAAATAATAATACAAATAATACAACCCGAATTAAAAAAAAAAAAAAGGTTTGGGGGTTGTGGAAAAAAAAAAAGAAAAAAAAAAAAGAGATGAATAAATTGCTCATAGGTTGCTCTATGAAGTAAATGTAAAACTTTGTTTCTCTTTTCATTGGAGAAGCTTGTGTTGAATTTTCTTGCTTTGAATTCCATACCAATGTTTTTCTTTTGCCATCACCTTAAGCCGAACATTACAAGCTTTTATTAAGACGTTTTGATCTTTGGTGGTATGTTTGTACTACATTAGTGGAGAGTTGATTTGAAAAATAGGCATATGAAGTTTAAGAATCTCATTTTCATAGAAATCAATCATAATTCAATCGAGTTTATATAAATTGATCCGAGTTAATAGAGTAGCAAGTTGAGATTGGTTACTCACACACATTAAAAGATTTTCTTGTAGCCTAAGTGATTGAGCTGAAATATTGCGTATTTTAGCTATTTAAAACCAATGTATTTTAAATTTTTCGTGACACTATTATTGGTTTTAGATGGAAAAATAGTTAATAAGCATAAATACGAGTTGTAATTTTTAATTGATTGATATCATGTTTATGCTTAATTTTATAACTATGATTTAATTGGACAATATTTTCTCACATATATAATCTATTTTTGATAATCTATTTTTCTTTTAATTTATTTTTGAGTGTTATTTTTTTCTCCTTATTTTCAGTTTAAATAAAATTCACATGGGATCCGGTTGAAACATTTGACCAAAAGCACATGCTAATTGAGAGGAAATATAAAGAAACATGCAGAAGATAAGATAAAAAGAAGGAAGGAGGTGGTGTACTTGGGCAGCTAAAAAAAATAAACACAAAGATGACTTTGAACGTAAAACAATTTTTGGCGAGAATAAATCACAGAGGCTGGTCTGGATGGGAGTGAGACGTAAAGATGGAAACGGAGGCTGTTCGGTGGATTATGCAGAAAAAGGCAAGAGACGTAAAGACAGAAACGGAGGCTGTTCGGTGGATTATGCAGAAAAAGGCAAGAGACGTAAAGACGTAGGGCAAGGGATTGGATGATATTTTTTCGTCTGGCATCTTGGACTTGGACTTGAGGCGGCTATATATATTGCTTGCTCTATTCTTGGACGGGGGGAGTGTGAACGTAAGGTCTGGAGGCAGCAGCTTGTTGATTGTTTTGGCTTGACTTTTACATGAGAATCAAATATTTGATGTCGGTTGGTATAGATAAAGCGGACGGGATTGGAGGATATTTTCGATGGAGTCTTCACGTTGGAGGTCCCTTCAGCTATTTAATTATATATTCCTTGTTCTATTCGGAGGGGAGGAGAGAGGGGGAGAGAAAAAGAGGAGGGAGTTTTGAGGTGTGGACATTTTCGTCTGTAGAAAGGGGGAGAGAAAATGTGGAGTAGAGAGGGAGACGTTGGATTAGAAGGTGCGTGTCGAATCAGTTGAGAGAGAGTCAGTCAGTGGGGGGATTTGAGAGAAGTCGGTGGGTTGTAAAAGAAAGGAGAGTCGGTGGGATTTATTTTTCTAGCAGTAGTGTCGGTCGGGACGTGGGAGGAAAAGATTTGATATTTTCGGAGTGGTTCACATCTGGCTTGAGTTTAATTGGATTTTTGGTGTGGATGCTTTGGTTTTGATGTGTTTCGTCTGTGGAGAGGTTGGAGTTAAAGGAGAGGACGGGTGCTAACGTGAAGGACGTGGAGGGAGTTTTCGTCCAGACTTGTTGGATTTATTTCTATTTTCTGCAATTCAGCGATGGCGTGGGTTTTATTCTCTCGGCGTCAGCTGTGTTTCAGATTTTGTTGCTTCTAAGTTGTTTCCTAGTATTTCTTGTGTTTTATTTTAGTTTTCTAATAGAGAATATTTATGTGATTTCTATAGCACTTGTAATGAACATGGTTGGTTAAATTTTCATACCAAGGTTAGAGGTGAAGTTTAATGATTTAAATATTATTTTCGGATCAACGTAAAATTTATTTTGTGACCTTGATCGGTTAAAGGATTTTATTATTGGATATTTTGATTATTTATATATTTATCTTGATTCATTGTGATTTCCAAATACAATGAATGCTTGAAGAATCCCTGTAATATTCAAATAGATTTGTGAATATTTTAATCAACAATCGTTCATGCTCAATCATTAGCGACTATTTTTTCTTGACCTTAAATGCTAAACCTTCCAATTAAACGGAATCATTATTCTAGTTTAATTGAAATAAATCGATCAAAACCAATATTATAAATTATTAGACAGATCCTCGAAACCTTAGTCTTTCTCCATATCAATTCATTTTATCATTTTAGTTTTATTCAATTATTTCAAAAATTTTCATCTCAGTAATTTTATTTATATTCGATCACACATTTTTTTTTAGTAATTTCTTTTCATTGTTTGAGTTTATTTTATTCATCACATAAGCCAATCCCTGTGGATTCGACCATGTGAGGTACTACAATATCTATATACTTGCAGGTAAAACTGCACTAAATTTTTGATTCATTAGTTTGAATCAAAGTTTAGGCGCAACACTAAGCATGCTCTTAAATTACTCTAAAAACTTGTTAAATATTTAGACTTTCCTTGAATCAGTTTTTTTATGCAATCCACGAGGCAATCATTGTGAGAAATCAACTTATTCTTATATAAGTTTTGTCATACTTTTTTTAATTTTCTGCTAGTTGGTATTTAATTTTCTTATTTATTAGATTTTTTTATTTATTTATTTTATTTTTGTTTAGAAATAAATAAATTGAAAGAGTCATCAACATAATAGGAAATATTCAGTTCTCGAAATTTCTAAAGTACCCTTCGATAATTGGAGGATAACATTTTCTAGACAATTCCAATAAGGGTAATTTTGGTGTCTACAGAAAGCCAAGAGAAAATCATAGAACTTTTGTGTTAAATCCTTGGCCAAAAATGAATATCTAGAAGGTGGAAAGGGTGCATCAATTCCAAAATCGCAAAACTGCCAAATTCCTAAAATACCCTTCAATATTTAGAGCATAACTTATTATAGAAAACTCCAATAAGGGCAATCTTGGTGTCTACGGAAAGCTGAGATAAAAACCTACAACTTCATGTTAAGGGAGGGCCAAAAATGAACGTAGTCAGGGACTAAACGGAACTTCAAGGAGGAGGTCGAAAATCTGCAGAATTGGAGCTCATCAACGATAAAGATTCTTGATCTACATAGGGTTTTCTTCTTAACTCTTTAATATTCTCTTTGTATAATTCTCATTATGAATTCCAGAATTATTATGGTTTGTTTTGATTAGATTATGAACTAACTTCTATTGCTAAGGCTACGATGTAGCCTCTCCATGACAGTCCCGAATTTTATTTCATTGTGATCATAATTTTATCATTCCTTTTAAATATACATTATTGAGTTTAATGCCTTCAATTATTTGGCTAATAGTTGAATGATTTGTTGTGCATGTTAATTTGAGAGATGATGCATGTAGTTTAGTTTCATATAATGTATGTCATAAATTGAACGAAAGACATGAATGTGCCAATGTGATTTGTGTAACTTTTATGTGAAATATTATTAATTTTAATTTGCTCAAATATTTTTAAATTTGCATAGATATCAGGCCTGGGCTCCGACTCCGACGGAGTCGGAATTGCCATTTCCGACCTCTGACTCCGACTGGAGTCGGAACCGGAAGTTCACTCCGACTCCGACTCCGACGAGGAGTCGGAGTTCGACTCCGATCGGAGTTCGGAGTTAGGAACTCCGATCGGAATTCCGATGGCTTCCGAAGATCACCGTCCCAAAAATCCCTTGAAGATCACCGTCCCAAAAATCCCTCGAAGATCACCGGTCGTATCCTTCGATTCCGTCGACCTCTCCTTCTTGACGACCGCTACCTTCACTTCCTCTTCCTCACGACGTCGTTTTCTCTCCTTCCGTCGACCTCTCCTTCCGTCGTTTTCTCTCCTTCCGTCGACCTCTCCTTCTTGCATCCGGCTGGTGTTTGGCGTTGCTTTTGCTCGGAAGCGAGATCTCCAGCGAGGGTTGATTGGGAATTTGGGAGGACGAGATCGAAGTAGGGGTGACGTTCTCCTATTAAAAACGGCGTCGTTTAAACTTTAAGGTTTTCCTAAAAAAAATAGTTGCAAAATGTGTAATGGTGCATGAGGGGATTCGAACACAGGATCCGGAGAAACAAAACCGAGCCTCAACCATTGAGCTACCTGACTACATAATATTCATAATACAATATATAATATATAAAGTATAAATAGTCGGAGTTCGGAGTCAACAAGGCCTCCGGACTCCGATTCCGACTCCGACTATGAGAGTCGGAGTAACTCCGACTCCGACTCCGAATTCCGAGAACTCTGACTCCGTCGGAGTCGAATTCGGACCGGAATTCGGAGCGGAGTCGAAAATCTCGGAAATTTGCACAGCCCTAATAGATATATCGCGGGTTAACGTAGGTTGAGTAATTCTAATTCTACTCAAGAGAGGGTTTTAGATAAGTTAGAATATTTAGCCGTCAAATAGGATGATAATTGATTGATTATATGGTTAGGATTTTGGATTGGATTGGTTAGGTAAGTCGGATGCCTTAGTATTTTTTTCTTGGGTGAAATCTTCTTCTTTTTAAGTGTTTGGTCAATTATTTAATTGTTGATTTAATTTAATTTGTTGCTGTTTTTCTAATTCAAAATCCACCACTTTTCTTGATTTTCAAATAATTTAGAATTAGAAAAATTTCAATAGTTAATAGTTAAATAGTCCTCGTGGGTTCAACATCTTTCTTATCATTATATTACTTGGTACAATTTCGTACACTTACCAAATTTCACAACATGAAGCCCCTGAAGCTTGCTCTGTGATTAGTTAGCTTTGTGGCGCACTTATTATTGTTTGATTTGTTTAAAATTGTAGTCTGAAGCATTGCGTAATCCTCTGCTGTTCTGCTGCTTGTATACCGCTCAATTTGGTTTTACCTGCAATTGTGCTGGAAATGTAGTAATGTACAGTTTGGATCGGCTCTGTTTAGGTAGCACGATGATGGAATACAGGAAAAAGATATTGCTTGAAGGCTGAAGCAACTATAGTTGCAGGAAAAAATGAAGTCTTCAAGGCTCATCATCCGAGTGTAGAAGACAGGCTTGGGAATTGGAAAATGAGCTTTTTCCATTACTGAGCCAAGTTGTGCTCGGATGTGCATCGAATTTGATTGATCCAAACCTTTGTTTGAGAAGTTCTGGACTGGAGTTTTTGAAACAAAGGGAAGTTTGCATAGTGTGGTGTGCAAACGAGTTTCTCCTTGACTTTATAATTTATCTTTCACTCATTCGTTTGGTTGATTTTTTTTTTTTAATTTACTTTATAATTAATCCAAACCTTCACCAATGCTCTGTATAAAACCTTCTTACATTCCTTCCTCGTTTGTGGTCACAATCACATTAACCTCTTAAGGAATAGGTCATAGGTCCAACTGTAGACTAGATTAAGAATATATGCGTCCCTAGCTGGGTGAATGTCCTTTGCTGTTTTTCACTTGTGATTTCCCCCTCTCTACACTTCTCTCGTGTGTTAATTTAGGTAGTTGAGGTCTCCCTCCTGACAAATCAAGAATCTACGATGCATAAGTATTACTACAAAATTGATTTGCTAGACTGCTATTGCAAACTGAAGCTGAAGATTGTTGTACTGTTTTTGAGTCATAAGAAAGGAGATGGAGATCGACTATGGTCTTAATATGTCTTTATCATCATATTATTAAATTAATTCCAAACAATAAGTGGTAGGTTATGTTTTATGAATGGAAACCCGCGTAATCGCATCTTGAATTCTTTCCCACGTGACAGAGAGATGTGGAAAAAAAATAAAGGAAAGGATCAAAAGCAGAGGGGGCCACAACAAAAGCTAACAAAACCCGACGATCTTGACCTCGCTGGCCGATTTGCTTTCCAATAATTCAACTTAGTCTACTAAATTACCCTTCTAAGTGCTGATTATTATTATTATTGTTATGGTGCTTTATTATACATCATTACTCTTTGAAAGCTACAACCTTTATATATGTTTGTTTGAAGCGATTGAATAATTTAAAACTCCTCTGTTCAAACATTCAAGGAGGATATGGTTGTATTAAAGTTCGTCTAGTAGGTATGGATTTATTGCACTAATAAAACATGTTTTTAATCCCAGCGAATTGGGGATCAGTAAAGAGATAAATGGAGTAGATAATAAATACATAAAAGTAATTGTATTTTACAGATCACCCATCATATTAGTAAAATGTTTACAAAATAAGCAAAAAAATTATTGGACATGAAATTTTTATAAAAAATATAGGCGAATATGTTTAACCTTCGAATAGATACTCTTTTCATTTCCATTTCTTTCCGAACCGGGGCTGTTTAACCCTTTCAAATTCGCAGAACATTAATAATAACTACGGCTGGCCTGGACAATATCGTCCCTGTCACTGTGAAGTAGCCATGCATCCAGTTTTTCAAACATATTTCAACATCGTCCACCCAATAATTACTACTTTGCTTTTTGCGCTTATAAATTAATGTGTGGGGGCAGCCTTGTGGAGAACAACTTTGAGCAGTTTCGCAGAAAGGCAACAAAATGTGAATTTTGGAAACAGACCTGTAGAAATTGCATGATTAGCTACCACGGTACGCTTACTAGTTAAGTAGAAAATTCTAACTACTTTGATTTGATCTCAATCGTAAGCTAAAGGAGAATGAGATCAAAGACCATCATCATTACTGGGTCTGCAAAATACATGCCGCCTGCGGCCATCTCCTTGTTGTATTCATTTTTACTTTACTCATCTTTTTTATTTTGCGCCGCAAGAGACACCATAATATTTGGCAGATTGGTAAGCGATGATCAAGAAGATACTCTTATTTCAGCAGGAAAAAGATTTGAGCTCGGGTTTTTTACTCCTAATGAAACCTCTGACACTAGAAGATATGTCGGAATATGGTACTACGGTTCGAATCCGCGAACTGTTGTGTGGGTTGCCAATCGAGACAACCCGCTTTCAGGCGATGATCACGGTGTTTTCACCATTGCAGAAGATGGGAATCTCATGGTGTTGGATGGAAGTCGGAAGCCTTACTGGTCGACAAACCTCGAAACTTCATCGTCTATGTACCGAACAGCAAAGCTAATGGATACTGGGAACCTGGTTGTGAGCCACGAAGAACAAGAAAATCACTTGGAGATTCTCTGGCAGAGTTTTGTTGACAACCCAGGCGATACATTTCTCCCAGGGATGAAAATGGATGAGAATTTAATATTGACGTCTTGGAAAAGTTCTGATGATCCAGCACCGGGGAACTTCACTTTCCGGCAAGATCAAGAAGGAGCGAACCAGTTCATCATCTGGAACAGATCGTTAAGGTACTGGAAAAGTGGAGTTTCAGGGAAGATCATTAGTTCTGATGAGATGCCCACTGCTATATTTTTCTTGTTATCGAACTTTACCTCGGTCCACAATGATTCTGTGCCAAATCTCACATCGTCATTATACAGTGATACGAGGCTGATAATGAAATTCTCCGGCCAAATTCAGTATTTGAAATGGGATACGGAGAAGATTTGGTCATCGGTTTGGTCAGAACCAAGGGACAGATGCAGTCTTTATAATCCCTGTGGAAATTTTGCTAGCTGTAACAGTAAGAACGACATTATGTGCAAGTGTTTGCCTGGTTTCAAACCCAGCTTGCCGGAGAAATGGAGCAGTGGAGACTTTTCAGGAGGCTGCACAAGAAAGTCGACATTATGCGGCAAAAATACTAGTGATACATTTTTGAGTTTGAAGACGATGAAAGTTAGAAACCCAGACTCTCAATTTCCTAATGCCAAGAATGAATTGGAATGCAAACGAGAGTGTCTTAATACCTGCCAGTGCCAGGCTTATTTGTATGAAGCAGTTGAATTTACACAACGGGGTGGGACTGGCAATTCTGCATGCTGGATTTGGTCGGAGGATCTCAACAATCTTCAGGAGGAGCATGACGGTGGCCGTAACATTTATGTACGCACAGATATTTCTGATATAGGTACCACTCTTTCAATATCTTCAAATTATTCTTATGAACACAAATAAATACTTTAACTGACTTGTAAACAATAACGTTTTTAATGTGGAAAACTCCCCTACTAAGGTCCCTTAGGCTTTAATTTTGCTTAATTCACTGAACTCTGTGATTTAGAAGATGTCTGAAAAGCAGGGCCATCCACCCCAAGTGCCAGTCAGGACCTTCCAATGCTGGATTTGTGGGGATATATTCCGAATGCTCTTATTTTATGCTTCCAAGGCCTCGTCATGAATTAGACAATCTTTACATAGCAGTTGAGCCCAACCTTGTTGGATAATGTTTTCTGACTTCGAAGTTCTAACTTTGCAGAATCAACAACAAGAAATTGTGAGACTTGTGGCACATATATGATTCCCTATCCCCTTAGCACTGGACCAAAATGTGGTGATCCAATGTACTTTAATTTTCACTGTAACATCTCCACAGGCCAGGTCAACTTTGAGGCACCAGGCAGAAACTACCGAGTAACGGCCATCTATCCAGAAACCCGAAAGTTTATCATCCAAATAAACGGTGCAGACAACTGTGGCAATAAGAACGCACAAGACAAAGCACTGCAGCTCAACGAGTCATTACCGTTCAATGTGACCAGCTGGTGCAATACTAAGCCAGCCAACTATATTTCTGACTTGTCATTTGAAGCTGAAGATGAAGTTGAGATTGGCTGGGATCCACCACCAGAGCCAACTTGTTCTTCACCTGCAGACTGCAAGGACTGGCCAAATTCAACTTGCAATGCAACTAGAAATGGGAAGAGAAGTTGCCTTTGCAATGCAAACTTTATATGGGATCGCTTGAGCTTGAATTGCACTCAAGGTGAGCATATATTGGGCAAAAGTATGAAATCTTGTTCATCATGTGAGTGATTTAGTTTTTGGATTAGAAAGGACTAGGCCAATGCTGCTAGGCTCAGTGGCATTGCCTGAAAGAATTATGTCAAGTCAAGAATATTTCCTGCCTAATCGTGAGATATCTTTCTTTCGTTCTTCCAGGTGGTGATGGCAAGCAAACAGATGGACGTTCAAGAAGAAAGATGTCCTTGTCTGTGATTGTTGTAATTGTTTTTACAACTGTATTTGTCCTAATTACTCTCTCCAGTACTATTCTTTATATATATTTTTGTAGAAGAAGGATGGCTAATACACAAGGTAAACTAGTGACTATAAGACATTGCTTATATTGCCAAAACGAAGAACTTCCTAGTTTTAAGAGTTCTTCAACAAAAAGGCCCGTAACAGAGTAATACAGTTTTCTACTTGACATCAGAAAACAGGGAAGCTCCTCAGAAAAGTCCAGTGTTTCACTTATATGACAATGAGAGACGTGTCAAAGACTTGATTGAATCAGGCAGGTTCAAAGAAAATGATGCAAAGGCCATAGATGTACCATTTTTCGATTTGGAAAGCATATTAGCTGCTACAGATCACTTCTCAAATGCAAACAAGCTTGGCCAAGGGGGCTTTGGTCCTGTTTACAAGGTAATCTTCCTTTTTATTGATAATTAAAATTGGATTTCAATTTGCTCCTCGTTAAAAACATGGTGTCGTATTTTGGAATCCCAAATCAGGGAAAATTTCCAAGAGGACAAGAAATTGCTGTAAAGAGGCTCTCAAGTGGTTCTGGGCAAGGTCTAGAAGAATTTAAGAACGAGGTCGTGTTGATTGCCAAACTCCAACATCGGAATCTGGTTAGACTTTTGGGCTATTGTGTCAAAGGAGAAGAAAAGATATTACTCTATGAATATATGCCCAACAAAAGCTTAGACTCCTTCATATTTGGTCAGTCTTCACATTTTATTTCTATTGCATTTCATTGCATGGTAGGGTACATTGATTAAAAAAAAAAAAAAAACAAAAAGCTAACTTATAATGTTATGTAACTGGGTTGGAAAATCTTGATCTTTAAAGATCGAAAGCTATGTGTGTTGTTGAACTGGGAAATGCGGTTCAAGATCATTCTGGGAATTGCTCGAGGGCTTCTATATCTTCATCAAGATTCTAGGTTGAGGATCATTCATAGGGATTTGAAAACAAGCAACATTCTACTAGATGAGGAAATGAACCCCAAAATCTCTGACTTTGGCCTGGCAAGGATTTTCGGAGCCAAAGAAACTGCAGCAAATACGAACAGGGTGGTCGGAACATAGTAAGTGAAGTATACATAGAGCTTAGTTCTGTATACATTCTATAACCAAAACTTCTTGCTAGAATTCTATCACAACTTGCAATCCCCATCTTTCTTTGAAGAAAAAAAAAAACAAAAATACCATACAATTCACATACCATTTTACTTATTATTTATATATTTTGTTATGCAGTGGCTATATGTCCCCAGAGTATGCATTAGATGGGGTTTTCTCTGTGAAGTCTGATGTTTTCAGCTTCGGCGTAGTTGTGCTTGAGATTATTGGTGGAAAAAGAAACACAGGATTTTTCCAACCTGAACAAGCTTTGAGCCTTCTAGGCTATGTAAGTTTTAATGAATGTTTCCCCACCCATTTAACCTTATGTATAATCATACTCTTAGTGACAGTTCCATTTTTTAAATTGATAACAGGCATGGCATTTGTGGAAAGAAGACAAGGCTCTGGATTTAATTGATCAGACACTCCTTGAAAGCTGCAATGCAAATGAATATTTGAAGTGCTTAAATGTTGGGCTTTTATGCGTGCAAGAAGATCCAAATGATCGTCCAACCATGTCTAATGTAGTTTTCATGCTTGGCAGTGAGACTGCAACTCTTCCGAACCCTAAACAGCCAGCTTTTGTTGTTAGGCGATGTCCTTCTAGCAGAGCTTCTTCTTCTAGTACTAAACCTGAAACGTGCTCTTATAATGGGTTAACAGTCACTATAGAGGATGGGCGATAGCGCTGCATGGAGATTTGAATGAGTCTTGTACTTGTCCTGATCACCAACGTTGTGAAGTTGTAAAGGCGTTAACCTCTAATTTTATAAGCTAGCTGTCCCCACACTTCTTCTGGGTTACTGAAAATGTTATGCTGGATCATGTAGCTTTCTTTCTGGGTGAATATTGCCGGGAATATTTCACTCTTTATTTTATTTGGAATTTACGCATCTTCATTCAATGACAATTAGGCAGAGTTGACAAGAAAATTTTCAGATTTTCTTGCAGACAACATTCTCCTTTTGCTTCTAAAGTGATTTATGCGCCCCTTTCCCAACAAAACAAAAAAAAAAAAAAATGCATTAATATAATTAGTTATATCACTGCTGTTGAACCTGTTTCCATGCTAAAGCTTTTATCGAGCACTGAGTCAAGTCGTCTGGATTTGCTTTTCAATCTAAATCAAGGTCCTTAGTTCAAGAATGCTTGACTTTTGGATCAAGAGCACCTCTCCTAGAAAGCAAATGTAAGACAATATTCGGGAAAGCAACCAAAGGAAAAAAACAAAAACTTAAAGCAGGAAAGCTTGACTGAATCGAAGGAACAAAAGTGAAAAACATTTGTTATGTACACGTACCACTAGAAATACGACTTGATCAATCAATGCAAATCACGAGCTTTACAAAGAAAGAGAGCGGGTTTTGAGCATGTCACCTCCATGTTGCGTGGGAATAGACAGACGTGGATGTTAGCCTTTTGATATTGAGCAACAAAGTTCAATGATCTCTCAATTGTTTCCGTTTCAGTACAAAAAAAAGCTTGCTCTAATTTAGTGAAAATAAATAAAAAATTATTTATATATTGTGCCAAAATATATAATCATCATAAGTTGTAATGGAAAACCTTTTTAAGTTTTATTTTAAAATTCAATAAGATTTATGAATTCATTAATTATAAAACTAAAAATCATAAATTAAAAAAGATAAAAAAAAGCACTCATTACAAAGGCAAAAAGACTATATATATATATATATATCTAATTGAGTTACTGAAATAAATTATATGACTACTTTTCATTTAAAACTAATTTTTTTTATTCAAAAATGATTTAATGAGATAGCTATTGACATGGGGCTTTGTAGGAGCCATTAGTGCATTAAAAAGTCACGAAACTAGGTTTATTTTCCTATTTACAAGTGCCTTTTGTTGAAAAGTCCCATGCTCATTCGTTAAGTGTGGGATTTGGTGTTGGCCTCCTATCTACCAGTCTTAACTCTTTTTTATGTGATCATACTAGTACAGTCTAAGCTTCTGTCTTCATTAACAAAACTTCATTAATAAATAATAAAAGGCACAAAATAGTAAAATAGCTCAAAGGCGGAGAAGATTACAGGCTAGGCAGAAGATTTTGGGTTGGGGGGGGGGGGGGGGGGGGGGGGGGGGGGGTTGGCGGTCATCTAGCATGGAATTGTCCTTGTTGCTGGAAGTGTCCTCTCCGAAATGGTTAAATTATAAGTTTAACTGGTATATTATTCCTTCGTGGTAATAAAGGGCCGGAAGGGTGAGATTGCAAATTCTAACATATATAGAGATGTACTTAGTTTTTAAGAAGAAAAAAGGGGAGAGTATTGACAGATAGAATCACTATGTTGTGAAAAAGATGCAAGAAAAAGTAAAGTAAATGAGAAAACAATCGCAAGACATTAAGATTTACATGGTTCGCCAACGTGTTTATGTCCACATAACTACAGAGGATTTATTATCTTGAGGAATGACAAAATACACTTTAGAGCGAAATACACTGTTTAAAACGACCATACTGTTTATAATAAAAATATATAGAGTTGTATGGCGGAAGTCCTAATTTATCAATTATTTTGTACATTATTTGCTCAAGCGAGTCTTTAATGAACTCTTTGTCCTGTGTTTGCTCGAACAAATTATCTATATGAATTTCGTTTGAACGACTTATCATGCGAACATTGAGTGAACTCTCTGCATTGCAATTCTTGCTTCGGCTTGGACCTATCATGAGCTCCATGGGACAAGCCTCATTGAAACCCATCAAAAAATCGTAATGAATCACTGTTGGGACGGAGCATCAAATTGGATCGCCATAAGAATAAATTGAACTCCACAACTCCAACACCATGGGTGATGCCTGTGTGCTTTCTTTAGAATGAGCAAGAAGCGCCGCACATGGTTGGACATACGGGGGTGATAATAGTACTTTTGAATGCTTGTGGGTCAGCTTTTGTGTTGATTGGTCTCTATGGTAATGCCAAAACTCAGTTTGTTTGGTGATTGCACATCACATGTAGGCCCATTGGTGTATTTGGGGTCTTGGAAATGAGAGATTGTATAGGAGAGTACCCCCCCCCCCCCAAAAAAACCTAAAAAAAAACAAAAAAGACATTAATGACAATACAAAGCTTGGTGGATTCATGTACTAGTCTCCGCTTGATAACTCCTGGGAAGTCCTCGTGTTGCACCCCCCATTTAAAAACTCCATCACATCAAACATCATAGTAATGCAAAGCACAAAGTTTGAGTACACGAGAGAGAAGCTCCTCCTTCTCTCTAAAAGAAAAAAGGAGTAAACCGTCCGCAGGGCTCCCCCCCCCCCCCCCTCCTCCAAATCCCTTTGTTTGTCTTCTGTTAGTTTCCGTTCATCAATAAGCATCGGTTAGCGGTGATCATGGTGGCCTGAAAGTCCTCACTACATGGTCAAGGACATCGGAGCCGTCTAACTTTTTTCTTTCATTCGGACATGATGAAGGCTTTTTATACGATGGAGGTGGAGGGCTTTGACGTCGTTGGGACACAAAGGGAGTCTTCTACCAGTTTTACGTCATTGGAGCTTTCTACTATTTTTACTTCATTCAGACGTGATGAAGACGTCTTTACATGATGGTGTGGAGGGCTCGGAGTCAGTGTTTGGCTGTGAATGCATTTCGATTCAAAGAAGGACCATCATGGATATCCACGTAGCTAGGCGTGGTGGTAAAGGGGAGGGTCTCAGTGTGAGTAGAGCCATGGTTTTATGAGCTCAGCAGCTACGGTATGCATGTAGTTTAAGGGTGTTACCGCGAGGGTTCAAGTGGCTATGTTTTATCCATGGAAAACAGAGGTGTTTTTCGGGAGGCACGCTGGATTGCATGGGAGTTTTAAGGAGCTTTCTGGGGTGAAGCCATGCGGTACTCATGGTGGAGATCCTCGTGGAAGGTGGTCGGAATGGGGGTGATGCAGCTGGTTTTTGTTTGCTATTTTTCAGTGTTTATATGTTTAGTTTTTCTGTTTTCTATTCTATGTTCATTTCTAGGCCTTTTTCTTTTGTTTAGATTTGTATTTGCTAGTACTGTTTTGCATTTTATTTCATAGCACTGAAAATAAGGCCCTCGATGGCAGTGGGTAGAGGGGAAGAGTACCATCCACCGCGGCGTCTAGGGTGGCTTAGCTTGCTATCGCAGTGTTTTCAGCAGGAGGTGAAAACATAGTGATGCTGCTCAGAAGCTTGCTGTACGTACCTGATCAAAACGGAGCTGCTCAGAAGCTTGTTGTACGTAGCTTGTACGTAGTTGCTCTGAAGCTTACTATACGTAGCTGCTGTACGTTGCTGCGCAAAACGGTTGACAGTGGGGCAAAATGTGTTTTGCTCAGAGAATGGGCAGATGAGCTGTCGGGGCATACGGGTGTCATGTGTTGTAGTGTCGTAGTCGTACGTACAGTGTAGTGGATGGAAAATTGAAAAATTGATGAAAAGCCCACGTTGTGGGGGCCATTAGTGTTTTTAACTGAGTGAGGTAATGAGCTGCTTGATCGGACACAATCCGGCGTAAAAGTTGATCGAGAGTGGCGGGCAATGTTATGGCTGGTGATCGTATGATCAGTCTCTATAGTAGAGGTTGTTTGTTCATGCGTGAGTTGGGTGCTCGTGCCGTTCTGGGCTCGTGCAGCCGATGCCTGCAGTAGGTGTGCTATCGGGGTTCAGGCTAGTGCTTGGGGTTTTGTTTTATATTATTTTTTGCATTGTAGTTTGATATTTAGTTCTTAATATTGTAGAATTAGGCTATTGGACTTGGAGTCCATAATATCAGCATGCTGTACTCCATCTCCTTGGGAGGATGGAGGGGGTCTTTCCTCTCTGTTAATACAGAGATCTTCTCTCGCTTAGGAGAGATTCAGAAGTTAAGACCATGTCCGCTACTATGCGTGCCGAGATGCTTTAGAGCAGATGCGTAGGTTGGCTTATAGTCTGGTTTTTCTGTATTAATAAGTCACACTTGTAACTTCGGTTTATTGAATGAATTCATTGATCTACTTTCAGGAAAAAAAAAAAAAAAAAAAAAAAAAAAAAAAAAAAAAAAAAAAAAAAAAAAAAAGGCATTGGGCTTTTAGATGGAAAATCTAATACGTTCCTCTACTCCTTTACTATCCCTTCCTACATCTTTCTCCATTCTGCAATTAGGGCGGCCTCCGCCTATAATTATTGTGATTTTCTCTTAATTTCCCAATAGTCTCCTGATCAAGTTATTCTAATTACCAATTTGATGAAGCCAAATGTGTGACAAATAGGTTTACAATAGCAATTAGGGTACGGCCTGCTCCTATAATTATTGCGATTTTCTCTTAATTTCCCGATAGTCTCTTGGTCAAGTTATTATAATTACCCAATTTGATGAAGCAAGTGTGTGACAAATAGACTTACAATATTTATTTTTGTTAATGGCTTAGTAATTATTAATGTATTGATATATTTTTTACTTTTTAAAAATATTTAAAGAATATAAAAATAAAAATAAAATAACATTTAGCCTGTAAGGCACACCCAACAACCAATGGCATAGTTGCAGTCCCATTTATCATTATATATGTAACATTCTTAGGAGTGAATATGGCTTCATGATTTGACTAATCTTTTTTGATGATCCATTTTCATCAGATTCATTAAGATTGTAATTGGAACTTTTAACATAAGATTCTTTCTTCCTCCACTTAGGAAATGGGAATTGGGAAGGGCTATAACTTATGAGTAATAGTACAACGTACACTCCATTCTATTTTTTTTCTTTCATCATCAATCATACTTGTCGTTACAATCATGTTATGCAATTAATAAAATAAAAATAAAAATGCGATAAAATTGAAAATGAAGTTTAAAGATTATGATGCCCTCACGAGGCAAGCAATAAGAGCATTTTGTGCTTGTAAAGCCCAGGCCCATGGCCCACACTAGAGGAAAGCCCAGTAATATCCTTGAAGTGGCATCGTTTTAGGTAAGGCATAAAGCCTCATTTTCCTTCCATGGCAGTTTTTATTTTTATTCACTTTCTGGCTTCAGTTTCTTCTAGTTCCGCATTTTCCCTCTTACATCTCCTCATTTTCTCAATTGCAGCTCTTTATCCTCACTTTCAGACCACTTTGGCTCTCATTAGGCTCTTTCCTTCTCACACCATTCTACCTTCCTTGTGTTTTTCTTACTGCATTTTTGGAGGATTTTACAAGCTAGTAATTTATCTCTAGATCTCTCCTCTCTCTCTCGCCTTCTCTGTTTTTCCTCTAGGTATTTTTTTTTTTTTTCTAGCATGGTGTGGTGTTGGCTTGGATTGGATATAATCCTAGGTTTCATCATTAAGGTTTTTTACGACATGCACTCTCACCTTCTTTCCTTTCAATTTCAGATTTTCCTCTACCTCTTTTGCATCGTTCTCTTTTCCTGGAAATTTTTTGGGTTGTCGTGAAGCTCTTATTGGTAAGCTTTTTCAGTTACCACTCGGTTTCATCTTTCCCATGTAATTTTTCTGTGAATTTTTTTTTTTTTTTGGTGTAACTCGTGCTTCTACTTTGTTTTTCCGTGGGTTTTAAGTGCTGCAATCTGGGGTAGATCTTCAATTGAGTTGCTGGTTTCTGTTTGGGTATAAACAGTAGAGCATATCGATGGGTGCAGATTAGAATTTAAGAAGTTTTAGACATTTTAGTGGAGTTGTGAATGGAGAAAAATTTGATGTGAGTTTTGCTTATTTGGTTGAGTTGGTGGTTGTTTTGAAATATGGGCTGCTGTGTTGGTGTTGATATTTTGATTAATTAATTTCGACGTTGGTTGGTGGATGTATAGGACAGTTTTGAAATTGGTATATTTAAAGAGTGGGCTGTCCGGGTTTTATGTGATTGCTTGAATTGCGTTAATGTGCTTAAATATGATTTAGAATTATGGGTTTTAATTAGTTAGATCAAAGTGGCAATTGTTGGTCTTTAACACTTAGTGTATATTTATTTTTATGAATATGTGACGAGACTAATAGAGGTCGAATTCAAGGCATAGATAATATGCTGTAGGAATCAGGTAAACGGGGTTCCAATGCTAGACTTTAAATGAATTGTTTCAGACTGGGGTTGACTCTCTGAAAATTTTTCATGTTTTGTTATGAAATGAGAACTTAAGAAAAACAACCTCAGTCATTTATTCGCATTACACATGAAATCTGTAAGAAAGAGGACAAATGTTTTCTGATATACATTGTATAGACATGAGCTTCATTTTGTCATGCCGTCTCTGAATTGTGGAAAAGAGCCATATTGAAATTCTAAAAAATTATAAATTGATTAGAAAGATACTCTAAATTTTGTTTTCAGTATGTGAGAATGATTTGAAAATGTTTCGATACTCTGTTTTGTTTTGATATGGCATCAAAAAACCTTTTGCATGGTGTACTAATTTTGTATCTGACTCTTTCTCTACTCTACTCTATTATGCTTTACTCTGCTCTATTTAGGTTAGTACCAACTACTCTATCTCTGAGTGCACCCACCTTAGAAGTAATCTGGTTTATTTGTGATCTTTCCTAAGTGCACACTCGGGGCTCTGAGAATAAAAAGAGAAAGATTTCACCTCTGTCTCTGCCCGGTTTGGTCGACAGGGTTTAGTACAACCTTACCACGTGGGTTAAATATGGCCTCTTCTTTGTGAGATGCTCTGTTTTGATGTGATGTTGATGCTCAGGTTATGTTATGCCAAAGTATTTTGGGTTTTATATGTCTTAAAACCATCGTTCTGTTACGTTTGAAAACATGTTTTGTTTTAATTGATAACTCTGGAAAATATTTATTTCTGCATGGTGTCCCCATAAATGCTCATGTTTGCATGCTAATATATGTCTCCTACTTACTGAGTTGTTGATAACTCACCCCTTTATCTTCCTAATATTTTTTTCAGATGACATTGATGACCTAGCTGGGGGTCAGGAATAGAATTTAGAGCTTTGCTATCTATGGAATAGGAAGAGTTTAATTTGAATATTTGGAGTCTTTTATTGTTATTTGGAAATTTAAGACTTATTAAATTTATAAGACTATTATGTTAAAGTTACTGGAAGATTTGGAGAAAAGGATTTATGTTAATTATTTCTTTGTGCTTTGATGTCTTTATGATATGAAGTTAATAGAGATGATCTCATGAATGTTTTGAAATCTTTGGAGATTTTATTGTTTTGGGAGACTCGATTCTAGATGACAAGTAGTAATTCTCCAACCCTCTCGGGTACGGGGCATTACAGTGCTTCTATTTTGTTTTTCTATTTTCGTTCATTTGACATGAAGGAAATTATGGGAAAATCCCTATGCAAAATTAACCGATGGAAATGAAGGACTTTGGTTAAAAGTAAAGGAATACCAAAGTGTATATGCGAATTTAACAAAATTTTAAGCTTAATTTTGGAACAATATAGAAATGAATAAACGCATGTTGGAGGATGATAGCGTCCCTATTGATCATAACTTATATATCAATGCTTAAACTATATAAGAAATGTGACAATCATTTATATAATAATCTTCTCATCATGTCCTTTCCCTTTTAAGTGAGACCTTTTATTTTTTAGTGCATATAATTTGGACAACGGGTGGTGGAAAAATGACTTGTACACATTCCAATCACAGCTAAATAATTGTGTCAAGAGAAAGGTCTTAAATAATTTATGAGATCAAGATCGAATGTCAAAAACTTATTCATGTCTACACCAGTCATAACAGGAAACACTTGTATCTTTTTATTCATATTTTATGAGTAATGCAAATCAAATAACCGAGATTGTTTCAAGTTTCTTTTCATAACAAAATCTGCATATGTTTCATAAATCAACTTTAGTCCATTTCTTTTATGCAAAGTCTAGTATAGAAGCTCTACTTACCTAAACTTTTTAACATTTATGAATTTCCTCACAACGGAACCAAGTGAAAATCATCATCACCTTTAAAATAAGCACATAACTTCAATTTCCAAATTGCGCATAAGTCTCTAATTAAGCACAAATTTTGTACTTTTTTTTAAACTAAATAGACTTTGATTCTGTATTAAATAGATGTAAATACAAGATCCTGAATATGAACCGGAACATCATAAATGAACATAGATGCATCCTTTAAACTAATAGCAGCTTTAGCTAAGTTATGTGCCAGTTGATTAGCATCCCTCGGCACAAAGTGAAACTCCCAATTTTGTAGGCTAGATAGTAGGATCTGAATTTCATGAAGGATATGCCCACTGGTGCCAAACAATCCATCTGCACTCTAAATCAACTCCACCACATTCTTGGCATCACCTTCAGAAACAATTCTATTAAAACCCAACTCCAAACACAATGAAACTGCCATGAAAGTTCCTAGAGATTTAGCAACCTGTGGAAGAGGACATCCTTGTTTTGGAATTTGCTTTGTACTAAAATTTCACCATTCTCATTTATGATAATAATACCAACTCCCATTTTTTGGTATGGATGATCCAAAGCAATATCCCAATTGGCCTTAACATAACTTGACATTGGTGGTTGCCATGACAATGTAGGAATTTGTTGTTGTAGACATATTGAAACTTAAGATTGCTTAAGAAGGTGAAACTCCTCTAGAGAATTTTGAGCCATGCACAATAACTGAGTTGGATGTTGGAACGAGTTATTATGAATTAACTTATTCCTTCTGATCCATATAACTCTATCAATAACCATCATTAACTCAAAATCAATTCTTGCAAGACATCCCTCCAAAAACATAACTAAGTCCATAAACTTTAGACCCAGAACTCTACATTTTTTAAACTTCTTATTACAAAGACACCATATATCATTAGCATGCACAACATATGCTCAGTAGTTTCCTTTGCTAAGGAGCAAATTGGATAGAGTCCATCGCTGGCAACCTTTTTCAGCCTCAGATGGTGTCTAGTTGGTAGAATATTGCAACATGCTTTCCACATAAAATTATTCACCTTGGAAGGTACATTGGATTTCCAAATACACTGTTAACAATTTTCTTCAACACTACTATCAGATGAAACACTTAAGTTTCTGGTGCATAAATCCAACTATAGATGATAAACACTTCTCACTTAAAACCTCCCATTCATAGTACATCTCCAAACCAGCCCATCTTCACTATTAAGAGGACTTACACATAAAGTAGAGATTAAAGACACTTCATTTGCACTAAACAAGTTCTACAATAAAGCCATATTCTGCTAGTTTAAACCAGGAAGTAATAAACTATCCACCTTTGCATTCTCATCCAAGACTTGAACTGGAGATTGGATAGAGTAAGTCACAGGCCTTGGTATCCATTTATCCTTCCATATACATATATTTTTGCCATTCCTTACTAGCCACATAAACCTTCCTCAAACAAAGTTTGAGCTGAGAGAATACTTTTCTAAGCATAAGATGCATTTTTAGGTGTTGTTGCCTTAAGTACAGTAGAGTTAGGAAAATATTTTTCTTTTAGGATCAAAGTTGACAAGGATGATGGCATGGTTAATAACCTCCATAGCTGTTTAGCCATTATAGCAATATTAAACATCCAAGATCTCTTAATCCCAACCCACCTCACATTTCTACTATTAATTCCTATCTTACTCCAACTCAACTAGTGAATTTTGTGTTCATTTTCCATATGGCCCCAAAAGAACCTCTGCATCATCTAAGCTATTTGGGCACAATGGGTCTTAGGTAATTGAAATAAAACCATAAAATTATTTGGGATGGCTTGAATAACAGCTTTAAGAAGAATTTCTTTTCTAACCTGAGAAAGAAATTTAGACTTCCAACTACTAATCCTCCCCCATATTCTGCTTTTAATATAATTGAAAGTAGCTGTCTTATTTCTCCCTACCATAGTTGGTAAGTCAAGATATTTCTCAAAACTGCCAATAGATCGAAGGCCAAATAAATTCTGAATCACATAAATAGTATCTTTATTAGTGTTTCTGCTAAAATAAAGAGAAGTCTTGTCCCTATTCAATTGCTAGCCAAAAGACCTCTCATAACATTGTAAAATATCCTACAACCTACTCCATTCCATTCAATTTGCTTTAATAAAAAGCAAGCTATCATCAACAAAAAAATAAGTGGGAGGCATGATTTCTACCTCTTGAAATTGGCACACCATGAATAGTACCAAACTGCTATGCGTGTAGAAGTAATTGACTGAAAACCTCAATACAAATAACAAATAAGTAATGGGAAATAGGATTTCCTTCTCAAATACCCCTTGATGGTATAAAACTTTGTTGTGGTTCACCATTAATCAAAATAGAGTAGGATACTAAAGAAAGACACTCCATAATCAGCTCTACCCATCTTTGCCCAAATCCCATTTTCACCAAGACAACCCTCCAAAAGTCCCATTCAACTCTATCGTAAGCCTTACTCATATCTAACTTAACAACCATATAGCTTTCTCTACCTTTCAAGCAAGATCTCATGGTATTAAAAGTCTCATAGGCAGCCAACACATTATCAGTAATGACATGATTAGGTATAAATGCACTTTGATTTGGTGATATAATGTGGTGTAGAACATGCTTAAATCGATTGACCAATACTTGAAGGATAATTTTGTTGATGACATTACACAAGCTAATGGGACGATAGTTAGTTACCTTAACTAACTCTTTAACCTTGGGAATGAGAGTGATATAAGTCTGATTTATATCTGTCAAAGAATCCCCATCATTAAGAAATGTGAGAACACTACTATAAACTTTATCTCAAGCACCTACCAATCTGCTTGAAAAAATGAGGGAGAAAAACCATATGGTTTTGGTGATTTATTAGGAGACATCTAAAGAAGTGCTATTTTGACTTCTTCCATGGTGAATGTCTTTTGTAAATTATGGTTCATATCATCTATCACAACTGGATTAAGCACTAATAAACAAGCTTCAGTATCCCCATGAGATGAAGAAGTAAAAAGCGGAACAAAGTAGCTTGTGAAAGCAGCCTTTATGTCCCTCTCATCATTTAGTGAAATTCCATCATTAGTGTCAATTCTGCAAATATGATTTGACTTTTTCCTCTAAGTGGTAGAAGAGAGATAAAACTTAGTATTGTGGTCTCCCTTTTTTAGCCAGTCCACTTTAGCCCTTTGCCTCCATTATATATCCTCCTTCTCAAGCAAAACATTTATTTCAGATTGTACCTTTCTAAGTTTAGCCATTAATTCAACTAAGTTATCCAACTGCAAGGCCTCTAATTTTGCTTCCAAAAGTAGAAGAGTTCTTCTCTCCTTATCATACTTGCCTCAACTCCATCATTTGACATACTTCATAAAACCTCTACTATCACAAGGGCAAGGCTTGGGGTAGTCGCCAACGGTCAACCCTGTGACAGTAGGTTCATCTCTGCCCACCATTAAGGTAGGGAGTGGGCATCCCCGAGAGTGCTTATAGCCCTTTTCCCCTAGGGTCCTTCCACGGTTTGGGGGCCCTTCCGCATGGTGAAGGGCGTGCTAGTCTGTCTCGGCCCTCCAGTGTCGCAGGTTCTAGGTAAGAGACAATTTTGTTTGCACTGTATTAGACTGGTTGATATACTTCTTTTCTTTGATAGGTTGTTTGTTTTGTTTGGCCTCCACTTTCCTTTCTTTGGACTTGAATCCTTATGTGTGTGTGATTTTGGTAGGGCATGGATTAGTTAGCTACCTAGATCACGAACGGGCTGATTTAAAGGATGAAGTTAGGGCCAAGCATATGCTCGCCTTCTTGGTGTAGAAAAGAGGTTGCACAGCTACAAACCAAGAAGTCTGAACCTGAGGTGATCCTTGATCAAGCTAACCGATACATACGATATAGCCGATCTACATGAAGACTTGGTCATCCTCAGTGAGGAGGTCGCTCAGGCAAGGGGAGTAACTACTCGTGCCCACTTTGAATTGTGGGTGCTTTAGGAAGAAAGAGTGTCAAGACAGGGAATGTCCTCCCATTCGGACAAGCGTTGGAGGAGGCGAGGTGACACTGTCGCGAGCTATCTAAGATAGCAGTGAAGAGCAAGGAGGCCTACCATTTCCTGGCACTTGACTTGAATGAAAGCAAAGGGCAATAGAGGAGCAATCCAATCACCATTCGACGATGGGATATACAAGAGACATTCCATGTTGTGTCTCAACCAGAGAGTCAAGGCTTGTGATATTCACATCAAGGAGTTGGAATTTGAGCTGGCTGGTTCGGGTGAGTAAGTCGTTTAACTTTCCTCCCAACTCCTCACTGCCAAGCCTGTTCGCAACAAGGATTTTGGCTATAGGTATGGGCTTGGCTTGGAAAGGTTGAGGACCTTCTTGTTAGCAAACCCTCAAACCAAACTGAGGACCCTAAACCTTGAGCTTTTCAAGCCCAACTACGCTTCTTGCTAGTACATTGATTCTTTTTGAAGGGATACCATGCCCAATGTGTTCCCAGCTCCCACTCATCTAGCTCCTTTAGCTTGGGCAAGGCGCATTTCTTTCTTGGCTGTACTAGTCATCATCTTTTGTTTTAGATTGATATTTTTTATAAATAAGCTGATTTTTATAAATGGAGGTTTATGCTTGTGCAAATTGATTGTAATAATGACCTCTAGGCATTTTGTGTTGTACATTTTGTATTTCAAGTGTTTGACATTCTTAATACTTTTCTAATCTCAAGTCTAAGGACTCGACATTGGTGGGTGAGGGTCACTTTGCGTGTCCTATTTCTTTTTCCTCACCACGAGTCTGAGGACTTGACATTAGTGGGTGAGGGTCACGCAGTTTGAAGACATGCACATCCTATTCCTCACCACAAGTCTAAGGGCTTGAAATTAGTGGGCGAGAGTCACGCAGTTTGGGGACTTGCATGCCCTATTCCTCACTACAAGCCTAAGACTAGGTCACCTACCTTAAAGGTTCTAGGCTTGACTATTTGGTTAAAGTAGTGCTCGATTCATCTTTTGTTAAGGGCCACTTGGGCCTCGGCATGGTCTAATTGCTCATCCAATAGGTCGAGGTGCTCTTCTAATGCTTTGTGTTCTGCCCTTGATCGAAATGTTGGATGCGGTAAGTTGGCAATGCAATCTCTACATGAGCCACAACCTCGTTTCTGTATGTCATGGTAAATGGGATTTCCTTTATTGGAGTTTTGGTTGTGGTTTTGTAAGCCCAAAAGACGCTTGGAAGCTCTTCTGCCCACTCTCATATTTTTTGTATAACTTTCTTCTTCAGGATCTAGAGTAGGGATTCATTGGTCGCTTCCACCTATCCGTTGCCATAGAGGTGTTCTAGGTAGGAGTACTTGAACTGAATTCCAAACTATGTACACCATTCTCGATAATTTTCTGAATCAAATTTCTATCCATTGTCTAAGATGATGCTCTGAGGGATCCTGAACCTGCATACAATGGCCTTCCAAAGGAACTTGGTGTTGTTTCTCGCTGTGATTGTCACCAAGGGTTGCTTCCGCCCATTTGGTGATGTAATCTATGGCAACGACCACCAACTTTACTCCTCCTTTCTCTTGTGGGAGGGTCCTACAAGGTTAACCCCTGATTGTGCAAATGGCAAAGGGGACATTATGGATGTTAGCTGCTCTAGTGGGCAATGTGATATTGGAGCAAATACTTGTCAATTCACTCATTTCTTGACAAACTCCTTAGCGTCCTTGAGGGCATTGGGCCAATAGTAACCTGCTTTCACAACCTTTTGCGCCAAACCCTTTCCTCTAGAGTGGTTCCTGCAAACTCCTTCATGTATCTCTACTAGGACGTATTGAGCTTTCTATGGGGAGACACACATCAATAAAGGGGACAAAAACCCCTACATGTAGAGAATTCCTACTAGGACGTAGTGAACTGTGTAGCTCTTCTTGTGATCTTCCTTGCCTCTTCCTTTTTGTTGGGAGCTCTCTAGTATCTAGGTATTTCACCACTTCTTGGGCCCACTCTTGCTCTCCTAGTCCTATCTTGGTGACCTTGATTCTGAAAACGGGGTCTTCTATTAGTTTTCTTTCGGCTTCCCATGGTAGGGTAGATTCTTCCATTCCTGAAGTTGTTTATGCTAATTTGTCTATTATGTTGTTGCTTCCTATTGGTATTTGTTTGATGCTAATGTGAAAAAACTGGTCACACTTCTCCCATGCCAACTGTAAGTACTTTTTTAAATTTTTACCTTTTTCACATACACTCTCAACAGCTGATTAACGACTACTTGAGAGTCTACCTTTACCTCGACCTCAGTAGCTCCTACTACCTTAGCTATCGAAAGCCTTGTTACAATGCTACCCATGCTTCATATTTGTCTTCATTGTTGATAGTTTTGAAAGTTAGTTTCACCATGTAATGGTGTTCATGTCCAGAGTCACATAGAGTCACTTATTATGTGGACCCCCTACTCCATTGCCCGCACAATAGGATGAGCCATTGGCGAAGACCTGCCCGAGCTTTCTAACTGGTACGGTTGCCACTTCTTCAGGAAAGTAGGTAAACTCGGTGATAAAGTCTACTAGGGACTATCCCTTCATCATTTCTCTTTATATATGAACAATGTCAAACTCACTTAGCTCACTAGGCGCCCAAAGGTGTCTAGTTTTTGTAACATCTTCCTTAGAGGGGTTTCTATCAAGAATTTGATAGAGTGAGCTTAAAAATATGGTCATAGCCACCTAGCATATGTTACCAACGCGAAGACCAACATCTCTATTTAAGGATATCTCGACTTTGTGCCATGCAGGGCTGGGCTCATGCAGTACGCTAGCTTCTTAACTGCCCCCTCTTTTTTTACTAGGATTGTCGACACGGCATAGGGTGAGACCGCCAAATATACATAAATCATGTCCAGTTGCTTGGGCTAGCTTAGTAGTGGTGGGCTGGATAGACACTACTTCAGTGCCTAAAAAGCCTGACTGCAATTTTAAAGGTGTACCTTGCGCAAGACCCTAAAAAATAGCAGGCATTTCTCTATGAACCTGGACACAAACCTGTTTAGCGCTGCTACTACTTCAGTCAATCTCTAGGTCTCACTGATGTTCTGACGGGGCTTCATATTATGATCGCTTTAATTTTCTCCGTATTAGCCTCTATTCCTTTTTCAGACATTATGAAACCTAGAAATTTGCTCGAGTTGACACCAAAGGCACACTTGGCTAGGTTCAACTTCATTTTGTATTGGCGTAACATGGCAAAGGCTTCCCTCAAGTCCTCTAGGTTCTAGGATGGCTCTTTACTTTTAACCAGCAGGTCTTTGATGTATACCTTCATACTTTGCTCAATCTGCTTCTTGAACATTTGATTTACAAGCCGCTTATATGTTTACCTTACATTCTTCAAATCAAATGGCATGACCTGATAGTAGTACAATCCTTGGTCTATTATAAAAGAGGTCTTCTCCTCGCCTATTAACTTCATTCGAATCAGGTTGTACCCCAAATAGGCATCCATGAAACTCAGCATCTGATGTCCCGCTGTGGAGTTAACAATCAAGTCAATCCACGACAGGAAAAAACTATCCTTTGGGCATGCCTTATCAAGATTAGTGAAGTTCATGCACATCCTCCATTTTTCATTGGACTTTTTTACTATCACTACATTGGATACCATTTTGGGAAGTGAGCCTCTCTGATAAATCCTGTGGTGAGTAGTCGATCTACTTCTTCAGCTATGCTACATACTTCTTCGTGCTGAACAACCTCCTCTTTTGTTGGAATTTCTTACTGGAGGAGTCGATGCAAAGGTGATGCTCTATGATTGTGTTGTCTATCCTAGGCATTTCTTTTATGGATCCATGCAAATACATCCCTATATTCAACTAGGAGTCGATTTCGTGCCTCTCGAATCTCAGGCTGGAGCCTAGTGCCAATCTGTGTTGTAGTCTCTGGTCATTCTGGGTGTAACATTACCAGCTTCAGTGGCTCATTCACTTCTATTTGCTACAAACTTTCTTCATCCAACATTTCCATGTTACGGTCGAGGACCGGTAGTAAGGGTGGGACTTCGCTCTTACTCTAGCTTTCCATTGTGTAGATGTCAACTCCCCCCAACTCGAGCTCTTGCACATAAAACTCCCGAGCTAGGGCTTACTCGCCCCAAACCTCTCTGATTCCCACTTTAGTCTAGAACTTCATCTTCAAATGGTAGGTAGAGGGATTCTTGACTACTAAGAAGTCGGTCATCGTGGTGGCTGTTTGCAACCCCTTCTCGGTCATGACCGGTAGTGTTATTGCACCTAGGAGTTGTACTACCTCCCCGGAGAATCCCTTTAATGGTGTGGGCAATGGTTGTAGTCTATTAGGGTCAATGCCCATCTTGGTGAATGCATCCCAAAAGAGGATATCTCCTGAGCATAAAGTCTCCTAGTGGTGTAGTTGGTGACTAACAATGTTACCACCAATACATCGTCATTAAAATATAGGACTCTTTCACAATCTTCTTCACCAAAAAAGACGCTCTTCGAGCCCTTTCGCCTTGGTTGCTTAGGTTTTCTGTCTATCATGTATAATTCCTTATATCTCACCCTATGAGTATGTACTTTTCCTCTAGATGTAGAGATTCCTCCTCCAGCAAACCCTTATACTATTCTACAGATTTCACTCATAGGTGCCTCACTGTGACTTGGATTCTAACGGGGAGCATCTCGATCGTCTTCCCTTATCAGTCACCACCTTTTTGGGCTCTTGCTTCATTGGTTATTTCAGTCTCGCTTTCGTTTTCTATCTAGATGCTTGCTTCACCAGCTCTTAATGCTCCTCAACTAGCCATTCCAACTTGCTTCTTCCCTATAACTCCTTGACTCTCCTTTTCATCATATAACAGTCTTCCATCTAGTGGATGTTATTCAGATGATAGGTATAGAAGCATTGTCTTTTCCTCACTACCTTCTATTGTGTTGGCTTCGGCCAGTTTTCTTCAAGTCCTTTGTTTGCTCGATCGCTGAGGGTCCTTTTCCTCTTCTTTCATCTCGCCTTCATTAGTGTAATTTAGGCTTTTAGTGTGTCTTTGGCATTGAAAAAGTTGTCGACTCTATCCATGAACTCTCTCAGGGTTGATGGAGTTCTCCGCACTAGCTCTACCATGAATGGACTTTGAGGCCATATGCCTCCTAAAAGGGCTGCAAGTGTAATTTTCTCTTATTGATCATCAATGGTTAATTGCTCCTTGTTGAACCGGGTGAGATATGTCTTCAGGCTTTCTTCTTCTTTCTACTTGATGGTCAAGAAGTATGTTGCAAGTTGTCTTCACTCCTACTGGCCATGAATTGCTTAGCTAATTCTTCAAAGCTATTAATTGTAATGCTCTAACTGTCGTTTCAACATCAATGGAAAAGCTTGACACGCCATCTCTCCTAGAAATCTATGGAGGGTCATGTGTGCTTTAAAACTCTCTAGGTGATCTATTGGATCTTAGGACCCATCATACAATTCTATATACGGAACCTTGGATTTTGGCAGGAGTGGCATGGCCATCACCTTTGCACTATAGGGTAAATCTGTGAAGTTAAGGAGTTGATCGACCAAGGATGACCCTTCCATCTTCTTGGCCATCTCCTTATATTTATCAACGAGATTGCGTACTTCGTCTAGTTCGTCATGCTACTTTTTCTTTTTTTGCTTCTTTAGCGTTCATTCCACTTGCACTATGTGCCTCTCCTTCTAGTATTTACCATGGTTTGACGTAGCACCCTCGCTGTAATTTTGGTCTCTCCTTTTAAGGCTTTGGTTTTCTCGCTAGAGAACCTCCACTACTACACCCATCTTCTTCATTTGCTTTCCATTTCCAAAAGCTGTGCTTCCATATTTTTGGAAGTGGTTGTGTGTGAGCATGTCATAGCAGGCATGTGAAACCACGTTGAAATGTCTTTAGCAATTCTAATAGATCCCACAAACGGCACTACTGTTTTGAACATGTTTCACTACCAACTAATTTTGTCTGCTTACCTGTGACAAGAAAAGCTGGTGGCCTATTCTGGCTAAAACACCTCTGATGAATATGTGTGTTTGTGTGTGTGTGTGTGTGTGTATTGCCTTGCAATGAGAGATCAGAAAATTACCTTGGATTGCTGATATTGGTACTTTATATATGGGTAGATTATTACTGTTAAGGATAGTTCAATCCAATCTCATAATCTCGGGGTCTTGAATACCAAATTCTTAGGATATATCTTAATAAGGAGAGAACTAACATATCGAGGATAAGCATCTCGAATATCCTGTCGTTTCCTTAGGGGTAAATATCTTTGACTGGCAATAGTTACAATATTAACTCCATTGGACAATATGATCTCTAGGGGCGAGCATATATGTGCCCTTGACTATCTAATTCCTTCGGGCCTCTTATTCGGGCTTCTTACTTAGTACATTTGGGCCCATCAACTAGGGGTAAAAGAGTCTCTCCAATTAGTAACTCACATCAACACAATACCAATCTAACTAATAAACTTCTAAAGCTCAACTATAGCTCAAAATGAGCATAAATAGCACATCAATCAAAATAGTCAAACATGGTGTCTCGGGTTTATAAATGACCAGAGCCAAATGCCTAAAACTCGCTATTCCCAACACATTGGAACACCTACCCACATTTTCCCCATCATTTGCTCACAACTTCACCAACAGGGGTCCATCCAAACACCCACCAACCATGAAATCTCTAAATCTACAATTTCCAGGAGACAGCCCAACTTCTCGTAGCCACCAATAGTACAATTGACAAAAATTAAAGTTTGATTACAAGGCTAACACTCGAGGGTGCCTTACCCAAAACTCATTGCAGTGGATTTGTTAAATTCGAGAGTAAGGTGGTGCTGTCTAGGTATGCTCGAGGTGCCCTATGACATTGACAAGAAGATGGAGATGGAATTTGAGATGGTTTAGGACCATACAGAGAGGGAGAGATTTCGAATGGAGTGAGCAAGAATTAGACAAAGAGAAAGAGAGAGTAAAGCTAAGACATACCTTGGTGGCAGGGCAATGTGCTACTTTAGCGGCCTTTGTTGATCACCTAGGAAACTAATATCAGAATTTGGGGGGGGGGGGGGGGAGAGAGAGAGAGTGACAAATCTCTAGAAATGAAAATGGAAAATCAAATTGCTCTCTTCGAGGGGAGCTCCTTTAGGAAAAATGGGAATAAGGGAAGAAAGAAAAAATATGAAAATTCGCATTAACATTCTAGAATACTCTACCACACAATACTACTTCCGCATATAAGCTGTTAGGTATGTAACAACATAACTCATGGCCATGGGCCGATACAAATAAAAATGCTAACAAGGAAATAAAGACTAACAGACTCCTTACTGAGCAATAGGCCCGAAATAGACTTCTAGCCCATTACACCTAATGATTGAAATGAAAGATAACAAGATAAAGAGGTGAGGCCCCAATGAAAGCACGACCCCTTAGTGTACTTCAGCCAAAACTAGTTGACTTGGTCAAACCTTAGTGTAACTAACCCTTAATTGTTTGACCTGTTGGCTTCTTCTCCAACTTCCCGATTCTTCAACTCTTTTCCATGGAACCCTTGATCTAGTTGATGAAAACTCCCCCTCCCCCCCCCCCCCCCCCCCCCTCTTCAAAACACCTTGCTCGCAAGGTGGGAAAATTCTTCTTTCAACTTGGAGTAAATTTCCCAGGTGGCATCGTCTGTGTCTTAGCCTTGCCAACAGATGAGCAACTCCACCTTGGCTCGGTTCCAAGCCTTGGTCATCCGAAGGGCCAAAATCTCCTCCAGCTCAGGCCTTAAGATTCCTTGGTGATCTACGAGAGAGAGGGTTGGCATGGTGGTAGTGAAGGAACCCGACTTCCTCTTTAATAGTGACACATGAAATGTGGGATGTATCCTGGCAGATTCTGGCAGATCCAAACAATAAGCAATGCTTCCCTCTTTTTGTAATATTTGAAATGGACCAAAGAACTTTGGGGCTAGCTTGAGATTCCTTCAAAAAGTCAATGTAGTCTATTAGTAGAGTTTGAGTCTAAGATAGACCCACTCCCATTCTCTGTATTCCTATTCTCTCCTTTGCAAATCTGATATTTTTTCATTCATTCCTTGGCTTTTTGTAGGTTATGTCTAAGCATGTTCGATATCTGGTCTCGGGTTCAAAGGGTGTCTCCAACAGCTTCAACACCATCTGTGCCAAGTATATATTCGACCCATCTAGGAGGGGGTAGCCATATAGGGCTTCGAAGGGAGTCAATTTATTAGAGAGGTAGGGAGTGGGATTATACCACCATTCCTCCAAAGGGATCCAAGCTGACCAATCCTTCGGCCGATCTCCTGAGAAACACATGAGGTAATTCTCAATGGTCTTATTTACAACCTCTATCAGCCCATTGGTTTGGGGATGATACATAGTTCTAAGTGACATTTGAATCTCCTGTAAACTAAAAAACTCTTGCCAAAGATGGCTGTTGAAGGTTTTGTCTTAATCAAAGACTATAGAGATGGGTAGGCCATGAAGTTTTAAAATGTTCTTTAGGAATAGGTTGGCTATCTCTTTAGCAGTATATGGGTGTTTGAGAAGGGTCACATAATTGTACCTGGTTAGCCTATCTACCACAACCCACAAGCTAGAAAACCCATCCAAGTTTGGAAGGCCCTCCACAAAGTCCATAGTGATATGGGACCATGGTTGTGTGGGTATATGGAAGGGCTGGAGTAGCCCACTGGTAGAGGTATTAGTGGCCTTGATCCTTTGGCATAAGTCACAACCCCAAATAAACTATTTAACATCCCCTTTGAGACCAGACCAAAAAAAAAAAAAAAATCTCTCCTCACCCTTTGGATGGTTTTATCATAACCCGAGTGCCTACCCAAGGGGCTGCTTTGGGCAAGTTCCAATACCCTTTTTCTTAAACCCTCATTTTGGGGTATATAAAGCCAATTTTTATACATTAGCATACCAGACCTCATAGAATATTAGCTCCCAACTTGTTTTTCTGAAATTGAGAGATAAATGATTGTACCTAAAGGTCTTCAACATTGGCAGCCTTGAGATCATCCACCCAATCCACTGTAGGAAAGGAAATCAACATCAAACTCCCTTCTTCTTCTTTCCCTTTTCGGGACAATGCATCAGCAGTTCTATTCTCCAAACCCTTCTTGTATTCTACAATAAAGTCATAACCCATTAGTTTAGAAATCCATTTCTGCTAAGTAGGAGTTCCCATCTTTTGGTCTATGATGTGCTTGAGACTTTGTTGGTTGGTTTGATAATGAATGTCCTCCCTATAAGGTAAGGCCTCCACTTGACCACTGTAGAAACTAACGAATGTAATTCAGTTTCATAAGTGTACAACAATAGCGCTCTTCCCTTTAGGGTTTGGCTAAAAAAGGCAATAGGTCTCTCTCAAGTTGCATTAGAACTGCCCCCAATGTCCAAACTTGATGCATCACACTCAATAGTGAATGGTAGTGTGAAATATGGTAGGGTTAGGACTGGTGGGCAAGTCGCAACCTCCTTTAACTTAAAAAATGCCACCTTGGCCTCTTCACTCCACTAAAAACAACCTTTCCTTAGCAGTCTTGTTAGGGGTCCAACAATCTCCGCATAACTTTTTATAAATTTTCAGTAATAGCCTGTCAAGCCTAGAAAACCGTTCAATGCCTTAACGGATTCAAGTAGGGACTAATCTCTCATAGCTTGTAACTTTTGTGGGTCGGCCCTAACTCCTTGGGCAAAAATTAAATGCCCCAAGTATGAAATCTCCTTGCACCCGAATTTGCACTTGGATTGCTTGGTGTATAGTTGGTGCTGCTTTAATGTTTCCAAGGTGATCTTCAAGTGGTCCACATGTTTAGCTTCTGTTCTACTGCATACCAGTATATTGTCAAAAAACACTAAGATAAACTTCCCCAAAGGGCATCACTAAGAACTCAGTGATACTCATGGGTTCTAAAGGCTGTCTTGTGCACATCCTCGGGTTTAACCCATATTTGATGATAACCAAATCACAGGTCTAGCTTAGAGAAAATTACTACACCATGTAGCTCATCCATCAACTCTTCCATAACTAGAATGGGAAACTTATCCTTTATGGTAACCCCGCTTAACCCGTATAATCAACGCATAATCTCCATGTTCTGTCTACCTTCCTAACCAACAATACCGGAGAGGAGTATGGGATTTGGCTAGGTTCGATTAATCCCAAGGCTAGTAACTCACGTACTATCCTCTCGATCTCATCCCTTTGGAAATAAGGTTATCGGTAGGTCCGTATGGAAATGGGTTTAGTGTTTGGGATGAGATTTATGGCATGGTCATGGGTTCTAGTAGGGGGAAGGCCTTTGGGTTCCTTAAACACTGCTTTAAAATTTTTTGTGTAGCTGCTGGTATCTCACTGCTCTCCTCCATGTTTCGTCCTTTTTCGTCCTCCAACATATGCAAAGAACCCCTCTAGATTCAAGCTTGTTGCACTTGTTGATGATTCCCTCTTCAATGAGCTTAGAAGCTATCAACCTGTGTATGTTCACTGCACTGCCCCTATAAAAAAAACTCATAATTAATTTCTAGAAGTCCCAATAAACTATTCCCAAATCCTGTAGCCATTGAATACTTAGCACCATGTCACATCCTTCTAAGAAAACCACATGCACATCAACAAGAAAAATAGTCCCTTGAATTTTCAACTTCACTCCCATGCACTTCCCTTCACTAGGAATGATTTCTCCACTAGCCACTCTAACTCTCACGTTTTTAGTCAAGTTGAAGGGCAGTTTCACCTTTTTTAACACTGTAGGATCCAAGAAATTATGGGTGGAACCCATGTCTATCAAGATGGTTACACATTGTGTTCCCACCCTTCCCATCACTCTCATGGTTTTGGGATTTTGGGATCTTATTAAAGCAATGAGAGATATCTCAGGGTTCTCATTATTTCACTGTCACCACCTCCTCTACATACTTGATTATCTTCTCTTCCCCACAATCTTTAGGTTCCTTCTCAAAAAGGGCTTCTTCTAAAAGGTACAGTTTGGGGTTTTGACACTTGTGCCCCAAGTTCCATGTAGCATCACAATATTAACATAGCGCCTTATCACTCCTATCTTTCATTTGCTGTTGGTTTGTTTTTCTAGATTTGTAGGTTAGGCGGCACTATTTTGGTAGTTTGGATTAAGGGTAGATTTTGTTTTTTCAAGATGCCATGGTCAGGGGGATAGTTTAGCCCAGATCTTTTGTGTTTTCTGGCTAGGTTCAAGTTTCCCTCTTATGACTTGGCTAGACTATAAGCAAATATAAACTTTTGGGGGTTAAAAAATTCTAACTAGGACTCTAATCTCATGCCGTAACCCACTTAGGAGGCAACCTAATTTATATTGGTCAAACAACCCTCTCAACCTATTGGATAAGGTTTCAAACTTATCTTTGAATTCTTCAACTGTTGTCCCTCCTGTCTTAACCAAGTCATGGATTCCAAGGGATCATCAACACTTGGTCCAAATTTGACCAACAGTGCATTGACAAATACATCCCAATCAGTCATTTGTCCAGACCCTTCTAAGTCCTAGAACCATGTTAATGCCCTTTCCTCCATATGAAATGATGCTAACCTTAATCTATGTTGTGGCAGGGTATTATGGAAGATGAAAAAATGATGTATCTTGTAGATCCATCACGTGGGGTCCTCTCCCTAAAAAACTAGAAAATCCAATCTTAATGTCCGTGCATGCACATCTCCCCCATGCCTTGGGTTCGGTTTCCCCTTTGCAAAGGAAGGCCCTGATGATAACCCACTAGAGCTGCCATTTAGGGGTCTTTTCTGCACTTCCAAAGTCATGACTAAAAGCTACTACACAATAGCCTCATTTTGCCTTTTCAGTGAAAACATTTCAATTTGTAGGGTGTGGTGCTAAGCTTGTAGGTCTTGATGTTGAGTGTCTTTTGATTTCTTTAGGACATTAAGCCCATTTTGTAGCTGTGTCAATCTTGTCTCTTCTGCCATGGTTAGTCTGAAAAAGAAATTTCACAAAGACCGATGTCTCCCTGACATTAGTTTGTAACAAATCTCTAGAAATGAAAAGGAAAAATTAGATTGCTCTTTTTTAGGGGAGCTCCTACAGGAAAAATGGTAAAAATGCAAAGAAAGAAAAATATGAAAATTTGTATTAACATTCCAAAATACTCTACTACATGGTAAAGCCTCTACATATAAGCTATTAGATGTGTAACAACATATGTCATGACCATGGGCCGATACAGATAAAAAGGCTAACAAGGAAATAAAGACTAGCAGGCTCCTTACTGGACTCTAGGCTTGAAACAGACTTCTGGCCTATTACACCTAATGACTAAAATGAAAGATAACAAGATAGAGAGGTGAGGCCCCAACAAAATCTTGAACCCTTAGTGTCCTTCAGGTTGAACTAGTTGACTTGGTCAAACCTTAGTGTAACTAATCCTTAGTGGTGTTGACATGTTGGCTTCTTCCCCAAACTTCCCTATTGTTTAACCCCTATCCATGGAACCCTTGATCTGGTCGGCGATAGAGTGAGGCATGGACAGAGAGAAAATGAGAGCATGAGAGAGATATGGATGGACCTACTAGCAGGGTGATTCAAAATGAAGACGGGAAAGAAAAGTGGCAGTGGAAAAAGAAACGTAGAGGGGTGAAGTACTACGATGACCTAGTCTGACAACAATGGCTTGGCAACACAGAGAGGAATGGAGAGTTGGGATTTTGGGGGAGGAAAGGGGGGTGCATGCAGAAGGTTTAGGAAAAAAAAAGTAGGGCTTTTTTCTTGTGAGGTAATTGGGCCTAGGCGCTAGATCGTTAAATATAATTTATAGCGATAATAATTTTACAATTTGATAGATCATGACATCAAGCTATACTATTTTGTAGATTTTATTTATGAAATTTTTTTATGGTTAAAATATTTCTCTTTATGAAAATATAATTGTATATGAAATAATTGTCAATGGATCGAGTCTTCCTTGTGCCACAATAATTCTAATTAAGGAAATTGCGACTAGATTTTCTACATTTGACTTTTCATTCTCTTGCAATCTGCTTTGCTATTGACTGGTAAAAAATTCAAAGAAACGGGTCAGTTTGGTCATCTTTCAAATTAATTCCACAGCAGTTTTCAAAACATTTCCATTAATGTCAACAATAAAATTTCTAGGGAATTAAATGATGGTCCATGGACACGGCGGCTACCCTTGTGAGTTCATACACAACTATTAGATGAGGTATGAGAGTTTTATGACAGAAACTTCTCGAAAGCTGGGAAAGAGAAACAAAAGAGCGAGTGGTGGAGGCTTGATTGCAGCTAAAGGAAGAAAAGCATCCACACATAATTGCTCATTTCGTAAATTAATGCTTATTAATGGCTAAGCACTTATTGTATACCCCAACCAAGAGCCCATTGTGCAGCCTCTAAACCACCAAAATAAGGGAAGAAAGAAGATACAAAACACAAGTACGTAACTGAAAAAAGACTAAAAAGCCGGCAAAAAAGTAACTTAAGCATGGGAAGGCCCCAGGCGGACAGAGTCGAGGCAACGAGATAAGAATACTTAACTTCTAAGCCACCAACCAGGGAATCAGGGACCAAGAAACCTCAACTCCATCTTTCCAATCTCTTCTTAATTATTTTAGAGATCACTAGAATTTATAAAAAAATAAAATCACTATATATACATAATGAATTTTACTTTTAAAAGATAAATGGTATACGTCTTATTATCGAACTACGTAAATTCATTATATGATATATTGGCATCCTGGCTTAATGAGAAAATATATAGATATTCATAATGAAAGATGATAAAATTTAGAATAATAATTAGAAGTAAAAGAAATATTTGGGTGATCTTCCCCAGCTGGATCCAACAGTCAACGTGCTCACAAGTAGCTTGCCGATAAGTTGAAAGTCCCAATCAGGGGATCCATCCGTTACAGGCTTTCAGGAATTTTGTATTAAACTAATTTAGAAAGGGACATATCTGTACGTGGGTGGTGGGAGGAAGCCATACATACGCGTCCAAGACGGGTATACACCATAATTAGTCTTGATTCACATCATTTTTTCTGTGTGGAGATAAAAATAACATGACTCGTTTATTATTTTATTCTTTCTTCATTCGCATTGCAAAAACCCAAAACAATGGTTGTGAGATATCTACAGCTGTCTAAAAATTCACTTTATAACATTAGAACTAAGGGTCTAAATCGGTCTAGTCCAATCGGAAGAAATTTTTGATCCATCATGTTCTTCGGACCGGTATTTATCGTTCCGGTCCATTCAATTAGACTCAACTATTTTTTTTTTCCTTCTTTTTTTTCATATAAATTAATAAAAAAATTTATTTAAATTACTAAATTAAAATTAAGTAAATTATTAATGTGGATTAGGTTACTAACTCATTAAAAAAAATATTTTATATGGTCAATAATAATAAATTAGATAAAAATTACATCATTAACTTATATAATTATTATATAAAAATAATATATTAAATTATTATAAACATATAGGAGTCTAGTCCATTAGGTCTAGTCTGGTCCGAAATTTATAGATCCCGAAACCAGACCAAATAGCCTTAGTCCACAATTTATTAGATTAAGACCAACCAGTCTAAAGTTCTATCCGATCTGATCAATTTTTTCTATCCAAACCGACCAGCCTACACCCTTAATTAGAAGGCTTACTCTAAAATTCCTATAAGAAATTAAGATTTATAAAATATTTTAATTTTTTAGCCAAAGGAATACCCTTATATTTAATACATTTAAGATGGACATTATCCTTAGCAAATTTGCATTTAATGAGGCTAGCTTGAGAACACGGGAAAGAAACTTTAATAAAAGAAAAAAAAAATGATATTTGTACTCCACATAATTTTTTTAAAATAAATAAATATAAGACTTACATAAAAAAAAATAATAATAAATTTTTAATAATAGACTCAACATCTTTTCAAAATAATTAAGTAGTATTTATATATTATACAATTATATGTAATATTATTAAAAATAAAAAAATAAAATAAAGATAGATCGCATTAATTGGTCTTGAAGGTTGTACATATGCTGCATCACAGCAAGGTTTTCTTAGGGATGAAGTGAAAGGGTGAATGAAGTAACTTCATGCAAATCGTGGTGAGGACAGATCGGAATCATCGGATGCCTTTATTTGCATCTTCTTATAAATTTCTCTCAACTTTTTCTCGCTGTCTTTTCCGAGAAAGTGAGCACAAAGCTACCGTTCCAACCAAAACAAAACAAAGTTTTGGACTCCTTCAGCGACGCGACTTGGACGCAGTCATTTGGCGAAACTCAAATGGCACAGAAAATAAAATCCTCCCCAGATGACAATACTACCCTCCCTCAGCCAAAGTCAAAATCGGCAAAGGTTAACACGACACATGTGACATACCCTTCCAAGTTGAAACTTCAAAGAGCCAAATTGCAACAGTGTCATGAAATCTCCGCCAAAGTTGTGGGTGTGAGTCAAAACTAGGAGAAAGTGACGGTAATACCCTTGTTATAGGCAATGCTCAAGCCAAGTCAAAAACATTAAGCTCTGCCAAATGAAATGAAATGCCCCTGTCAAACTTCTACGAAATTGAGTGGCAATTGCAGCCTTGCAGAATCATAGCCGACCAGCAAATTGCCTGTTCTTGCGCTGTCATCCATTGGGAAACCACACCTTGCTCCTTCCCAGAACCCCTTCTCTCCCTCTCTTATATATTATTCCCTTTCTCCTTTTCCCAATCCATCGCAAACCATATCCAAATCTCTTTGTCAACAGTCTCACCTGTCTCTAATATCTCAAAGAAACTATTTCTGGGTCTCTGAAAATGGCAGGAACTGGAAAGGGGGCTGTTTTCGAGGATCTGCTGCCTTTGATGGCTGACAAACTGGGTGGTGAGGGGCTGATGAAGGAGCTTTGTAATGGGTTTCAATTGCTGATGGACAGGGACAAGGGGGTGATCACTTTAGACAGCCTCAGGAGGAACTCCAAGCTTCTCGGTTTGCAAGACTTGAAGGATGACGAGCTTGAGAGCATGATGAAGGAGGGCGATTTTGACGGTGATGGCGCTTTGAATCAGATGGAGTTCTGTGTCTTAATGTTCAGACTGAGCCCTGAGTTGATGGAGGAGTCTTGGTTCTTGCTTGAGGAGGCCATGGAAGTGGATCTCAAGAACAATAACGCTAGATATTGATCAAGAATTGATATGGCCAAGGCAGCATTTTGCCGATAGAGACCTGATCAAATAACACCGATTTCATATCATTTCTTTTGGAAGAAATAGATTGTATCTTTTTTTCTTCCTAATTGCTTTGTTTCTTGTAAAACAATGGCTTGGCATATTGTTCCCTTAATTTCTGACTTTACCGTGGTTTTCATTTTCTTCATTGTTATTTCTATCATTATTTTCTTTCAACGATACTTGAATTTTCAATGAAATGATCGATATACAACACTGGCATCAATCCTGGAGGTCAGTTCTGCTGTCTCCAGCCAGCTTCCCTACGGATAACATTTATTTTAATTCGCTGAGTTCTATATTATCTTTGTTAAAATATTAACATATTTATAATAAAATATATTCATAATATTCCGGTACATGTACGCTAATATAATTTATTATCTTTTATGAAACTAAAAGAAAAATGATATTGCAAGAGAGAGAATATTGCAAGAGAAAAAATTGTTATTCAAATACAAAATTTGATGATATATAAGTGACTGATACTCATATATATAGGAGTATAAAGGAGTAGGTATAGCTTAATAATCTTAATTAATGGCTAAAGATTGGTCTTCATTGATAGCTTCAATAGTCTTAATTAATGGCTAAAGATTGGTCTTCATTGATGGTTTTAATGGTCTTAATTAATGGCTATGTATGGTCATACAATAAGTTTATAACACTCCCCCTTTGGATGACCATACATAAAGAATATGTCTCGTTAAAACCTTGCCAAGGAAAAATCCAGTGGGAAAAAACCAATGATAAAGGAAAAAGAGTACAATATTCATATATATTGCCAAGTGCTTTAAGATTGTCTCATTAAAACCTTGCAAAGAAAAACCCAGTGGGATAAAACCTTAGCGAAGGAAAAAGAATACAATCAGCACAAGTTTTCAAGACATTACTTCTCCTGAAAAGTGTATGATAATAGGTTTTCAAGTCTTTGCATTCCAATGTTCTGTACAATATTCTTAAATATTGCAGTTGGTAATGCTTTTATGAATAAATCTGTTCGATTATCACTTGACCGTATCTGCTTGACATTAATTTCTCATTTCTCCTGAAGTTCATGGGTATAAAAGAATTTAGGTGAAATATATTTGGTTCTATCACATTTGATATATCCTCCTCTACTTTGAATAACACAAGCAGAATTATCTTCGTATAAAATTGTTGGACTATCATTAATCACTGGAAGACCACATTTTTCTTGAATATGTTGAATTACTGATCTTAGCCAAATGCATTCTCGACTTCCCTCATGGATTGCAATGATCTCTGAGTGATTTGAAGAAGTAGCAAATAGTGTTTTGACAGATCTCCATGATATAGCAGAATTTTCATAAGTAAATACATATCCAGTTTGACATCTACTTCTGTGTGGATCTAAAAGATAACCTGCATCCGTATATCCAACTAATTGTGGACTTGAACCATGTTGATAAAATAATCTCATATCAACCGTACCTCGGAGGTATTGAATGACATGTTTAATGTCATTCCAATGTCTTCGAGTTGGTGCGGAACTATATCTTACAAGTAAATTAACTGAAAATACAATATCAGGTCGAGTGCAATTTGCAAGATACATCAGGGCTCCAATTGCACTGAGATAAGGTATTTCAGGACCAAGAATTTCTTCATCATCTTCATAAGGACAAAATGAATCTTTCTGCTCATCAAATAATCGAGCAACCATTGGAGTATTCAGGGGATGAGTTTTGTCTACATAAAAGTACTTCAAGACTTTATAGTAAAATTTACCATATTGATTCAAGATCATTTTAACATTAAATTCACTACTCTTTTAGAGTTTTGCTCTTCTGGAGTTCTTGTAAATAACACAGTTAGTGAAAAATTCATCAAAATTAAACCGCCAACCTCCTTTTTCAACAAAAACGGTGGTAGTTTTTTGGATCAAACAAGCACCGCAGGATTTTTCAGCTCTTCTGTAATTGTTAGGCGCCGCAGAGCTATGATGCTACGTCTTTTGTCTCTTGTAAAGAGATGCTTCACGAGAGATGCTGTGAAGCAATAGAGGTGCTTGGTCATAATTTTCTCTATAAAAAAGATATTCAGCTCATATTCATTTAGATCTCATCTTCTTCACTTTTCTGTAATTATACTGCATTCTTACTCTACAATCTCTTTCTGCATTCTTACTCTGCAATGGCTCAACAATCTTCTCATGGCCAATATATGAGATATTCTGCACCTCGTTCATCAGCTGTTCCTATTTCTACCATAGGTGCTATAATGCAATACAATAATGATCTGACTAATAAGTCAGATAATGAAGCTATCTATGAGCTTGTGAGTCTTGGTACCCGATACTCATCATCCATTGTCGCATTTTCTCAGCGACTGCAATCTAAAACTTGTGGGGTTGACAAACTCTACGAGAATATTGTTATCCTTCAGCGACTTCTTCTGGAATCCAACATGAAGATAGGAGTAATAAAGCAAGAGAATAGGAATTTAAAATCCTTGCTTAAATTTTCTTTTCGATTGCCTGCTCCTTTAGATAAGGATGCCATGCAAATTCTTGAAGAGTAAGAGCGTTTAAAGAACGAGGAGAAGTGCCTCAAATTTTTGTAATTTTTCTTCGATATAATAAAATAATATTTCACAAATATTCATATTTGTGTTTCTATCTTCTGGTAGATGTTCTGTGTGCTCCATTTTATTTATCCTTTAATAATGCACACTTCATATAAAACCCGTAATATGAATCTGAAATACTACTTGCATTTAAAAGATGGTATTCCAGAACTAATAATACCATTCATTTTCCCCTTGAAGTCACAAGGGTTTCAGATTCATATTTCAAATATTTGCAGTTTTCATGAGCTCTTCTGGAGTCTCAATGACATTTAAATCATATATATAAACTGCAATAATAACTTGTTTCCATTTGCGTTTGGATTGTTTTAGATCATATAAGGATTTTTGAAAGTTGATAGAATATATATTTCTAGATGTATTCAGATTAGAAGCTTCAAGCATTTTTTATCTTTCAGGGATTTTCATATATATGTCATGATTCAATAATCCATATAAATATGTAGTTAATCATGCATATCCAAACTCTCGGTAACTTTCAAGCTAATAAAAACCTTCATATAATTTCAACCACTTTAAAAGCATATCAATATTGTTTCTTCGAGAAACCGACTTGTGATTTCTATATCACATTTTTAGATTAAAAATTTCAGGCATTTTATATCATATATATAAATATCCACTGATATTTAATAAACATCACTTCTTTAGGTGTTTGGACTTTGAGTCCATATGGATCACATTTTACTAGTGATTATCAATTCTACAGAAATTGTTTGCGAGAAACTGACTCGTGATTTATATATCACATTTTCATTTCCTTTATATAAATACCAATTGACATTCAATAAGCATCACATCTTTAAGTGTTTGGACTATAAGTCACGATGCATCATATTTTACTAATGATATCAATTCTGCAAGAATTGTTTCTTTCAAATTTGGCCAATATTTTACGTCGGTATTTTTCGACGGTTCTTGATTCACTTTCTCTATTACTTCTGGTAATGTCAATTGCCATCTTATATGAAAATACGTTGTCGACAACGATTTTATTTTTATCCATAATTTCTCAAATATTCATGAAATGTATCGAGGTCTCGTTATTTTCAGGTATATGTCCCTCTTCAAGGGAAGACATTTTCATGAAAAACCTCTTCAAGTGGCACTTTTCAGGAGATTTATACTCTTCAAGAGTTTATATGGAAGAATTTTATATAGAAAATTTGGATGGACTTTATTACTTGTTTTGTGGGTATGGCCTCTTCAGAAGCACTAAATTATTTGTGTCTTTCTCTTTCGAGATGCTTTATCTTTTGTATCAATATGTCTCACATGCTTGTGTACATGTCTTATGTTCATTAGACTGTTAAATTTCTTAATTGTCCTACAGGGATTTCAATCCTCGCTGGGATTTTAGCAGCTAGAATATGAGACATTCTTATCTTATTGCATCCATAATTTAATTATCATCTGAACTTCCAGTTCATCTATGATAATTAAGAGAATTATTTCATTTTATTTGCTTCTAACAAATTTTTCTTTCCACTTCTGATGGTATTTATAGTAAAAGAATCTTCTGGTTCTTTTATAGACGTCCATATAAAAATCATTCGACTTATCGTAATTAATTTTAGATGATCAAGATAATCATAAAAAGATACAAATATTTTAAATCATATCACTTTGATGCATCATAATATTTGATTCAATAATTGTATAATATCATCTCAAAGAGAAAGCTTATAGTTTTTCTAATATGAGCTTCTGGCCCGAAATCATATCACGTCCAATCTCTTGGTTTCTTGGAATTAAAATGCATCATTCTTTTCACTTCAGGTAATAAAATAATATAAATCTAATATCATTCACTTCAGGGAATGATGTGAAATTATTAGGACGTGACTAATGATTCCTTAACAAAAACTCATTATTTTGCTCAGCCACTAGAAAATCATATATAAATTTAGAATATATTGTGAACTTTTGTACTTGATATTGCTACTTTAGGAGCATACTCGATATTGCTACTTCAAGAGCACGTTCGAGACGTTCATTTAAATATATATTTTTTAGAGACTTTTCTCTACACAATTTCAATTATGTAACGTCAGGTACATTAATCATAATGAGCTTTTGGCACAAGATCCTTCAGAGATACTCAATTTCAATTCCAAGATGAATCTTATAATCAATAATTCATAGTAAGTATAAAAAGTAAATAGAACTTGTATATAAACTATGTGAATAAAAATTTACCACAGATATAACTAAGATGTAAACTATGTAAATAAATATAGAATTTTATCAAGTAATAATAATGAATATAATTTTTAATACTCACCTTGGAGATTGCAAATAATATATTGAAAAATTTACTTGAAGTATAAGACTACTAGCTTCAAAATCGTCAGAACCTTCGTGCTGATAACGTGTTATGAAAGTAAAAGAGAAATGATATTGTAAGAGAGGGAATATTACAAGAGAAAGCGTTGTTATTCAAATGCAAAACTTGATGATATATAAGTGAATGATACCCATATATATAGGAGTACAAAGGAGTAAGTATAGCTCAATGGTCTTAATTAATGGCTAAAGATTGGTCTTCATTGATGGCTTCAATGGTCTTAATTAATGGCTAAAGATTGATTTTCATTGATGGCTTCAATGGTCTTAATTAATGGTTATGTATGGCCATACAATAAGTTTATAACATTATCTACCATATTTAGTTTATTGTAAAATAAGTTTGTATGTTTATTTATTAAAATTTCTTTCTTTCTCTAACTTTATTCACCTATAAATAGGGACAAATCATGTTATATATTCAATAATAACTGAAAATAATAAAGATGTAGTTTTAAAATTCTCTCTCCCTCCTTCTTGTGTCTCATCTTTTTGTAAGGGTGAAAACCGAAGGACTCGGTACGGTTTCAATTTTGGACTGAAACCGTTCCAACATGCTGAAAATATATTTATCTCAATTGAAACCGACCATTAAAGGGAAAGTTTTCTTCTGGTTGGTTCGCTAGCATCATCAGTGGCACGATGAGAGAGAGAGAGAGAGAGAGAGAGAGAGAGAGAGAGAGAGAGGAATGAGGAAACATATTTTACAAATTAACTCGATTGATTCACAACAAAATCAACAAAATATCACAATATATCACATTTCACAAAATATCACAATTTGAGAGAGAAAGAGAGAGAAAGAGGGAAAGAGAACGACGCTGAGAATAAGAGGAAGAGAGATGCAGAAATGGAAGGAGATTCGTTGCCGTTGGAGGCTGGACTTGTTGTCGCTGGAGGTTGAGAGAGCTTTCCCTGAAAGTGAAAGACGTGGGTGTTCGTCAGGAGGTTGAGGAAAGTGATTTGAGAAATGGAAAAGAGGGAGAAGTGGGAACTGGAAGGACTGAAGGAGTTCAGCAGATAAGAAGAAAATGGAGAGGGGAGCCAAACGCAGTACTTAACCCTAAACATGAAAAGACGCCGTTTGGTTGAGACCAAATGGTGCTGTTTTTTTTTTTTTTTTTTTTTTTTTCTCATACTTTAAACAAAACGATGCCGTTTCAAATGAAATGGCATCGTTTTGTATAAGAAATATATAAATATATATATAATACAGAGTATCGACCGGTTTAGCAGTTTTCGCACGGTCTAAACCGGGACCGAACTGACCGAAACTTGGTTTTGCATATTTCTTCTCACCGGCCGACCGATTCTCCCTCAGTTTTGACCGGTTCTTGAATTCGGCGATCGGTCTGCATTAGAGGAGGTCGATTCAGCAGTTTTCTATACACCCCTACCTTTTTGTAATAGCTCTTGTTGTTTTCTTAACATTCCACCACGATTACTATATTGGTTCTATTACACTTGGTACTTACTAATTCCTCACACTTCCAACTCTGTATATGCTTATATTTTTGACACAATCAAAGCCATCGATTTTCTAGTATTTTTCGCAACATGTTTTTTTTTCATTTGTGATACGTCTCATATTCAATGTGTTATTTGATAGTTTTTTTTGTTCAGCACGTCCTCACTACCCTTTTTTCATGATCAATCCTATATATCAGGTTACTTCCATGCCATGTACGACTTCTATTAGCATTTTATTTGCAAAAATCATCACCATATGTAGCTTCCTTGTAATCTATTAGATTTTGTGTGAAAAATATTCAAATTTGGCAAGTCACATGCCCCCACGCGTCGCCTGAAGTTTTCTACCCACCATCCAAATGCGCCATACGCCACATAGACTCCTTCTATTGGGTCGTCAGCCAAATCCCACCTATAGGGGTCAAATTAGTAGCCTATAATTAGCTAAGAGATAAGGCCGAAAACCAAGCAAATAGATAAAGGAAGAGATTAGATAAGTTGACTCAGACTCCTAAGATGAAAGACACACAGAATCCTAAAATGAAAGAGATTCAGACTTCTAAATATAAAAATATTCACAAAATAAGTTGAACTCAATTACTCTAAGGAAATAGACTTCTATATAAAGAGGAGATCCCTCATAAATTAGACGAACTCTCCCCAGACTGTCGAGAGCCTCTCCACAAAAGCTCTCTACACCAAACTCCACCACACATAGCGACTCCCAAAGGATCTCCCTTAAATTCATCCATTGTATTGAGCGATATGTGAGCCATAAGAGATTGTAAAATTACCCATCATAATAGATTTCGCCCCCAAACAACTCGTGGACGTAAGTATTATGCCGAACCGCATAAATCCATATGTCTCTCTCTTTATTTATTTTTATTCGCTTATTTATTATTTATTATATGGATGAACGTAAAGAACATTGTATTGATGCCTGAATCACTATTGTGAGCTGGAAATGATTTTTTCTTCCCTTTCAGCCTGTTATGCAAATTAAGCAATAACACCACCCACCTAGCAGCCCACAACATGATCTTATTTCCAAATTAAAGATGACGTATGCATCATCATCTTGAGTTTGAGGAGATATTAGAATATTGAGCTTTCTATTCATCATTCGTACACACCACATTTTTTTTTTTTTTATTGTTCCTAAACTAATTAAACTCTTCTACTCATCATTCATATACCACACATTTGGTAAGAGAAAAAAAATAAAAAAATAAAAAATTTTATTTTATCGTGAAGATGATGAGTAAAATTGTATGTGGTGTGAAAATGATAAGTAAAATTTTTCTAAAATATTACGATACTTATGATATAATATATTCATAATATTCTAGCATATGTATGGTAATATAACTTATTCTCTACTATATTTAATTTATGGTATAAATTAATTAGTATCAATTAGTACTGTTGTTTTATTATATTTCCATTCTTTTGTTGGTTTCATTCATCTATAAACAGAGATAGACATTATATATGTATTCAATAACAACTGAGAATAACAAAGTTCTCATTCAAATTCTCCCTCCCTCCTCTCTTCTCCGTCTCATTTTCTCTTTTACGATATTTTCTAACAATCTTCTTCTTTCTCTGTGTAAGGACTATATTATCTCAAAAATTTTATGTGCAGTCATTCTTGTGGACTTCTTTGTACACTCCAGTGATATGATTGGTTGTGTATTAAAAAAAATTAATCCAGCCAATCATATTAGTGGAGTACGCAGGGAGTACGCAAAAGTAACTGTATGTAGCATTACTCATATTATCTTCTTGTACGTTTAACTTCATTCTTCACATTATCTTGGGCTAATGGGTTTGCTTTGCTGATTGTATTCGCCTATTCTGTAGTTAGCATTTCTTGTACCACTGTAATTGCAATCAATTCAAGAGAATCAGTCCATCTGTTCTATATAGGGGTTTAATTGGCCAGGTCCGGTCATCACGGATTGAAAATTTCTATCCATCATTTTTACCTAACCGGACCATTAGCTATCAGTCCGGTTGGTCTATAAATATTATTTTCATTATATGTATATAGTTAATAAAATTAAGTGATCTCTTTAATATTTTATATATAGTTAATAAATATTAAATAATTTCGTTTTATATATGGTCAATAATGATCCCTTTGATGTAAATTACATAATTAACTTATACAACTATTATATAAAATAATATATTATATATATAATATTTAAAATATATATATACACATTCGATCAGTTTTGATGTGGTACGGTCAAAAAACATCCTACACTCCAAGATTGACTAATAAGACTATCAGTATGGTTCAATCGATTTTTCCTGTCTGGTCGATTCTCTAGCTAATAGCCCTAGTTCTACTTATGCATCAATATCCCCGATGCTGTGATAATTGTCTAGGAAAGTGCATCCACAATATCATCATTCTTGATCACAACGGAGAAGGAACCCAACAAACCTCCGATTGAACAAATCAATGATCTAAGTAGCCTCGGGTCATATTATACAACTGTCTTATTTTGTTTAATAATGTAAAATAAATTAAGTGTTGATTTACATCTTATATTATATGAATATATGATGCATGTATCTTATAAAAAGTACTCCTCCGGCCCTCATGGCTCATGTTTGTACACCTCCCGACAAATTAGTATGATAAATTATAATTGCTTTCAATCCTGAACATGTCTAATTTTTTTAAAAGAGAAACTTCATTCTTGTTGAACCACCTAATTAACTCATTGATCTTGCATTATTAAATAATCATAAGTTCAAAATAATTTGAAAGTTCCTAATTATTTTTTACTTATCAAAAAAAAAAAATTGAAACTTATGTGAATAAATAATTTAAAACTCCGAAACACTCAATCAAAAGCTAGCTCTTTTTTAGAGTTTGTGATTTTGATTTGGATTCAGAGATGAGATAAGATGATTTTAGATGAAAGATGAAAGTTGAACAAAAAATTGTTAGAATATTATTTTTTAATATTATTATTGTTTTAAAATTTGAAAAAGTTAAATTATTTATTATATTTTATGTGAAAATTTGAAAAAATTGTAATGATAAGATGAGATAAAATGAAACGTTTTTCAAGTCCAAACGGAGTAGACAATTTATATTTTAGATTTTTAAAATGTGAAATTATCTTATGTATGTAGCTCTTTTTTCCAATATTTGTAGATATTCATATTGGAGTATGTAAATTAAAGTGGGTTTTACACCACAACCTGTCGTAAAGATTTCTCGTTTAATTAATTAATTTTATAAATTAAGATGCTAACAATGCCACTTCTAAATATTTTATTGATCAATTATTATACATGAACTAAAAGATGCGTTGCCATGGTAGTGCGTTGGTCAATTTGTAAATCAATTTTTTATTTTGAAAATAAGTTTCAAAGCGGGATTGTACACGAGCTCCTTTTTTTAAATGAAAAATTCTTCTTATCATCCTCATACTTCACACATCACATTTATTTTAATTTTTTTTATTTTTTTTATAATAATAAGATTCTTTAAAAAATAAACATGTTTTCGTCGAAATTGGTGTGGACGATCACCGACAAGATCCAGGACAAAGGAAACTACAGGGGAAAGAGGGAAATTATTTAAATACTATACCATCAGCACCTCAGACCAATCCTTTCTTATATATTTAAGACGTTGGAGTTTGTAGTTTAAGAATAATTGAGCCAGCTCTACATGGAGGGTAGCTAATCTCAATGCCTTAGATCCTCGCCACCTGTATCCGTTGGACGGACAGATAGATCATTGTTCAATTCATTCGCGACCCCCGTCATTATATTTTGAAAACTCTTAATGGAATTAGAAAATGATTAATGTTGATGGGGGCGATCTTCACAGAGTACATAAAGGTTGGTATTGTGATGGTTTTGCATGACAGCAATGGCATTGTAGTGATGGCAGCAACAGTCTCAAAACTTGAAGTGCATGAACCATCTACTATTGAATTGTTAGCCATTTTTAAGGGGTTGCAAATGTGTTTCTTTTGAGCATTCTTAAAATAGTTGTGGAATCTAATTGTTTACTTATTGTTCAGGAGCTGCAATCTACACAAAAATCTTCATCAGTGAATGGCAACTTAATTATGGAAGTAAAAAGTCTATGAGTCATTTCCATGAAGTGATAATTGAGCATGTATACTGAGTGGACAATGGTGTGGCCCATATTTTAACTAGATATGCATGAAATGTATTGGATGTTCAGATGTGGTGGGGCTCTGTCCCTGAGTTTGCTAGTCATGCCTTATGGTTTGATCATGCTATTATGTAACTGATGTTATGTCTTGAAATGAAGTTACTCTATTTATCAAAAAAAAAAAATGACTAACTTATAACTCTATTACAACTCTATTATAAAGCGATAAAGCTCGTATATGTGCTTAAACCCAATTTATTACAAAACTTTCAATCTCTTTTTTCTTCGCAATTTAGCAAATTTTGGGGCTTTAAAAAAATAATTTAAAGAATATAAGAAATACAAATTACAAGTTGTGACCCCACAATGGCAAGTTACCAAACAAAAAGAAAAAATATATATATATATATATATAGAACCACAATAATTTACATCCATCGACATTAAAAATTCCATAATAGTTGATAAGAAACTTTAATCATTAAACCAACTCCTCCGAATAGTTATTGATTATCATCAGCGCGCATATTCTCCAATCTCTTCATTGGATTTCAACAGAAAAGGAGCACAGGTTGTGGGGGCAATGAAGAGAGGGCGGCTAAGTTCAAAATCGACAAATAGGGAATAATGATACCAAAAACAACCTTAGTCTCTCTCTCTCTCTCTCTCTCTCTCTCTTCTTGGGTTTTGTGATTAGAATAAATTGGTTTATATTTGCTCTGCTACTTTTACTTAGCTTTGTTCGGTTATCGAAAAAATCTTGAAAAATTCCACTTACTTGGGTGAAGAAAAAAAGGATAACAAGTGTTATTTTAGTTTTACAGAGTCCATTACCATTGATATTTTTTGTTTCATATCGGTGTTCGGGTAATGAAGATATTGAAGATGAGAAATATTGTAAATATTAAAAAATATGAAAAAATTGATAAATTATTTAAAATAAATAAATAAATAATATTTAAATGATATAAAGAAAAAATATATAAGCTGTTATATTATATATTGTAAAAATCAATATTTAAATAAAAAAAGAGTATTTCTAATGGATTATGTAAAACCCATATATTTGTAAAATTTAAAAAAATTAATTCAAAATAACCCATTCAATGGATTATGTATTTTATCATTAATATCCAGTTTGCTACCATACCTTCTCTACATTTATAGAATATTGTACACATTTATATAAATATTTAATTCATTTCTCTCGTTACCTTTTTACTTTATACTTTATTTGAAATGAAAAAATGTATTAAAAGTATAATATTTACATAATATAAAAACATATAAAATAATTTATAATATATTATAAAAATCAGTATATAAAATTAAAAAAAAAATTCTGATATATTTGAAAAAATAAGATAAATATTCTATTGAGAGTGCTAAGAAGAAAAAAAAAAAAACAATTATGAATAGATTCCCAACTATTAGATAAAAAAGGGATAAATATAACGTCAGCAGTGATGTGAGCATAACATTCAACAAGGGTATACGCCTGGATTCTTTAATTTGTGCAAAAAGATATTATTTAAGATTTGTCCACGTGAAGGGTGACCCCCTGGTCGTGCTGACATCACTGCTGAGGCCATATCTAGATTTTTGTTTCTTTTACGGCCAATGACCAATTCACAGACAAGAAGCCATAGCCGCCGACGTTTGTGCTCACGTCCCTGTGGGGCAGTATGTTATGTTGAGTTTTGTTCCGAATAAAAGAATTTCGTATATTCATCTATATATTAATATTATAATTTTTATATTTAAAATTTAAATTAATATTATTTTTATTAAATTTAATTTTTTGACTAATTACAAATGCATTATTAATGCTTAAAATCATTTACAATTATATTTTTCCTTTTATGCTTCTTTCGACATGTCCAATTCACATTCACAGAGAGAGACAGAGAGTGGGGGCAATCCATACATGTACATAGTCCATTGCTGTACTTTTGACATTGATCCCACTTTTATCTTTTACTTTTCCTGGGCCAGAAATAAAAGGAATATCGACCCCACTTTGTACTCGAGACTTTTTCTGCCTATTTTCAGTGGGCCCTCCTCATTTGAGCATACAAGCAGGCCCAGAATCCTTTCTTAAGTCAATAGCCCAACAACTTCAGCTTAGCCCATAGAACAATACGACGATATACTATATATCGCTCCAGACTAAAGATGGGAATGATTTTGCAGCAGCTAGAAGAAAAGCAAATAGGAAATAATACACCAACAAATGTTGCTATCACAAAATACTAACGTCTAAAGTTCAAACAATACTTAAAGAATGCCGGCACGGTGAAAAGTCCATCACGAGAGAGATTGTTTTTTTTTTTTTAATACACTAGGGGAAGGGGGTTCGAACTAGGGGTACAATATGCGACACGACCCATTAACTCAATACGAACATGACAATATAATAACGGATTTGGATTTAGTCTTGACAGGTTATGGTCAAAACAGGTTGACTCGTTAAGACACGATTGTTTAACAGGTTGATAACTAGTTAACTTTGACACATTAAGAAAGTTAAAATTAGAATTATACATTTACACTAAAGTAACATTTTTAGAATTTTAATTTCATTATTTTATTATTTGGATTGTAATTTTAGAATTGTATTTAATTTTATAATCTTTATAGATATTGTGATTTTAACATTTATATAAAATTATATTAAATTTAATACGGTCAAACTAGTTAATTTCATATCTATTCAATCTATTTATATAAACGAGTTAACACAAGACGACTTGTTATGTTAATGGATTGTATTAGAGTTTGATATTTTGATACAATAAGTTTAATGGATTGGGTTCGGATTTATCCATATGGTATAATATGCATGCCTTAACAAGATACGAATACAACCCATTAACACGATTTAATTTGATACCATTAGTTTGAACCCAAAACCTCAATTTTGGAGATTAGGGAGTTATGCTAATCAAGTTATAGGCATTTGGCGGCACGAGAGACTTTTAATTTATGATAAACGTGAGATAATACTACTATACCTCCTAATTTATACTATTCATTTTGCTCCCTTGACTTGACTTGTGGTGACATGTCACTTATTAAAAAAACTAAAAACAGAAATAAAAGGGTAGAGAAAATCTTTTAGTCATCCTCTTTTGTGTTTTTGGGTTAAATCTGGTACCCAGATCTCATACCCGTAACCGGCTCGGGTAGGGACAGGTTGGGTGATGTGTTTAAGGACCGGGCGGAAAACTGCATCTGAAATTCAAGACCGGATTGGGAAATAATCCGCTCGGTTTGAACGGTGTTAGATATAGTAGCATTTTCCAACTTGAAAACAGCTCTAAATGTTTCTCGTGGCCACTTTTCCAGCTGGAGACGACCTTAGAATAAAAGTTTTCCATGCATCCAGAAAAGCTTTTTGTGATGGAAAATGGAAATCGAGTTTTGAGACGGGATATTACGTCACCGGCCAAAAACCTACTGTGTTTAGTGGAGACAGATAAATATCAGGAAGACAGCAAGCCCTGCATGCAGCTCTTTACAGATCGATCATAATATAAAAAGGGAATTATCCGTGCATGCCCTTTAAAACCCTAGCCTGCACTTTTCAATACCATGGATCCAAGATAGATCATGTCTTTTGCATCTGCTTGAATATGTTCCACCTCTTTTTAATTTCCGATATTATTCTATCTCCTAGTTTAAATATTAATTTGAATGGGTGGTGACACCCATATTTCTACATTCCTTTGCACTACTACATAGACAAGTTCGTGTTTCTCCATACAGAAACACTGTATCAATTGGAAGATTAGGTCATCCGTATCCGCTGTTATGATGGAAACACGTTTATCTCTATCTCCATATATTATCATGTTTACTTCCCAACTCGTACATTATCATAAATGCTTTCCACCTTTGCTAGACCGTTGGTTATGATCCACATATATTTATGAATATATATTCTCCCTCCATGAAAGCAAAGCATAAGATACAAAATTAACTCCATAAATTAATAAAGACAGAACTACGTACGCACTGACACTTTGTGCGTATTGAATTCATGTTGTCAAGTTAATATTCATGTTGCCAAACATTAATGGACCTACATGTTAGCCAAATCGACTACATGAATAGATGGCCAGAAAATCAATCTCATCACCACATTGGCCGGATTGGATTGGGCAAAACCTTGACGAAAGGTGCTTTTGGGATTTCAAGTTGGATTACGCGCTAGGGTTCCAAAATGTGCTTAGCTATGGAGAGCTGTACTGGCTGGATTTTTAATCACAAAACATGTCAATCCTTTTTCATCGGTTTCCTTTTATTGATCCATCTTGTCATGCTTTTCAGCTTTTGGATAAGTGCTATCCTGCCCAACATCATACAACATATCGTTAATCAAACGTATTATCGCTCTCATTTCTTTTAAATGTCAGTCACTGATCATGATTATATTCTCTTTTACAAAACTCGATTGATAATTGTGCCGGCCGTACGTCTCATATTGTTTCCGAGGGGGCGCTGCGAATTAGGCATGCAGCTCGCATGTGTATGTTCGTATGAAGTTCAAACCTATCGTTATGTTGCTAAAAGTAATCAAGATCATCGTTCCTACGTGCAACTTCTTTCTCAATGTCATTGATGATGATCTAGCTAGTACTCGACAAGTGGTATTTAATGATCTTGAGCTCTTCTCCTGCTCTTTAATTAAGGGTTGTAGATCAGTTCCTCTAAATCTGTTTCATAATGAGCGAGTTACCTATATATATTAGGCTAGTGGACTCTTGGCTAGGTTTGATGCTAGCTAATATTACTAATGACGGTCGAATTATAAGTTCCCAACAGTACGTACAATATGTTTGAAAATTAATACAGGCCAAATAATTTGATAGATTTCTGATGTTTTGAACAATGAAACTCACCATTGACGAATTTTATACGCCAAGTTCATTTCCAAATATCCTTTGCAATCGAAGGTAAGCTAAAATATTCACAATTTTGTCGCTAGAGAAGTTATATGTCGAATCACAGAGTTTTGTTCAAGTAAAAACTCGGTCGGAATATCTTTAATCAATGGATCACATTCAGAATTCACACAGTTTTCAATCTAACTCAACTTGGTGGTTTCTAATAATTTATATAATAAGATGTAGAAAATGTATGTAGAATAGGATCATGAACATATATATATATATATATACATGGGGATTAATTTGCATTGGTGCTTAAAGAGTAGCTATATATTGTGACATCATGTGTTAAAGGAGAATACATGAGTACTTTTGACGCTCTAACTAATACAGACATTTTTTACTTTGCACCTTAAATTATTGCTAGTACTGACATGTTGCATCTTTAAATTACAAAAAACAAAAGAAAGAAAGAGCACATGGCATAGTTTTGACTATCAATATCAATATAAGTGTAGAGTGGATATTGTAACTTTTGGTAGTTTGAAGGCGTTTTTATAAATGTTTATATTTATGTCGTACGTAAAATGCATAACATCTCTTGGTTTGTGGGTGAAATGTGGAAGAAAAACTTGTAACCTGAGTTGATTCTTTACAAATAGGTATGCATGCAGAGTATCGAAGTAGAAGAACGATCTCTCTTTCTCTACGATATTTACAAACAGTAAGTGATCACTTGCTGGAAATGATCAGAATGGATACATTACAAGAGCTTGTGTGGACAAGATGGAGCTAGCTGTTCATGAGCATGAGTACGCGCGCTAACGGACAACATATATAATGTGTTCAACCCACTAATTGCCTGCTTATAATTTGGTAATGAGAGGGTCCCTCCCATTGCTTCTTGATTAGTTAAAGATCAGAGTGCATGCATGTGGATAAAGTACTAGATCTAATTCAGTAAAACACATTAACACGTACGATCTCGACGCTCACGTAGTTGGCAGGAGTGCTGTAGTAATTAATAGTATCCTGGAAAGGTGTACCTACAGCTTTTATAATTAGCCAGACATTATGAAATTATTGGACCCAGAAAGTTGTCTTGTCTTTTCTTTTTCAACGAGCGGTTGAAATCAGTTCCCCCGGGGCCACGATAGTGAAAGGATATAAAAGATTGAAGGGATCACGTTTAGACAAAAAAGTCATCGAACAATCTATTATTTTGATCATAAGAAAAGAGAGTAAGAGACAGACTGAGAAGAAAAGTTTGAATAAAAGAGAAAGTTACAGAAAGTGTGAGAGAAGAAGTATATCTCTCGACATCGTGATCAAGAAAATGCAAGGGACTTTCCTCAGAAATCATATCGGAGAAATCCTTAGAGATATGGAATTTTCACCCATCTTTCTTCATCATTGATTGGATCGGAGCTTTCGGGGTTTTCATGTTAAGCTTGTGTCATTCGGTACGTTTAAGTGTCGGTATTGGGGATTGGTGATCGCTCGTGTAGACGTGTAAGATTTGAGGCATTTTGAGCCTTTTGATGTTGCTCGTTGAAATCATGCTTTGCTATATATGTCAGGAAAATGGTACAATCAGGTCACGTACGTACTCGTTAGTTGTTGAGCAGTCATGTCTTCACGCCTGCCATAAATGCATGCTTCCTCATCTCTAAGCTTGTGCGATAGCGGGATAGGTGAATGGTATACGATGTTTCTGGAACATAACTAGAAAGCTTGTCGATCGACATTATCACGTTTGTCATGATATATTATATATGGAAAGAGATATACAACTTCTTATTAGGTACATAATCTTTATATATCATATTTTCTTTATTAAATATTTAATATATAGATAATAAATAAAAGAATTTAATTAATTTTAAAAAAATTAACTTAAAAAATAATTAAAAAATATAATATATAAAAATTGAAAAATTATATAGCATTGCTCATTATATATTATTACACAAAAAATATAAATAACTTTTTATATTACTTAAATTTATTATAAAAATATAAAATAAGTCGTTAACAAATTATACGGACTATTTTATATTTTTACGATGAATTTAATAACGAAAAAAGTTATTTTTTTATAATATATTAAGTTAACACTATTTGCAATCTTATTTATTGTAGACGTGCATTTCCGTGGAGTGAGAAAATTGAGAAATATTCTAAATATTACGTTTCAAATTAATAATGACTAGATCAAATTTATTAAATTATAAATTTATTTTTATTATAAAATAAAATAAATATCTTATATAAAATTAGATTAATTTATAGAATTATTTTATATAATCTCCTTATAATTATAACTCAATATCAAATATGTTACATAACTCCCAAAAGTTTTCCCACTTCCCATTTCTTTGTTCCACCATAAAAATGTCTTTCCTACTGCGAGTCGAGACAGGAGACAGTAAATAATTTACAAGTGAAACTAATGGCATTATTTGGAAGCTAGCTAGTTCATATGTTTAACACTGTTACATAATGATGACGTCATTTGAAGTTCATTATTCGTTAAAAGGACATCTATTACTTTCACAAAATTTAGGCATCGGGTAGAAAATTATTTGCAAAGGATCAGGCAAGCCTTTATTGCATAATCTATTTTAAAACCTCACTTTTTTACGATGTATCAGACTCTACAAAACTTACACGTCTCAAGCTTATATCTAATTTTACTCTTAAAATTATTTATTATAACGAAAATATTTATTCCGTTGTACAAATTTCGCACGCTCATGTGAATTTTATATATAGTTATTTTTTTAAAAAAAATTATAAGATATTTATGCACACTACAACACAATTGATTTTTTGTGACAGAGGAAAATGTCACAAAAAATGACTAAAATGTCATTAAAGACATTTGGTGACAGTTCGAAACCGTCACGAGTACCGTAACCTAATGTGCGTTACAGAAAATAATTGGTGACAGTTTACTATTCAACCGTCACAAAAAATATTTTTAATGACGGTTGGAGATCTTCCGTTTGATGTCACGTTCGAACATGGTATTTTTTGTGACAGTTAAAATCTATCACAAAATGTAACGTTCGAACGTCCAACAGAGAGTTCGAACGTTAATCCAACTGATTGACATTCGAATGAGAAAATTTGACGTTCGTTGGTTATAGTTCGAACGTATCATATTTACGTTGGAACGTCAAACAAAATGTTCAAACGTAAATCCTTTAAACATTCGAACATTATGTTCATTTTGAGAGTGAATATGTTCGAACGTTGGGTTGTACATTCGAACGTTATTTCATAATTTTGTGTAATTACATTCGAACGTTAGTTCTAACATGAACCAGCATTCGAACGTTTGTTATATACATTCGAACGTATAGATCAAAAATACTATTTTCATAAAATGAAAAAGTATACAAATGTTATCATAATATTACACCATCAAATTATAAACTAACAATGTTTTATATAGTTGTAAAATTAGATATTAAAAGTTCTATACAATGAGAAAACTGAATTGATTTTATTTCTTCTTCTTTCCTCACCCACCGTGATTCTACTGTAGTGACATAACACGCCTTATCTGGACTCTCATCTCCCTCTGCACTTGTTCTTAAACTTCACTGCACATTCTTTCCTCCTGGTCTATATGTTGCTCCTGCAAACATATCTTTAAATCAGACTGTTGCTCTATGAGAGACTCCAACTCTTGTTGTCTTGATCTCATATACTCATTTGATAAAAAACAAATGCTGCAAAATAAGTAACATTTAAAAGAAATACAAATAAAAATTAAATTAATGACATGTTGCTTAATTTAATAAATTATTCCCAACATATTCAATAAAAGTTCACAAATTTATTCAAAATGATATCATATATTTCCACAATATATGAACATATTCACAACTAAATTTACAATATTTTACATATTCCCAACAATTTTAATAAATAATGTAATACACAAATTTACAATATATAAACATATTTCCCATAGACTAAACTAATTCACAAATCACATATACATATGCACAATAATAACTAATTCACAAATACCAAAACATAGTCACAAAAAAATAACCACAACATATGCTTCAAATCCACATACACAATTGTAAAACATATTCATTTTAATTTATAAATATACACAAATATTTATATTTTCATTTTAAGAATAAGCATACACACAACACAATTTTTCATTTTAATTCATCATATTACATAATTCATATCACAAATATTTGCTTTTAAGTCATCAACATAAACAATTCAATTCCTTCTAATTTATCAATAATATCCAATTCAAAACATATTCACAATATATACAATCAAAATTCACTACTCAACTCACAATATTATACCCATATCTAATCCTTTAAAATCCACAATCAACTCACATTATACACATCAAAATATTCATCATTATCCACAACAAAAGCACAACAAAATATATAAACATCTTAATAAAGTTTAGAAATATACCTATCACTCACAATATCTTCTTACAAATCACAAGTTTTGAACAAGTCACAAAACCAATCATTCAAAAAAATCACAACACTAGTTAGTTAAAGACATATATATAAAAAAACACAAAATAAATATCATAAAATTGCAAAACATTTAAAGGAAAAAAGAGATTTTCCTTACCAAAATCAATAGAGAGAGCAAAAATATTAATCATCTCTCACTCTACTCTCTCTCTCTAACCATCTCTCACTCTAACACACACACTTTCTCTCTAACCCACAACCCTCTCTCACTCTCACTTTCTCTTTCACACATGGGAGAAGCAGAAGAAATGATTCTGCTTCCTCCCGTGTGTTTCTTCATTAAAATTACTCTGATTTTGATATGACGTTCGAATGTTTAAAAAGTAACGTTCGAACATTTAAAAAGTAACGTTCGAATGTTAAATTTTAACGTTCGAACATTATTTAAAAATGAGTGGGAAATTTCTCGCATTTTTTCACGTTCGAACGTACATGCATATACGTTCGAACATTTAAAAAGTAACGTTCGAATGTTAAATTTTATTATTCGAACGTTATTTAAAAATGAGTGAAAAATTTCTCGCATTTTTTCACGTTCGAACGTATATGTTTGAATGTTTAAAAAATAACGTTCAACGTTCGAACGTATGTAAAAGAAATATACTCTATTATTATAAATGATATATAATAATATAAATAATATATTAACTATATATAATATTAAATATATACTATAATATATACTATATATATTAACTATATAATATTAATATATTAACTATATTATATATTATATGTAATGACTATATATATAATATATAATGAGTATATATATACTATATATATTATATAATATATACTAGACTATATATAGTATAGTATATAGCACTAGACTATATATATAATATATATTATATACTTAACTAGTATATAGTATAGTGTATTATATATTATATATAATATATAATATACTATAGTTAGCTTATCGAATTTTAATATTAAATCATTGCGCTTCAAATTTCAATCTCTTTAAATTTGTAATAATTGCTCACAAAGAATGCATTATTTTATTTAAAAACTACATAAAATTTAAATTATAGTCATATTTACGAAATATTATATCTAACGTTCGAACTTTACCCACTAACGTTCGAACGTATGTGAAAGAAATATACTCTGTTATTATAAATAATATATAATAATATATATAGTATATTAACTATATATAATATTAACTATATACTATAATATATACTATATATATTAACTATATAATATTAATATATTAACTATATAATATATTATATGTAATGACTATAGATATAATATATAATGAGTATATATATACTATATATATTATATAATATATACTAGACTATATATAGTATAATATATAGCACTAGACTATATATATAATATATCTTATATACTTAACTAGTATATAATATAGTGTATTATATACTACAGTTAACTTATCTAATTTTAATATTAAATCATTGCGCTTCAAATTCAATCTCTTTAAATTTGTAATAATTGTTCACAAAGGATGCATTATTTTATTTAAAAACTACATAAAATTTAAATTATAGTCATATTTACGAAATATTATATCTAACGTTCGAACTTCACCCACTAACGTTCAAACGTATGTAAAAGAAATATACTCTATTATTATAAATAATATATATAGTATATTAACTATATACTATAATATATATTATATATATTAACTATATAATATATTATATGTAATGACTATAGATATAATATATAATGAGTATATATATACTATATATATTATATAATATATACTAGACTATATATAGTATAGTATATAGCACTAGACTATATATATAATATATATTATTTACTTAACTAGTATATAATATAGTGTATTATATACTACAGTTAACTTATCCAATTTTAATATTAAATCATTGCGCTTCAAATTTCAATCTCTTTAAATTTGTAATAATTGTTCACAAAGGATGCATTATTTTATTTAAAAACTACATAAAATTTAAATTATAGTCATATTTACGAAAGATTATATCTAACGTTCGAACTTCACCCACTAACATTCGAACGTCACTCAACGTTCGAACGTCATTGATTAACGTTCGAACGTTGGCGCAAAAAAATATTACGTTTGCACGTAAAAATCTTTAACGTTCGAACGTTCATGTAACGTTCGAACGTAAATTTTCCTACATTCGAACGTTAGACGAATTATCATCTAGATTTAGCGACGGTTTGTATAAACCGTCACAAAAACTAATTTTTTGTGACAGTTTGAGGACTGTCACTAATTCTAAAGTGTCACTAAATCTTAATTTTGTTGTAGTGGTATTTTATGACTGTAAATATTTTTTTTCTTAAACAGTTTTCAAATTCAAGAACTTTGTTATTCATAAGTCTACATACCACATTTTTAGAAAAAAAATTATTTTGATTTTTTTTTCTTAAACTAATTGAATTCTTCTACTCATTATCCATATATCAAACATTTGGTAAAATAAAAATATAAAAAAAATAAATAAAAATGTGTACTCATTCTTCTACTCAATTTTTTTATATTACACGTGCATCATTTTCACATATGTACTCATTCTTATTCATAGTCATATTTGTGAATTCACCAAACCCCTATAATCATTTTTTTGTTAAAGCATTTAAATAACCCTAATGCACTCATCTAAATTTTGTGGTAAGATGGTGGTTTGACATATATAGCTAGAGAACTCTATTACTTAAATATTCATGTGAGTTAATTTAGAAAAAATTGAGAGTCTACAATTGTAGTAAATTGTGATAAGCGTTCATTGATCTGTTGAATTTGACACTTCTTTTGAGAATATTATTACATGGGTTGTGGTAAGATGGTGAATATAATTGAAATATGACAAAGGTCAACTTAGGATCAACGTTTGAGCTTTTCAATCTAATCCTTTTCGTCATAAACCCCAAGTAGCTAACTTTGAGCTAATAAACATATGTAGCTTTTTCTTTTTATATGTCCACATCATCATCCATGCCTCTCCACATTTGAGTATAGCATATATACTGATTTTTCTACCATTTTACTTCCAATTGTATAATAGGTGTGGAATTTGTATTTGTATTTTTATTTTATCATTTTCAATTAAAAAAAAAAGAAGAAAAAAGGAGAAGAGTATAAGTTGCAAAGTGTTCAATTGAGTGAGTTTCAAAGGCAAAAAAAAAAAAAAAAAAAAAAAAAGAAAGGTCAAGCTTGGGTAGAAATGACAAGAATACCAAAGTGGCTTATATTTATTCATCAAATTGTTGAAAAAAAAAAAAAGAGAAGAGGAAGAAGAAGGAAAAATATTATTATTTGATGATCTGAAAAATTAGAGATTCCCTTTATATGTACTTGAAAGTTTTTGAATCATTTTCATCATTTTTTTCATATAGCCCAAAATCCAAGCCACGTTATAACCTTTTATGTTGGCCATTCTGATCTTCAATAAGCTTTTAGAAAGAGTGGTGGAAGTCTCATTTGTTAGTATTCCTATCATAAGATCAATGTTTGCTTGTTACTTGTACATAATTGTCTAATTCCTCATGAGAGTGTGTGTACACTCATTATCAACTCCATAGAGAGAATCCTCACATGAAACACTTTTATACCCGTGATTTATGGAGTTGAATATTTCGCTTGAAATGTTCTTGATGTTGAATTTGTTAGGACTTCTGGTTATATGGATATAGTTTAGAATATACACACTTTTGTGGATTGCTATAGGTGGATTGCTTGCGATATGGTTATTAAATTCTTAAAATTTTTTTGACATGTGAATTTAGAAAGTATAACTTGGTGGCCTTTGTGTGTGATTTCCCTTAGTCTCTTTCATTGTTTTGGCATGAAAATTGCTAGGGACTAGCAATGAGTAATTTGGGAAGGTATGTTGAGTGCATGAAAGTGTACTCTAAATACCCTATTATTGAATTGAAATGCTAAAATGTGAATAAAAGTAATAGAAATTAATGTGTATTCTTGAATTGAGTTTCTATTTACTTTGGGATACTCTCAAGCAGATTCTTATGTTTAATTTCAGAGTTTATAAAAGAGCAAGCCAAAACTCAGTCTAATTCAAATGAGGACTTTTATGGCGTTGAGCAATTTGAATCAAGTAAAAAAATCATAAAAGAAAAATGTAAGAAGTTCAAGTCTGAAATTTGATAGGAGACAACCTAGACATATTTTATTATTTTAATCATAACTTTCTACTCATATATTGGATTGATGCAATTATTGATGTGTTGCAAAACTATTTTAAAACAATATAAATTTTTCTCTAATAATGATTTCTAAATTTAAACTCCTAAAGCACGTACGTGGCTACCAAGATTAGTCCTAAAATTTAAACAATTTTTTAATGCGGGAATCATGAAGACATTGGGGTTTTTTTCCTACCCTATATAAGTATATCCTTAGAACGAAATTAAGGGGGAGAAGAGGCAGAAAAGAAAAGGCCCTTCTGGTTTTTTGGAGAGAAGATGCTAGGATTTGGAGAAACTCATCTTCCAAAAAAAGAATTCTTCTTGTTTCGAATGTGAAGCTAATTCTTTGGTGAGGCTAGGGATGAACTTGAACTTGCTTAAATGATGATATTTCAATTCTATCGGATTCATGTAATAAACTTTCTTGTTGATACAATTCTTGTTTATTATTTCTTATTAGTCTTCCTTGTATTTGGATAATTTTACAACCAATACTTTTCTTCGATTCAATCATACTTTCTCTATGAGATTGTTGAGGTGTTTATGATCTGGTTGTTGATCTTATTGGTGTGATTCTCTACTACAATATTGCTATTAAGTTTATTGTTGTCTTTGAATCTAAGTCTAATAAGATAGCAACCGTGCTTTCAAAAGAAGAGTGGTTTTCAAGAATTACATTTGAGCAAATAGGTTATAAAGATATATTTTTTGATTAGAGAGTTTGGTGCTATGATCTCTAATTGAATATCCAATGAATTTGATATGGATGGAATTATCAAGTTCAAGTAAGGGGTTTTTGATGCTTCATTACTATTAATTCTGGTCAAACCTTTTTATTATTACATTTTGGCTCTTCAATTTATTTCTTTTCAAAAAATAATTTCTCTTATATTGCTACTTTGATTTTTGTTTTCTTAAATTTTTAGTTTTTTTGTTCCTTCTACTATTTTTTTAATTTATATCTCTGTGGAATCGACACCCCAAACCTATGCTACAATGACCGCGTTATTTTTTAGGCATAATTAGCATTTCGTGAGGATTTTGAATCTACCCGGACATCTCTTTTGCATTGCACACCCCTTCCCTCTCTTAAGGTTGTTGTTGTTGAACTCATCTCAGAAGAGGATCGCCACTCAACCATGAATATGTAAACTGTAGATTATGTTGTTGCCACCATTCTCAAGACTAACTTTGGGTCTTCCACAAGGCGTTCTCCTTCTCGGTCCTCAAAGAATGTCTTATGCAAATACTACCAACCTCATGGTCACTCTGTTATAGAATGTCTTAGATTGCAGCACAAAAATCTGTCCTAGGCCCCCTTGTCTTAAGTTGCTGCACTAGCTTCAATTGTTCCTTTTGAACCCGAGTCCGTTGTTGAGCTTCCATCATTGTCCATCACACTTACTACTACTGACATTGAGGCATTGATTCATCAAGTTTTATCCAGGTCTTCTAGTGCTTTGTCCATCACCTTAGGAAAATCTCCTTGGTTTATTGACTCTGGATACTATTTAGTATATTCCCTTTGATTCTATCTTTTACTTCTTCTTTTTTTCTTTTTTTTTCCCCCCTCAAAAACCTATTTTGTTACCCAATCCTATCATTTATACTGCCGATGCTTCTCATTTGCCTATTAATCACATTGGGTGCATTTCATCCCTTTATTTATCTATTGACAACACCTACATGGTTCCCCAGTTATCCTTAAATCTCATTTTAGTTGGTCAACTTTGTGATTTAGTTCTTAACCTTATGTTTACTAATGATGGTGTTGGTGTGCAGGATCCATAGACAAGGCAACTCATTCGAACAGGTCGTAAGATTGGATGTCTGTTTGAACTCTCTTCTTTACAACTTCCATCCTATCTATCTTACTCTTTTGTTGCCTCTACTGTCTCTTCCCATTTATTACATTTTTGGCTTGGTCATGCCTCTCTACCTCATGTTTTCCTTTTAGTCTCCCAAGGTATCTAGGTTTTATAGGGTTTAAGTCATTTGATTGTCTTCTATCAACTTGGAAAACAAACGCATTTACATTTTAATATAAGTGAATATTTTTCATTTGCACCTTTTAATTTGATCCACTCTAATATTTGGGGTCCTACATCCACTCCTAGTGAGGATCTTGTTATTTGTTATCTTTTTTTCATCAATATTCTCATTATACACAGCTATACCTGTTATAGCATCGATCTGAACTTATTCATGTTTATCAAACTTTTTACAAAATGGTACAAACTCAATTTTCTTATATCATTAAAGTCTTTTATTCAGATCATGTCATGTAATATAACGACGAATCTCTCATTGGTCTTTGAATCAATCGGTTCACTTTCACATTGTTCATGTCCCTATATCTCTCAACAAAATGGTTAGGCAGAACGAAAACATCGTTATATACTGGATACTGTAATAACTCTTTTACTTTCTAGTTTTGTACTTGAAAAATTTTGGAGTAAAGCTGCTCTTACGGCTGTGTACACCATCAATCAAGTACCCTCACTCATACTTCACAACAAATCTTCCTATTAAATTATTTATGGTATGGTTCCTAATTAGTCCTTGCTTAGGGTTTTTGGTTGTGCATGTTTTGTTGCTCTTCTTTTTCATGAACTCACCAAACTTGAATTCTGCTCCTGGTTATGTTGTTTTTTTGGTTATGACTTCATTCAAAAAGGTTATCGTTGCTATGATCCTGTCACCAAACATCTTAGAGTCTCTCGTCATGTGGAGTTTTGGAAACACAAACCTTTTACTAGTCTTTTCACATTCTCCCCTTCCTCTTACACCCACTCACTCATATTCACTGATCCATCTATTACTCTATTTCCTGATTCTTCTACAGAGATTCTAAACTCCTTAATAAGTTCTTCCATAGCTACTCTTAATCTAGCTAGTTGATGTGTTTGATGGTCTGCGTGCAACACCATCCATTCTTGGGCTTTCTTTGCTCCCTGAACCTTGTCGTTCAAGTCGGGTAAGTATTCCTCCTACTCATCTTCGTGATTATCATTGTTTCTCTATATCGTGAACCTCACAATTTTTGTGAGGCTCGTACTGACCCTCTTTGACAGTAAGCTATGTTTGATGAATTGAATGCTCTTATCTAAACACATACTTGAGATTTGGTGGACTTGCCTCCTACGAAAGTTGTAGTAGGATGCATGACAATCATGACTCGAGCATATGGATAAATTCAACACTACAAGGCTCATCTTGTTGCAAAGAGTTTTACCCATGAGTATGGTATTGCCTATGAGAAGACTTGTGCTCCTACTAGAAGACTTACATTTGTCAAATCTTTACTTACAATTGATTCTAATAGATGTTGGAAACTTTCAAATGGATGTTAAAAATGCATTTTTCAATGGTTATCTTACTAAAAAAGTTATACATGCAACCCCCTGGCTATGAGCATCCTCCACATAAAGTTTGCTTTCTTAGTCGTGCTCTTTATTGGCTCAAACAGGCTCCTCGGGATTGGTTCAACAAATTTTGATTAGTGGTTCTCAACAAGGATTTATTTTTAGCTCATATGATTCTGTCCTCTTTCTTCGTACTACTAGTGCAGGTACTATTTTTCTTCTCCTCTATATATATGATATGATTATTACTAGTGATCATTTTGTTGGTATTCGAGATATTTAAATTTTTCTTAGTCAAATTTCTAAGATGAAGGATTTGGGACACCTTAACTACTTTCTTGACCTTGAAGTTACTTTGAGTTCATATGATTATTATCTTACTCAATCCAAATATGCTTCTGATTTACTTTCTAAAGTTGGTTTGACAGATAGCAAGCTAACTACTAGTCCACTTGAGTATAATACCAAACTCTTGGCCGCTGACGGTTCCCCATTTCTGGATGCAACACTTTATCAGCAGTTAATTGGCAGTCTCATTTATCTCACTATTACAATGCCTCACATTTCATATGTTGTTCATCTAGTCAATCAATTCATGAGTGCACCTTGATCTATCCATTTTGCTGCTGTTCTTTGAGTTTTTCGCTATATCAGGGGTAGTCTATTTCATGGTTTGTACTTCTCCTCACACTCTTCTCATGTGCTACAGGTCTATTCTGATGCAGATTGGGCTAGTGATCCCACTGATCATTGCTCCACCACTTTACTGTTTCTTACTTGGTACTTCTCTGATTTCATGGCGTAGTAAGAAACATTAAGTTGTTGCCTATTCTATCATTGAGGCTAAATATCATGTCATTGCTAGTATGATATTTGAACTTTTGTGGTTACGTTGGCTTCTGAAAGATATGGGTGTCCCTTAAGCAATCAATTCACCTATTTACTGTGACAATCATAGTGCAATGTAGATTGCACACAATGATGTGTTCCATGAGTGTACCAAATATATTGAGATTAATTGCCACTTCCTCTGTCATCATCTTCAACAAAGTGTCCTATAGTTATACTCAATCCTCTTTGAAGACAATCTTGCTGGCATTTTTATGAAATCATAACCACCTAGTTGGCTTGGTGATCTTGTTTCCAAACTCTTGGTAGTGATCGAGCTTCAGTTGGTTTCGCCACCAAGAATTTGAGGGGAGATGTTAGTGTATATATATACCTTAGATTAGCATATTACCTAATATTTTTAGAATATTATGATAATATTCTTAGTTTTCTGTAATTACTCTAGGTTAGAATATTTCTTTATTGTATTATCTTATTTACTTTGGCCATATTCAACTATATATTGGTCTCCTTTGGACAGTTTTACACATACATAAATTATACAAGTTATTCTCCAAAATTCTCTATATTTCAACATGCATCTTGGTGGACTCCCAAAACTTATAGATTGGTCTATGAACTTTATAAAATTATTTACATAAAACTAAAAGCTAGTTTGTCAAAATTTGTAGATAAGTTTATAAGATTCAAACAACTTCATCTTCCATATTACTGGTTCAAAATTGATTAGTTTACAACCATAAATCTATACCTTCAAATTTGAATCAAATAATCAAATAAGAAACTCTTGGAACAAAATTTTGTCCACTATTTTACAAGATCTTGATGATCGGAAAGTGTTTTTCATTTTCCTCTTGTTGGGAATATTGCCTGACCATGGGTCCATTGGAGTATCTCATCCTAAGGAGCAAGTACCCTGCCTCCTTTACTGTGCAACTCCTTCTAAAGATCCTGATTCATGAGCAAGTACCCATCATATATACCTCGCCGTAAATGTGACATGATAGGGAAACCTCGATGGCTAACCAGAAGCTTGCATGTCGAGGATGACATTAATTGCAATAGACGTAATGGGAAGTAGTTGAAGTGACGTAAAACAACTCAAGACCATTCAAGAACTGATCGATTATTCTCCTTAAATGCTTCAGGAGTCACAAAAGCTGACATGAATCTGAGTGTAAAGAAGTTGCCAACATATGTGAGGACTCAAGACCTTACGACACAGGTTTAAAAGCTTATATAACAATATGACTTCGAAGATATATCAAGCTAGTTCAAACAGATCCTTGAGGGGCTATCCTCTCCTAGACTAGCATCCTTTCTACATGGTGTGGTATCTTTTATACAGATTATACACTAACTTAATGACCAAAGTTATTACTTAACTTATTTTAGATCCTCAACTGTGATATCCTAAATGATAAGGATAAGTGTAGGTGATGTATGGGATTCCATATTGTTTGGGAATAAGAAGTTCTTACTCTTTATAAGGTTCCAATGAGGCTCCAATTAATCATTGATTAGTCTTTTTAGAGTATAGACCATTTGGTTTGAGCTTTCCATTGGGGCGTTACATCAACAACCGACATTAGAGCTTCTATTGAGGGAGTAGCATGTAGAAGAAAGTATTGGCACTTCCTATAGTAAGATTTGATTTCATATTGTTAAGAGCCTTAGACCTTATGCCTTAGGTATTAGCTACATCTTTTATTCATTCAGTAATTCTAGCCCTTCTTCATTCTTGGACCGTCTTTCTTAATATTGTGACTTTTCTATATTGTTCCAAAATTTGAACTCGTCTTATCGTAGATAGCATTGATTTAGAATGTGTTTAGTTTCGAGGGGACAACAACCTCCCTTTCAATCCTTCAATCTAGAATACTTAAATCCAGGGAGGGAAAACCTATTTTTGATTAATAGTAGAAGATACAGGGGAGTTGTAACATGAAGACTTCACTGACATAATATGCATGCTTAAGTAGGGTTAGGCAGAACCATTGCTGCCTGATGGGAGCTTGGGTCAATACGCTTAACCAAAGGTAACTCTCTAGATTTAGAAAGAATTTCCCCTTCATCAAACTCTTTCAAACGCCAGTGTTGATTGTGTTGATTAGCTATTGGACAGGAGCGATAGTGGACATGGGGAGGGAGCAAACGAAGCGTGTCGTTTGTAATGGAAAGAAAGATACCACTACTTCGTCTCTTTCTTGGACCGACGGCGAAATGGTCTCTAACCAGGATCAAGAACCTATTTAAATTTGGATCTTGACATGTCTTCCTTTGAGGAACGGGTCCTCGAACCAACCGGTCCTTAAAACTATCATCTGTACCTTTGGTCTTGAAAGCAATCTCCTCTGGAAAGCCATCATTCATGCACTATTCATTTCCAGAGAAGAGGGCACACTTAGGCACTATTACTAAGGTTTTTTTTCGATATTAAAAATATTTTAAATGATTTGTGAATAATAGTAAAAATAATAATAAATAATTAATGAATAATAATAAAATAATCTAAAAATATCTAACAACAATTGTTGTGTTATCTAACTGACCTTAATAATGCGATTTCATAAATTCAAAAGTAGATATTTTGTGATTTTTTTGCATAGGATTCTTAATTTGGAAAGTAAACACGTCAATTAATCCAACTCTTGTTCATAGATGCAACAGCTTGACGCTCACACTTGACAAATTGCATGCCTACGAGCCTATGCCTGCGTACGGTTTGGCAAAGTGGGCAGCCAACTTGGCTTGCAAGACACCACATCCTATTTCCTCAGTCAAATGGTTAGGTCCCAAGATAACAAAAGCATCACTAAAACCGCACTCTGAACATGTGGCCTCAATATTTACGAGGTACGTATATGTCCCTTATTTTTTTCCCTAAAGTAAATTAATATATAGATATTATACATTCTCGATAGCTCACGACCGATCAGATTACACAACCAAATTTTGAACCGCAACATTTCTCTTTCTTGGCTCTGAAATGAAATTTGAAAAGAGATACAACATGCACATCTTACCATATTTGCTATGTATATTTAACATATAATTCCATGATATAAAATGTCTAAAAGGTCAATAATTTTAGAAAAAAAAAAGTTATATATATACGACGTACCTAGTAAGATGGACTGGTGCGTTATCCATTTTATTCTACTACATTAGATCAATACTCTTTGAATATATTTTGTTTTAGGTGTGTTGGATAGTGAATTAAGATAAAATGAATTGAAATTAAATTTAAAAATTAAATAAAATATTATTAAAATATTATTTTTTAATATTATTATTGTTATAGAATTTGAAAAAATTAAATTATTTATCATATTTTATGTAATAATTAAAAAAATTATAGTAATAAAATAAAATAAAACACTTTATATATATAAACAGTGTTTTAAAAAATAAATTGCAGTAGGTCAGTTACATGCATCATTTAAAAAGAGAGCCGTGTACTGTTTTGAAAAATAGGTTTAAAAGGGGGAAAAGAAAAAAAAAAAGGGATAAAAATCCCAGATAAACATTCCCCAAAATCTTAAAAAGAGATACGAAAATCTCACAAAGCACAAGGCAGCCCTGCCTTTGGTGCGGGCTCTAAGCCCCACATATCTGCAGCCCAAGTTGGCAACTCTTTTTGGGGGTTGACTGTTGGGGAACACAAGCCAGAGGGAAGTAGGGACCAGCCTCGGCATATCAACACGTGTCTTACGAAAGTGACTGTCATCCCGCAGAGGGAGACAACCGGAGAGAAGGGCGGTGTAGGACCCTCAGTCAACGGCTCATAGTAATCCCCCCATCACAGGTTTTATGGTGATCTGGCCATTACGTCAACATCCCTATCTTGTCTTGTTTTGTTTTGTTTTCCTCTTCCGGTTCGAGTACAAAAATAAATCGCCCATATTAACGACAAAGACATATTCTACGTATGCCGTACCGTTTGTCTACCCGAAGAAATGTGTATATGATTACACAATCTAATCTATAAATATTATTTGCTGTTTGGGCTTTTATAATTAATTAGCAATCAAAATCACTTGGGAAATAATGGGTCGCAGAATCTGAATAATTAAAGCAGCCCCATTAAAATCTCCCCGAAAGTGAAGCTAATAATATCTATATTCTATCGCATTGAAAGGAACTTCAAAAGAAGCTTCAAACGTGCAAGAAAAGTATATGATGCACTTAATTTTTTCCAACACAACACTGTTAATGCAACCTCAAAAACAACCATTAAACTCCCACTTCTGTACTGATAAGCAGCACGCAAGCCTGTGAAAAAGAAAACACGATGGGTAGATAGAAACATTGGCGTACATGTTTAAAACGATAGTAACGTTCAACAGACATGCATTCTTCAAGGGCGGCTCCAAGACGTAACTTGGTGGTGCACCCTGCGTGTTATCACAATCTCCAAAACTTTTCTTTCTGAATTGCTAGCTAGCTTAACCCATTTTTTATTTTATTTTATTTGTGCACATTTGTCATTCTTAGCTAGATTATTTTTCCAATCTCATTAATTATATGTATGTAACCTGCCATTATGACGCATATATAGTGTGATCCGTGTTTTAAACGGTGGGTGTCTAAATCGAACATGTTTGCCTGCTCAAGTGATTCCCGCGGGTACGTACCTCTAACCTATAGTACTGTTACGTCCAGTCCAAAAAAGATGTATAAATGTGTAACATTTTCCCTCACGATTACATGATATATATATAATATACACACTTAAGGAACTATATACTGCACATTAATATGCGAGTAGCTTAAGAAATGGGTGTCAACGATGTACGTGTGGGGGAAGAATGAGAAGATATAGTACCGTGAAGCAGAAGCTATTCTTTTTCTAACCAAATTACGGAAGCCGCTGCCGGTTTCCTAAACGTACGACACCCGTAGTACATGCTTGCATGTACCCGGTTCCCCCCAGCTGTACTTGCCGCGACTTTACCGGATATTGCCCGTCCACTCACCTCCTCTCTCAGACCTTTCCCCTTTTTCACGGCCCTCGCTGAAACTTTCCCCCGGGGAGACCGAGAGCCCCGGTTCCAACGTTACATATAAAACGGAGGAACATATGACTTGGTTACATAGTTACATATAAAAAATAAAAACAAATCAAAAGTTAATATTGTATTAGATGGGGTTATATACAATTCAAATTTCACCCTCCTACCGTTTGGTTGATCTTCAAGTGGGTGACAGCCACCGTCAACTTTGTGCTATATATATGGAGATGTCCCTTGCCTACCAACTTCATAGCCTAAACGAGTTTTCTTTTGGGGGCCGGGGACATTTTCCTAGTATTCATTCAGTTCGTAGAGCAGCTTGTAACTATGCCAGAAGCTCCTAAGAACATTCCGGAGTATGATTGTTGCGGTGGTAGCGTTAAGATCTATGATAAAAATAGGAAGGCGTTACAATTCATTGAAGAAGTTACGAGTAATGCCGATGAAGTGCAGAAGCAGGTTCTTTCTGAGATTCTTTCTCGCAGCGCCAACGTTGAGTACTTGCAGCGTTATGGCCTAGATGGGCGTACAGACCGAGAGACTTTCAAGAAAGTCGTGCCGGTTGTCACGTATGAAGATTTAAAGCCAGATATTGACCGTATAGCCAATGGAGATACTTCTCCAATTCTTTGTTCCAAACCCATATCGGAGTTCTTGACTAGGTAAATCTATTCTTGGTGTATTCCTTTTGTAGCTTTGTAATTTTTGTTTGCAGTTTTCACTACTGCTAATTTACTTGTACTGCTATGTAAGCAGTTTCACTTTTCTTTGATCCAGTGGAAATCTGATTCGTGATCACAAAAAGAAAAGCCTAAACACTGTCTTAAAACCAACTTGTTTTTTACGTTTAATGATGTTGGTTTGTGCGTGTAGCTCTGGAACATCTGGTGGGGAGAGGAAGTTGATGCCGACAATTGAAGAGGAGCTCCAGAGAAGGTCGTTGCTTTACAGCCTACTGATGCCTGTGATGAATCAATTTGTTCCAGGTTTGGATAAAGGCAAAGGAATGTACTTTTTGTTCATAAAATCAGAAGCCAAGACACCAGGAGGACTTGTTGCACGTCCAGTCTTAACCAGTTACTACAAAAGCTCACATTTTAAGGATAGGCCACATGATCCTTACACTAACTATACTAGCCCAAACGAGACCATTCTTTGCCCAGAACCTTATCAAAGCATGTACTCTCAGTTACTTTGTGGGCTCTACCAAAATACCGAAGTTATTCGTGTTGGGGCCGTATTTGCTTCCGGCTTCATTCGTGCCATCAAATTCCTTGAAAAGCATTGGCATCTTTTGTGCAATGATATCAGAACTGGTACCATAGACCCCAAAGTTACGGACCCAACAGTGAGAGAGGCAGTCATGAAATTTCTTGAACCAAACCCCAAGCTAGCTGATTTTGTAGAAGCCGAATGTAGGAAAGATTCGTGGAGGGGAATCATAATTAGGTTGTGGCCTAACACAAAGTATATCGATGTTATTGTGACTGGAACGATGTCTCAGTACATTCCTACATTGGATTATTATAGCAATGGTCTCCCTCTTGTTTGCACCATGTATGCTTCTTCCGAGTGTTATTTTGGCCTTAATTTGAATCCTCTGAGTGAGCCTAGTGACGTGTCGTACACCCTCATTCCCACCATGTGCTATTATGAGTTCTTGCCAGTTAACAGGAAGAATGGATTCACGGGCTCCTTTTCTAAACCTGTCTCTATTGAAGAGAAGGCAGACCAAGACTTGCTTGATCTGGTTGATGTTAAGCTAGGGCAAGAATATGAGCTTGTTGTAACCACTTATGCAGGTAGCATTCAATACACTTCACAACTTGATAAAAACTAAGTGATGCTTAGATTTGTTTTTATATCTTGTAACAAGTGTCAAACTTAATTTTGATCTTCTTACAGGCTTTTACCGTTATCGTGTTGGAGACATACTTCGAGTGGCCGGATTCAAAAACAAGTCTCCTCAATTCAACTTCGTATGCAGAAAGAATGTTGTTCTCAGCATTGATTCTGACAAAACCGATGAAGTTGAACTTCAAAATGCAGTGAAGAATGCAGCTAACCATCTTATATCATTTGATGCAACACTGAATGAATATACAAGCTCCGCAGACACTTCAACCATCCCGGGGCACTATGTCCTGTACTGGGAGATTAGCCTCAGAGGGGAAACCTCAATTCCTCCTTCAGTTTTTGAGGATTGTTGCCTCACTGTTGAAGAATCACTCAACAGTGTGTACCGCCAAGGAAGGGTTCAAGATAAGTCCATTGGCCCTTTAGAGATTAAGATAGTGGAGAGTGGCACATTTGACAAGCTTATGGACTATGCTCTTAGCCAGGGTGCTTCAATAAACCAGTACAAAGCACCCCGCTGCGTGAAATACGCCCCCATTATCGAGCTCTTGAACTCGAGGGTGGTTGCAAATTATTTCAGTCCAAAAGGCCCGAAATGGGTTCCGGGTCAGAAGCAGTGGTGCACTTAAGAACTGAAGAAGCAAGTTTGGGGACCCGTGTCATCATCTTGCATCTAGCAATTCAGAATTGGTGGACCTAGTTCTTCAATAAGAAATGCATGTTTTCATGTGACTATTAAGAGAGTTGCTTTAACCATTTTAGTTTCTTGGTCACGTTGTCTTTATTCTCTGCAAAAAAAAAAATAAAAAATAAAAAAAAAATAAAAAATCTAATCTCTCTTTATTTGTTTCTATCTGACTCGTCTCTTTTACATGTATAGTCCAGACATGAGACATAGCTGATTATACGTTTGGTAGTGCTGTGATCAATGCTGGACTGAATGAAATTGGAGACAATCTTGATCTGCAAATTAATCTGATTAATCGCTTCAAATCTCATATTACTCGTGATGGTTAACTAATCTCCTAATCATATGACTAGTTGGGTCAATGTGAAAACCAGTTCTCACAATTTTTGGCAATTCCACCCCCATCATGTAACTATTGATCGCTGGATGGCACCGAGCATGCGCACTGGTACCTACGAAGAGGTGACCACCACACAATACACATTTGCAAAATTCAATAAACCAGATCCAGCAGAGGGCACACCGTATTTCCCAACTATTTCATTATTGGGCACTGAAAATATGGATTCTAACCCTACTCAATAATTTATACGTTGACCATGTGATCTTGTTCGGCCAAACTTTTGTGATTCACGTAATCTTCCCACTAAAAAGTTAAGAAATATCCCGTCACGAAAGAGTTAAAAGAATTTCCTACAAATTCTTTATGTCATCATGTGGAGCCATACAGTGAGAATCTCCCGCGCCCCAGATCTATCAATATGAAAACACCTTCGATTAATTAGTTCATATATACATTTTGATTTTTCTCTATTCAATCCCTTGTTTTTTCATTTTTATTTTTTTTAAAACTTTTTTACTTCTTTTAGCTAGCACTATGTGACTCCTATGTTTCTCAAAAAATAGCTGTCACATAGATGTAGTACTTATTGAAGATACACATGATATATATGACTTGCTCAACACTAGTGGTAGAACTAGCAATTTATCTGTGGAGGCCAAATTTTCTAATGTGTGAAGCATTGAGATTCAAAAATCATAAAAACATAACTATATATATAATTAGATTTCGGTAATTTGCAATATACACGTAGAAATAAATTTCCACAAATACGTCTTAATATATGTTTCAAATTTTTGATTATAATGTTTCATGAAATAATATTCATCCTTTATTATTTTTGTAATGAAATATTTAGAATTTATTTGTTTCATAGAAACTATCAAGTGATCTTTCAGAATGCTATCTTTCATTTTAGTATGTAAGTTAGTTTATTAAGTTTTATGTAAACTTAAAAATCTTTGTATCATTTTAAACATATAATATTATAATAGAGACTTTAAATAAGTTTTTTCTTGCTGAATGAAATCCAGAGGATAAAACCTCTACATTATTTTCCATATAGATCACCAACCTTAAATGATTTTTCTTGTATTTTCACTTTGAATGTCATATTAAGAAGCCTAATATTGTATAATAAAAAACTTTGGGATCCATATTAATAAGTTTATTATTTTTCCTAAACTTATTTTCGATTTAATTTTGGTGAGACCACACTTGAAAATAAATAGTATATAGAAATTATACAAAATTTTGGAGCTATAAAAAAGGAATTTGAGAGACATTTCTAAGTGTATTGGAATTTTATAAAAATTTCCCTAGCATATGGGATTATAATTTTTTTTTTGGGGTGGGTATTTTCTATATTTATAAATATATGATTAAAAATTAGGGTATATTTTGATTTTTCAAAACATTTTGGGAGGGCGGCCGGCATGGATAAATGTAGGCCTGCTACTGTTAAACACAAAAGGAGACTCTTATTTTTTTATTTTTGAAATGAAAGCAAATTCATTACTAGGATTGATTTAGTACATTGCACACTAAGTCATCCATGATGGATCTTCTGACTTCAACAGGGTCGTCTTCCAGCCATACATTTTCACTAGAAACTCTAATTGCTAGCTTAGTTGCTGTATGAGCACTTACATTAGCAGTTCTATGTACAAAAACAATTTTCCACTCGGGGTAGCCTGCCATAATTTGTTGAAGATCTTCAATCTTCTGTCCATACCATGAACTGTCTTCTTCCTTTGAATTTACAGCATCTATAACAACTTTTGCATCCCCTTCAAAACACACTTGTGACAATCCTAACTCAATACATAACTCCATAACTCTGTGAAGAGCATAGCTTTCTGCTTGGAAAACAGAAGGGACATGCTTCTTTGGTGCAATCAAACATTCCATTAGTTCCCCTTCTGAATCCCCTATTACCACTCCTATCCCCATTCTTCCACTAGCTTGATCAAAGGCTACATCAAAATTAACTTTATAAAAAGGCCATGCAGGAGGTTTCCAAGACTGACTAAATTCATTTGTTTGTCTTCTAGCTGTTCTTTCTGAATCCTTTGTCAACACCTCCTTGTACATTACGTGATCAACCTGTGCCATTGTAGTAACTGTACTGGGAGACTGAAACACATCCTGAAAAATTAGACCATTCCTCCTTGTCCAAAGGTGATGGAACACTACAGATGCCAGCTTCAGTTCTTCCAGCTTTAGTTTCACCACCATTTCTTTCTATAGTAATTGGAAATCATAGAAACTTCTTTTCCTTTTTCTGAAGGGTGGAATCCCTCCCCATACATCTGTTGCTGCGGGACATTCCCAGACAACATGCACTATGGTTTCAGGTTCTCTCAAACAGACTGGACATGTATTAGCTTCCACTATTTTCTTTTTGAATAGGTTCTCTCTAGTGGGAAGGATCCTGTTAAAACATTTCCATAACGACATTTTGATTTTACCTAGTACATTAAGACCCTAGATTTTTTTCCACAGACCACTAGCAGACCCATCTAAGGATGTGTCACCTGTGCTTCTTTTCTGTAGTATAGTTTCCATAACATAGGCACTCTTGACAAATAAATTACCTCTTGCTGAAGCTGCCCATATCCTTCTATCACAGGACCCCCTCTGCAACTCAAAGGGATAGATTGAATCAATTTTGCTTCCTCTTCTCTGAAAATTGCAGCCACCACCTCTTTTTTTCCATGATTTAGTTTCCTCATCAATCAATGCTTCCACCCTGGTTTTTGTATCAAAGGTATTTATAGGAGTCTAAATCTGAAAAGTCACAAGACGAGGTAGCCACTTGTCCTTCCAGATTTTGATGATTTTCCCATTCCCCACCCTCCATACCATTCCTTCCTTTATCAATCCCAAACTGGACCATAAGCTTCTCCATACAAAGGAGATTTATTAATTCAGACCAAATGGCTACAAACACATATGGAAACTGAGACCTACACAAATCCTCCAGTGGCTGAAAATCACATATGAGAATTACTTGATTAAAAAACTACGAAAACCCTAACTAATTGTTAGGAAAATCATCTTATTTCCTTGATTTCCTCCTTTCTAACGTTGTAATGCAATGGTTATATCTTGTACACATAGTATAAATTAATCAAAGGCTCTCTGTTTGTGAGACATTTCTACAAACACTCCGACTACATTTGTCTTTATAGTAATAGTTCCTTCCTCTCAAGGTGCCCAGTCCAAGCTTGGCAAGCTTGGAGGAAAAAACCCAACCCAATGTGAAGCACACACCATTTAGTCCCTTAGAGCACTAGTAGTGACCTCAATAAACTTTGGCCAAAACTTGACTAGAAAATTTACTTTTATAAATTTTAGCTTGCCACTTTTCACAACACAAAATAATAGACTCAACAAATATATCATTATTCTATTAAAATATTGATTTAGATATTTTCATTTCTTATAATTTAAATATTCATTCATTATTAAAAAAACACATTAATTTTCTAACTTTTTTCAGTTTTTTCCAAATTAACATCTTTTCTAAATTTTTGAATTTTTTCCAAATCACAATTTACACAACATATTCAAACCCAATTTCATTTTGATTCCTATTTGGCCACCAGCGCAATTAAAGCTTAACTACAACCATAACAAGTTTCTTCTTGCGCTGAGACGAAAGTAGTAGGAAAATGAATTATTTTATTTTGAGAATAATATTTAGCCAGCCTAAGGCCCAGATTTGGCCGGTGAAATAGCCTTGGGCTATAATCACTGTTCATTTGTTGAGTCTATTACAATAACTTAATGTTAACCTTAACTAAACCTTGGCCAAATTTTAGCTTTGTTAGGGTTTGGCTACACTATTTTTCTCCTTCTCCTTCCCTGTGCCCCCTTCCCATTTCCATTACACTCATGCTCCATTTCTATTACGCTCATGCCCTATTTCACTCTCTCCATGCACCTCATTCTCTCCACAGTTGCCTTTTCTCTATTCAGTTCAATTTCCATTGGCAATTAGAGGTGCACATTACCAAGCTGGTAAGTTTTCCCTCACCAATTAATCTCTTTCTTAACGTCTCTCTGTCAATGCCCCTCTCTGATTTCTTTTCTCCTTCTCTCTCACAGTTGTTCTCTCTGCCCTGAGATTTATATTTCCACTGTACTCTGCACATTGACATCTTTGTTTGTGGTTTCCATTGCTAACATCACAATCCATGGTTCCCCTTTCCATGCTGGTAAGTCTCATTACTGTTTCTATTCATATCTTATTTCCCTCTCTCTTTCCTCTAGCCACCAAGGTATTTTCTATTTTTCCACTTCATCTGATTTTAGTTTCTCTTTGTATCGCAGGGCATCTCCATCGTCCCGAGGCAACATTGCTTCACTTTCTAGTTCAACGGGTCATTGCACGAAATTATTTATGGTATCCTGAGTGTTAGTCTCACAATTTTACACTTTTACTTTGGTGACATGTTCGATTTGTGTTCACTGGAAACTAGATGGCCTCTATTTGTATGGTGGAACCTGTAAGTTGTGTGATTTCTTAGTAGGCTGTTGTTTGGAGGATCTATTGATTGGGATGAGGTGGACAAAGGAATGTGTGGACTGGTATGAGTTGGTTGTTGTTTGAAATGTTGGGAATAAGTGTGTAAATAGTAGGGTGCATGTGATGTATGTTTAAGCATATCCGAGGAGGTTGGGCTAGTCTATTTGTGGAGTAGTGAGTTACTCGGGATTATTATAAAAACTATGGCACTATGATTGGGTTATTGTGTGCTGAGTACATATTATGGAATTTTGGTAGTTAGGTGATTTTGCACTTGAATGGATTATTAACATGTTAGTGGATTTTTTTTTTTTTTTTTGGTTTAGATTGTAATACTGCTAGTGTTTAGGTTCAAGGCTTAGATAGTACACTATAAGAGGTAGGTAAGCGGAACTTCTATACTAGACTTTGCCTAAAATTGATTGAGGTTGGCTTTATGAAAACTTGCATGTTATATTATTAAAACAACCTCGATATATTTTTTTTGCACTATTTTGTTTTATATGAACAAGAACCGAAATGTTTTTTGTCATGACTGATGTAGACATGAGCCTGTTTGGTACGTTGTTCTCAACTTTATAAAAAGAGCAAATATAAAATCTGAAATTTGTAAATGATTATATAATATTTATCTATTCAAACTCTGTTATGATATGATGTTGCATTTAAAAACTCTCTGGCATGGCATTTTGTTTCTACTTCCGTCCCAACCTTACCACGAGAGTTAAACTATGGCCTTTGTTGTTGTTTTGGTATTGACATCTCTATTTTAGAATGCAGTTGTTAGACCCCATACCTGGAGGGTTAGGAAGTTAGTTCTTGTCATCTAAAATCACATCCCAACAATATCGCTACAACTCCAACTAACACAAGAACTAGCTCTTTAACACGTAAAACTTCTTTAATTAAAGTATACGTTCCAACACAAAGACATCCAGGAATTCCTCCAACATAGATAATAAAGAATATCCCCAAAGTCTCAATAAAAGTCATCAATATTCCAAAATACTACTCAATAAAAACTAAAAAAATTTTCTAAATAAGTCTCTCCACGAATTAGTTGTACCCTTTGTCACTTTTTCCTCTACGCTCAACTAATCTTGCCTTGGTTCCTACTCTTGGTCCTCAGTTGAAATATCTAAGTGGTCTGAAAAATAATGAAGATAATTAGGTGATTTATCAATAACTCAATAAGCAGTGAACATATACTAGTATGTAAACATGAGCCAGTTATAGAATGCATAACTCAATTCACAAAATAGTAGTTATAATTTCATAAACATTTATTTGTCAATAATAAAATATTTACAAAAGAACATAGGCACAAGCATAACTAAACAATATCAGAAACAGAAAAAGGGGCCATGTTTACCCTGTGGTAGGGTTGTGCATGTCTACAGATAACCAAGCAGACTGTAACTAACTATTTTGTAACCAAAGTGATGCACTCAAAATAGAGGTCATGCTTACCCCATTGCAGGCTTGTGCATTATGCGGATAGCCAAGCAGAACATAAATGACCATGTCACCAAAGTGAATGCACTCAGTACAGTGGCAACAATTATAGCCCGTAGTAGGACTGAAGACCACTACTATTACCCGCGGGATGGCTAGAGGCCCCTAATATCCCCCGTGGCTGGGTCAAAGGTTGCTACTATTACTCGTGGTTGGGCCGAAGGCCACTAGTATAACCTATAGCAGGGCCTTAACCAAAGTATAATAGAATCTTATTCCTCAGGATTTTTCAGATGTAATATCATATCATAACAAAGTACTAGCCATATAAATATCATATAGTCGGATAAAATATTTCAGACTTTATATTAAGATTTTATGCAGTAGAGAAAAAAAAGTATGAAAATTGCTCATGTCTACACTAGTCATGATTAAATGTCAAATTTCAAAGTTTAGAATAGAGACTATTGCAGAAAATAATTGAGTCTATTTTCGTAACAAAATATGCAGATTTTCACAAAATCAATCTCAGTCAGTTTTAGTCAAAGTCTAGTATGGGAACACTGCTTACTTGAGTTTTGTAGTATACTATGTAAGCTTTGAACTCAAATAGAACCAATATAACAGCCTAATCTAGAAAATGTCACTAACATTAAAAACCATACCAATACAAAACCAACCTAACAAAAATCTATGGAAAATGCTACTGTGCCGCTTCCCTTTGCCCACTTTGGATGACCGTTTGAGGTGGCATACGTGTGTAATGTGAAGTTAAAGGGACAAAATTCCCTTCACACGTCCATCCATCTACCGTAAAGAAATCCGTGCGTCCATCCATCTGCCCCACCTGACCCACCTCTTCCCCACCGTAACGCCTCCGACCACCACCATAATGACTCTGACCACCACCATAACGAACTCTGACCACCCCATTGTAACGAATCCGGCAACGGAAGGATCCGAAGAGTCCCTTCCGGCATTTCAGCTGTTTGTGCAGAAAACCATGACCCCATCTGCCTCTGTCCATCTACCCCACCTACCCCCACCGTAATGACTCCGACCACCACCATAACGAACGGCGACCACCACCGTACTAGGCCCCCCATCTATGGTGTCACGACAGATTCTAATCCATCCATCCATCCATCCATTTATTGCACCATGTGACTCGAGAAACCCATCCATCCACCTGGCCCTACCCCCACCATCACGGCGGTGGCCACCACCTTACTTAGCCCCATCTCCGGTGACTTCTGGGTCCACACAAAAACTCCACCACCGATTGACTCCACAAGCTCGACGCCCCCCGATTTAGTCACTCCACGTCGGCTCAAGGTAAAATTAATAGATGATTTTGGATCCAACTTTTTTCTTTTTTGGCATTTACATTTATCAGATCATCTAGCTCCTTGATCATTGAATTTGTCTTGCCTTAATCTAATACATGCTAATGAACAAATTATAGCATACGACTAAATAAGACTGCTTATATATGTCAGCACTGAGAAACTTTTGATTTAGTTAGCAACAACTTATAATTACATACTTAAATTTCAAAAATTTTGCAAAACATATGAAGCTACTACAATAAATCACAACATTCAGTCACTTACCAAGTTAAAACATTTGAACTGAAGATGGGAAAACAATGGCTATTTATGCTCTAGATATTCCAATTTTAGCGTCTATTCAGAGAGGTAACTCTATCTACATTCAATCATAGAAGCTCAATCTATGTTTTAAGACTAATTCTCATGTGCAGTTCGACAACAGATTTTTTTTTTAATATGTAACTTCAACGACATATGGTTACTGAGTTTGTAAGTTCAAAAAAATAGTTTATAAGTTCAAGTAATGCTATGATTAGTTTTGACTTCTGAAACTAAGATTTTAAATAGTTTGTCATTGGTCTATGAGGTGAAACTTTTTGTAAGAAATAGATTCAGTTTTTATTTCATTTCATTTCAACTAGTGTGTTGGATTTGTAAATTTAACAATCATTTTGACAGGAAATTTAGAACATTGTTGTATCTTTTAATATAAAATAAAATTATATGCTAATTCAATTATCGGATACTACTTATAGGTTCTCCAAGGTTAAGTTGATATGGCTTCCTTAGTAGAGTTATCGGATAATGAATATGATGAGGTAGTGATTGATGATAGTCCTATTAATGATGATGGTTTCGAAGAACCCGAGGTTGATGATGGTGTCGAAGAACCCAAGGTTGGAATGACATTTTCTAGTGAGGAAGAAGTCTGGTCTTACTATACGAAGTATACTAAGCAGAAAGGGTTCGGGGTGCATAGAAGGAATTCTAGAGAAAGCGATGACGGGAAGGTTAGATGGTTTACATTAGTATGTGCGCAACAAGGCATAACAAAGAGTCTGGCTTCCAATGTCCTCAGGCCAAGACAAACAGAGAGAGTAGGGTGCAAAACAAGAGTTAATTCAGTTTTGAATAAGGACGGTGGATACACCTTGTCCAGTGTCATATTGGATCACACACATGTATGTAGTCCAGGGAAATCGAGACACTTTAGATGTTTCAAGAAGGTAGATGGGAGGGTGAAAAAAAGGCTTGAAATAAATGATGAGGCCAGAATACGTACGTCAAAGACTTTCAAGAGTGTAGTTGTTGAAGCGGGGGGTTATGAGAATGTGCCATTTGGGGAGAAGGAATGTCGAAACTATATTGAGAAAGCACGACAAATTCGCTTCGGAGTTGGAGGCGTTGAAGCTCTAATGAACTACTTACAGGATATGCAAAAAAAACAAAAAATCCAAACTTTTATTATGCGATCGATGTGGGCCCTGACATGAGGTTAAAGAATGTCTTTTAGGCAGATGCCAGAAGTAGAGCTGTGTATCAATTATTCAGGGATGTGATCACTTTTGATACAACATACCTTACCAATGCGTATAAAATGCCTTTTGTACCATTTGTGGGTGTCAACCATCATGGTCAGTCAATCCTATTCGAGTGTGGATTGATATCCAATGAGGATGCACATACTTTTGAGTGGTTTTTTGAGTCATGGTTAAAATATATGAATGACCAACCACCAAATGTAATCATTACTGACCAAGATAAGGCAATGCAACTTGCAATTGCAAGAGTGTTCCCATCGTCAAGGCATAGCTTTTGTTTGTGGCATATCATGAAGAAGCTTCTGGAGAAATTTGGGTCACATTCTCGATATGACGAGATCAAGAGTAGTCTACACAAATGTGTGTATGACTCATTCAGTGAGAATGAGTTTGAAGAACGATGGTGTGAAATCCTTGACACTTATGATCTGCGCGATAATGCTTGGTTGGGATCTCTTTAAGTCGATAGGCGGTTTTAGGTGCCAGCGTATGTTAAAAACACCTTTTGGTCTGGAATGTGAACTACACAACATAGTGAAGGCATGAATGCATTTTTTGATGACTACGTTCACTCTAGGACCACATTGAAACAATTTGTTAAGCAGTTTGATTCAGCCCTTATAAGGAAGGCAGAGAATAAAACAATTGCTGACTTCAGTTCATTTAACACTGAGATTCCTTGCATCTCCCGCTATCCTATTGAGAAGTAATTTAAAAAAACATACAAAATTTCCAAGTTTAAGGAAGTCCAAGAAGAATTCCAAGAGTTTTTATATTTGAGTCACTCGTATTTAGGGGCAATGGTGCAAAATATACGTACATAGTCGTGGATGAGATTGAAGTTAGTGATGGATTCATTAAATGCGTAAACTACAATGTGTGCGTAGAGGAAGAAGATCCCCTAAATATTACATGTAGTTGGAAATTGTTTGAGTTTAGGGGAATATTATGCAGACATGCTCTTCGTATTCTGGCACAGTTAGGCAAGACTGAAGTACCACCAAAATACATTTTGGCTCATTGGAGTAAGGATATAAAGAGAGATTATTTGAATGTAAAAAGTAGTTATGAGGCGAAAAATAAACCTGTGAGAAAAATGTTTGATTAGATCCAAAATTGCTTCTATTCATTGTGTTCAAATGTCGCAAAGATAGAGAAAAATTGTGTGAAATTGATCGGTCAGCTAGGACAATTAAAGCAAGAGTACTCGGATGATGACTCATATAAAGGTACTTCCACACCTGGTCCAACTACGCCCATGGATGGCATGACAGACAAAGTTCTTAGTCCATTGGTGGTTCGGAGTAAAGGGAGACCACCAACTAAGAGAAAAACGCACCCCATTGAGAAGGCTCTCAAGAAACCGAGTACTAGAAGGAGATTGCCCACAACTGAGGTTGTATATTTCACCATTATTTTTTAAACGTATGTACAACACTTAAAAAGAAAATATTAGTATTTTTAGAAGTTCGAAATCATATAGTTGTTTGAGTCATGTTAGAATTTCCATATGTTAAGTCTTCAGTGGTTGTTTGTAAGATACCACTATATTATTTTGAAATTATAACTAAATTTCCCATGACTTTCCACTTCCAACTTTGTTGGTATTAAGTTACATATTAATAGATTATTCTTGATTTATGTTGGTATGCATAGAGGAGTAGTCACTTATCAAGAGAAGATAGACCTATGTATAGTGTGTCATACCAACAAAATGAAGGGCTTCCACAAACCCAGGTATACTTAAAAAGTCAAGTGTTTTTTATTTTTATTCATAATCTTTTCTTTCCTTTATGTATAGAATCCTAAAATTGATATTTGATAATTTTTCAAGGTACCTTGTCTATATGATCAAGGAAGTCAAATTTGGACACATGCACCATAATGTTTTTGTACTCCCTTGACTGCTCCTCCACCTCCAGTAGAAGCACAACCTAGGCGACTGAATCTATCGAATCAGGATGATCTATACGAGCCTAGATGGTGGCAGCCATGATGGTGATCTCTTTTTGTTGGTGTTGTCAGACATTGCATAGGTGTTTCTTGGGTAGAAGATTGTATTTTTTTGTACAAAATATTTTGAACACCCATTGTATAGGTGTTTTGTGTATTTTTGCAAGAAAGTTTTTAGTTGGGGGGTTGATCTTGGTCAGGTTTTATTTTGTAAGAAACTTTCTTGATCAGGTTCTATTTTTGTAAGAAACTGAAATTGATAGGTTATATTTTTGTAAGAAACTGAAAGTTTTCAGTTGGGAGGGTTGATCTTGATCAGGTTGTATTATTGTAAGAAACTGAAATTTTTCAGGTTGTATTTTGTAAGACATTGGTGGTTGGAAGGGTTGATCTTGATGCATTTTTGTAAGAAACTATTATGCATTTTTATGCATTTTTGTATAAGTCGGAAATACTTATTTAAAATTGGATATGTTAAGTGACTCATGTGCAAGTCAGAATTTGATAGTGGATATTTCTATTAATTGATAAATAAATATATCATTTCCATATTTTCATGAGCTATTTGGAAATGATATGTTTATTTCGGACTTGAGACTTTGATTCCTGAGTCCTTCTAAAAGATACAGGATGTTGCATAAATATGTATACAAAGAGTTAGACCAAAATACACAAAGCTTCCACATACATTGAGAATATTCAAGGTCTCTACAAATACAAAGAGTTTTCACAAAGGTACAAAGAGCTGCCACAAAATACAAAGAGATTCCACATCTACTCCCTAGACTTTCCTAGTTGCTAACTTCTAAAACTATATTAACATTTTCCTTTCAACCAACCACAATTGGATATAAGTAACCCAAAAAAGAATAACCACGACAATAAAATTGTTAGAACGTAGGTAGCCTCCTCCAGTTGCCTCTTGCGCCTCTCGGCCTCTATTTCTAGTTGATGATTCAAGGTTTGATATCCCTTGATGCTTGGATCTTTTCAACTACAACCTTTAATTTATCAATTGAGTGTTGTAATCGTTTAAAATTCTTTTGGCAATATGCTGGAATTTCAGGATCATACCAGCAGAAGTATCTACAAGACTTTCCAAACTGCAGAAACCAATTCCCAGTTAAATTATGGCAAACAAGACTATCAACGAGAATGAAATATGAGGGCAAGAAGAGAAAATTTCACCATATAGTTTTGACATCCGAAAAACTGCCGCCCATCATTTTCCTTCATATGCACAGTTCTTTGACATGTTTTAATTCCACAGTAACAAATTGGGTACTCAATTATTGACTTTCATTTGGACAGATCACTATTTTCACTATGTGACTCAGATATTGCCGTTCATATACAAAGAGATGAGATAACTGACTGCATCCAATTGAGCATGATAGAATAACCACATCTAGAAATCCAGGATTCTGTGTTTTCTTATTCTTTTATTTTCCCCCAAACAACATTAATGAAACATAAGACCTTGTGAAGTAAATAGGCATAACAACAGTTCTCGGAAACAGAAAAAAAGAAAAAGAATTAAGGTAAATGAAGTCGACTTGGATTTTTTCTTGATTGATAAGCAATAAACATTTCATTAAAAAACTCAAACTACATATTCCAAGTATATAGGTCATATACAAGAGAGATACCACGACTAGAATAAGGATAAGATAAAAGATAATCATGTAAGTTCAGCACCTTAAAGTCTATACAAGTACTCCAAAGGAGTAGAGTATTGAAAAAAAAAAGTCTTTAGGAAGTGCATATGAAAACTCAACCTTTTGATAACCACACGTAGAAATTTCAACCTAGTTAGGCATTTTAAGTCACATACGTAGAATCAAAAGATGCTTTAGGTGTGTCAAATCCTGTTGAATTAAATCAACATAGCTTCATAGACACCTTAAGGAATCTAAAGTCACTAAACAGATAGGAATTTTGGTTGTTTGAAACCCCAAAAAATAGAATTATTCACTCAGCCGAGTTTGCCTAAGTTGTTTCTTTTATTTTCTTTTGATAGCAAAAATTACTTAGGGAAATACAATGGCCCATTTGGTAACAATAACTAGCTAAACTCACAATGATAATGCAGAAGAACCAATGACCCGGACAACTCCAATTGATGAACTTCAGCAAATAAGCTTAATCATATGAAGAAAAAATAATTATAACCCAGATTGTTTAAGTTAACAAATTCCCACAAGAATAACAATAAACATGTCCAGGGACGACATAAACAACCTTCCTTGCTATGATTACATAAACAACCTTCATGTGTAACTCTCAATATTTTTTTCGAATGTAAATTATGATAGGGACCAATCAATATACTTTAGGAACTCAGAAATTGTGCCCATGGTTACAATGGAAATGGACGATGCATATTTCCTATCAAAAACCTTATGGATGCAATTCAAGACCTAAAAATGAAAAGAACATAGAAATCTCACAAAAAATACTACAACTAACAGTCACAAGCTAATTCTAGACTAAAATATTTTGATCAAACCGAAAGCCCTAAGAAGCAAAAAAACATAAATTTAGCATCCGACGTCTATCTGTGAAGAAAAGATCTGTAGCATCGATGGGGAGAAATTGGTGGATGTTACCATAAACAAACCAAAAATGAAGAGGGAGCCGATGTTCGGCGACGAAACGCACTCATGGAGGAGGGAAGCTTTGCTGCCGTGACGGAAGGCTCTTGGGGAGGAGGGTAGAAGATCTGTGCTGCAGGATCTCGTGGAGGAGGGAACTGGTGGTCGGCAACAGAACCACTTGTGACGGTGTTCTACGATGGGATGGCCATGGGAACGGAGAGGGAGGACACGACGATTGCAAGGTGAAAGGACGATTGCAAGGTGAAAGGGTTTGGGAATGTTTCATTTCAGCTGTTCGTGTGTTCAATATCGATTTCATTTCTGATTCTTTCTTCTTCTTCTTCTTCTTCTTTTTTAATGCTACATCAAGCGGTCAGCTGCAACGGTCATTGTAGCACGACCCAAAATCTAGAACCCAAATAATAGCTTAATAAGAACCAAAACCCACTCCTTTAACCAATTACAATTAATCTTGGCACTCCAAACATCTACCTTAAATTTCTAACTACCAGAGACATGCAAGACCAAATTCTTTGTTTTAGTTTTGCACAACCATGGTAAATGACCCAACAAAATCATTCTCCCTTTATTGGGATACCCTTGTGACTGACCTCTAATACCTCAACTTTCCATCAAAGCCAATGACAATAGCAGAACCAACAACACATTCAACTCCACCACACCCTCCAAGAATAGACTAATTAATCAACAACCCAAACTTACCACTATTGAAATGAAAAGGACACGGTTAAAGAGGATACCTCATCAGGCTTGAAGTAGTGTTCAAATGGACTCAATGATGGAATGAAATGAATTGAATGGTATTGTGTGGCTAGGCTCGTGGCGTGGTAGCCTCTGCTAGTTGAAGTGGCTGGCTTATCAATTAGAAATAGTTATTGAGAGAGACACACACACACAAAGAGAGAGAGAGAGAGAGAGAGAGAGAGAGAGAGAGAGAGAGAGAGAGAGAGAGAGAGAGAGAGAGAGAGAGAGAGAGACTTATTGCCAGTTTCATGCAACATTGTGAGTGGCGGTGTGGCAAAGCTTAGGCGGTGACAGTGACTGGCTTGGTGGTGATGTAGGGAAACACGTTGGCTCCACCTACCCTACCGGCGTGGCATTCCAAATCGATGACGGGAAGGACAAGAATAATTAGGATGTATGGGGGTTGAACATGAGGTATTTGAGGGAGAAAAGAAAAAATAGAAAAGAATAGGGTTTCATTGATGGATTATCAACACCCTCTCCAAAGAAACTCTTGGATTTTTGTAGGTCTTGGCACCCCCTACCAAGCCTAGCATTCCCTTAAGAAGCTTATGTTCAAGAAATGGAATTCTATTTGGCACAACAATCGAGTTAGTTGTGGAAGGAGCCGAGTATCCCTCTTGCTGACCAGTTATGCCACTTCAAAGGGCTGTCCAACAACCTTGTTGTGATTGGAATGCCCGTGGATGACAAAATGAAAGTATTCTCACTTTTGAACAACCTTGGACTATCATACGAAATCTGCACCACCTCCATGTTTAGGCAGCCCATGTCAACATACATGGGGCTTGTTCCTCTCCTCTAAGGCTATGACATTCATTATCAACTCCATACCTCTACTAATAACCATTCTCTTGACTTTTATGGTCACAAAATAGGTTCTCGTGGTCACCACAACTTAGGCCACACTTTATCTTCCAACGAACATGGCTTCACTCCATCAAACTAGTCCAGTCGATCGCACACAGGTCTGCCTAATAATAGCTCGGCTCTAACACGCATATCTACCCATCTAATCTTCGTCTAATACTCATTATACCAACCATAGTAAAAAGGGTCATGAGCCTTTAAAGTGCTAGCGTAAGTTCAATCTAGCTTTACAATCTAATGATATACTCGAAGCTCTAGCCGCTCGTACAATTGAGAATGCTCTCATGATGTTGAATAAGCTACAGACACCAGTGCCTCAAATGACATGACAGGTAACTTAGGTATGGTTGAAAATCTCCATCACTATCTTGGTAACGATGTTGTTCTCATTGGTGATGGTAGTTTACATGAAATCATACACATTGGTGGGACTTTTATTGGTTTTGGAGATTCTTGGATTAAATTAAAGGATGTATTATTTGTTCTTGATCTTGCCAAGAATCTCTTATATATTAGCCAATTAATGTATGATTATCATTTTCGTTGAGAATTTTATAGTGTTGGTTTTTCTATTAACGAAAAGGCAACCGATCATACCATGTTGAACGGGTGACAGAAGGTTAACTTGTACGTTCTATCCCCTCCAGTTGAGTTTCACTTCTTCACCCAATTATTGTAACCGGTTTCTAAAGAAGTGTGGCATCAAGGCTAGGACATCTTCACTCTTCCATCCTACTTTTCCTCCTATCTAAATGCCTTCTCCAAGTTGTGGAGAAGAATAAAGCCACCTATTGTGCAAGAGTTCCCAGTTAGGCAAATGAGTGAATTGCCTCCTCTACCTTATTCAAATTCTAAATCTCATGTATTTGATAAAACTTATTGTGACTTATGGGATCTTGCCCTATTTTATTTGTTGGTAAATTTGAATATTACGAATGCTTCGTTGATGCTTTTTCAATGTACATGGTTTATTCCTCATTCAAAAAAATTTGAGTTTTAGTACTTTTTTCTTATTTGAAATATATGTTGATCATCAATTTACTAAAAAAAATTAAAAATTTGCAGTCTAATAGTGGTGGTGAATTTGCCTACCCCCAATTTAATTTGCATCTTCAATAGCATGGTTTCCTTTATAAATACTTGTGTCCCCATAAGAACAAATTGGTTCGATGGAATGATGACACCGCACTATTTCGGAATTATGTATGACTATCCTCCATCATAGTGATTCACCAAAGTGTTCTTTGGTTGAAGCTTTTGCCACTGCTATTTTTCTAATCAATCGTCTACTTTCTACTACTCAAGATTTCCAATCTTCTTTTTCTATACTATATGGCCATTTTTATGGTGAGAAATGATATTTATAGTCATGGAGTGTATAAGTGATGCACAATCCATTTGAAAAAGTGAGTAAATACAAGACTTATTTGAAAGAAAACTAATTTTTAAATAGTAGAGTTCACTCTTTTTTAAAAGGATTGCACGGCGCTTCCGCACTCCAAGACTATATTTAACATTACACTTTTTCGATTATACATCTTTAAAGATTTTTGGGTCTAAATGCTATCCCTACACATGGGATACTTTGCAAAATAAATTTGACCCCAAGATCTTACCATGCGTTTTCATGGGGTATAGTGAGAAGCATCAAGGTTACAAATGTTACCATCCCACATCCCATCGGACCCTCATTTCCCAGCATGTAGTCTTTGACAAGTCCACATTTCCATTAAAGAAACTTGGTAATCTCCATCTACCCTCTTCGAATCCTCAAGTTTTATCTACTTCTAAAGAATGGCGTTCTCCTATGCCTAACTTATCTAACACAACCAATGTTTCTAGTGATTCGTCATTGCAAGCTTCTCCTCTCTTCAATGTCTCACATGTCATAGGAACTATTCCCAGTCCTTTAGTGCTTCGCACTGATGTTTCACCTCCGTCTCTTGAACCTAACTACACACCACCTAAGGACCCTCCTGAGCTTGATAACTCTATTGCTCTAATCTTAATGCCCTTCTCTTGGGATTCTTCTCCCTAGGAACCTCATCACCACACTATAATTCCTAGTTCTAGGGTTGGGATTCACTAACCCAATTCCAAATATGCCAACATCCACACACTTGTCAACCTTCCCAAGAAGTCAAAGACTATTCGCTCTACTCTCAATCATCCCGGTTGGTCTTGGGCCATGCTTGACTAACTCCAAGCTCTATAAGATAAAAATAAATGTTGATGGAACTCTTGGTCATATTGTTGCTAAGAGCTTCCATCAAATTGATGGAATCAACTATACTTAGATGTTTTCTCCTGCGACCAAGCTTGGACCCATATGAGTATTTCTCATGCTAGCTCAATTTTATCATTGGGATATTCGCTAACGCAATTTCAAGCATGCATTTCTCCATGGCAATCTTCAAGAAGCTGTGTTTAAGGACCAACCTCCAAGTTTTATCCACCCTACTCTTTCCTCTCATAGTTGCAGATTAAACAAAGCTTATTATGGCTTAAAACAAACACCTCATGCTAAGTTCAATAAGTTTAGAACCTTTCTCCTTGCTTATGGTTTCACATGTTGCTTGGCCAACCCATCTCCCTTTATCTGTCACTCATCTCATGGTGCACTTCTTTTATTTCTGTATTTGGAAGACATTCTTTTGACTAAATCAAACTCCGTGAACCTCAGTACATTCATTAGTGTTCTTAGTCAATAATTTGCTATGAAAGACCTTGGTCCTCTCTACTATTTCCACAAAATTCAAGTGACTCCCACTCTTGATGGGCTAATTTTGTCCCAATCTAAGTATGCAATTGACATCCTAGACCATGCTCAAAGCCAAGAAGTAAAACATGAGCACCCTAATGATGCCAAAAACAAAGGGTCTCACTAGTGATACCCCTTTTCATGATACCACTCACTATTATAGCATTGTTGGGATCCTTCAATATCTCACACTTACTCGCCCTCACTTAGCCTACAGTGTCAACTTTGTATAGCAATTTATATCTTCACCAACTATGGCTCATTACAAAATGGTGAAACGTATTCTAGATTATATAAATGGTACTGTGGATCTTGGTTTTCACTTTAACTCTCAATCTACACTTGATCTTTATACCTTTCTTGATGCAGATTGGCAGGCCATCCTCAAACTCGAGGCTCTACCACTAGATATTGTATTTTCCTAGGAAGTAACTGCATCTCATGATCTGCCAAGAAACAAAACACTGCTTCTCAATCTAGCTTCGAAGCTAAGTACTGTGCCATGGCTCACACTACTATCGAACTCACTTAGATCTTCTTTCTCCATCGCGATGTGACCGGTGCAAAACTGCAAGTGCACAGTATCGTAGTTTTATAGTAAAGTAATAAGAAGAGTATCGTCCTCAGGGATTGGTACCTTACTCTTGCCAAATACCAAAATTATGCTAATCTCAATTTTATCTAGAGGAATCACTAAGGTTTTTGTAGTAGCAAATAAAACTAGATCAACTCAAGAGAAATAAGCAAAGAAAGTAAAACTGATGTTTGAAGATCAAATTCAATGGGGAAGAAACCTTCTAGGAAATCGATTTCACCATAATTCTTCACTATGCTTTTCTCATCCAGCTAATTTAACTTAAACCTCTTTTGTCTATTAGCAAATCTCTAATTCATCCAAAAGCCTCTTTCGATAGTCAATTGGAAGTGATTCTAGTTTATCAATTCACACAAGAGTATGCAAATTAAATAATCAAGAATGCAATAAGACCAATGATTTAATTACTACACAGGTTCATACAAGTCTTTCGATCTCTATACTTACCTATGCTGAAATATCCAAGATCTACCCTATGATTCCCTCTTTCGATAGCAAATCACAAGATTAATAATCATCTAATCAATGGCCAGTTAATTAGAAGCATTAAACTCAGAATAAATCAGATAAACAAATAGAGAATTGCATTAAATTAGCATGGACAAACAAGCATAGTTCGGAATTAGGTTACATCGTTTTCCTAGAAAGAAGAAAATTTAGCTCATGCTAGAATTGGAATTCAACATAAACGAATTCACCATAATTGTTCTGAGAAGATGGGAAGAAGAAAATAAACACTGAAAAATCCTCCTTGCAGCCTCAACTGGTCGTCAAAAGCTCAAGAGAACGATCCAACGCCTTTCTACCGTCCGTGCTCGTGTATGAATCCAACGTACGTGCAATAAATTGGAATTCCGTCTCCAAAAACAAATGATTTGAATCCCTCTAGCTATGTTTTTCTCTCCCAAAGAGTGTTCTCCAGTCAAAAACCGCGGCTCTAGAGTGAAGAATGGCCTTTTATATGGTCCCACGGCGGAAAACCTAAAATCTGTCAAAATACGATGTTCGCTCGAGCGGGGTGTCGAGCGCGCGTCGAGCGTTCGACTCTGCCTGATTTCGCTCGAGCGTCCTATCGAGCGCACATCGAGCGTTCGACTCTGCCTGATTTCGCTCGAGCGGCCAATGTCTCCGCTCGAGCGATCTTCGTTTTTCAGCAACCTGCTCGAGCTCCCTGTCGAGCGGCAGTCGAGCGTTTGAATCTGCCTGAATTCGCTCGAGCGGCCAAGAGCCTCCGCTCGAGCGAACTTGTAAAATCTGCAATATGAAATTTTGCAAGCCATCAAATACCCCCAAACTTACAACTTTGTTTGTCCTCAAACAAAAAAAGAAAAACAAATGATAGTTTAGGCAATATCAACTCGACCCCAAAGAGAAGTATCATCACTCACCAAGCTTTTATGAATTTAGATTTCATCTCTAGTATCTTACTCTTTTAACATCAAAGATAGCAAGAAAATCAATCAAAAATTTTGCAATTTGTCAAGCAAGAGTTAGGCGTTTACTTCAACCTAAAGCTAAGACCTTGAGTGTGTGTGTGATATAGTCAATTTAACCTCAAACCACCTGCAAACTCAGATAAAAGTAGAACAACTAAAATCAAAAGAATTCTCTTAAAACTTAACCCCATAAGTCCAATTTTCAGAAATCCTCTCCACTAATGTAGTCAACACCAAAATCAAAGATCAAAAGGTCTTTATTAAGGTTGTAATGATAGGCCACAGGGTGAGGGTTAAGAAAGAACTGGATATGGGAGATTAAACAAACTGGGAAAATACTTAGTGAAAAGAACATTAAAAGAGAAACTCACATGATTCAAATCATAGCTCTTTCTTGGCAATATGCTCATACTTGTGGCATTAAAATTGCTGTAATCACTGATGTAATACCAACACTACCCTTAACAAAATTTGAGGTAATTCACATTCCGCTTGGCGACTTCTTTTTCTTTTCTTTTCTTTTTCTTTTTCCTCTTCTTCTCTCTTTTTTTTTTTTTTTTCAATCACTTCCTTTCTTCTTCTTCTTTTTCTTTGATCAAATAGAGCAAACATAATACGTTTCATCATGAAACCAATTTTCTCTTTTAAATGTAACTCTCCACCAAAGTATTTTCTCAAACTATTAACGGTAGATTCATTGTTTTTCAGGCTTAGAGCGGGCATGGTTTATGTAGTTTAAAGAATCAATAAAGGCTCATGAAGGCTCAAGGGGGTTGACTATGGAAACACACCATGTAATGATGGCATGACATTTAGGACGGCTGGGAAAGCTTTTTGGT